>NC_077229.1:189456595-189779095 GCF_027887165.1 Monodelphis domestica
AAGGAAAAATGTCTCCTTTTTCTAACAGGCTGGATAGGATTTGTTTGCTTTGAAGGGAAAGAAGTTACTCTAGCAGTTTTAAGCATTTTAGTGACCAAAGAAGAAGGTAGGCTATTTCTGGGCTTGTTAAATAAGGACCAAAACTGTCTTAAAAGTATTTTGAGGCTCACCATATTAGATGTAATTTGAAGGGATAACAACTGTCAGAAAGGCTCAATAGTTTCAAAAATATGTTCCCTCTTAGAGAAAAGTTGCCAAACTGGCTCCCTTAGAGATGAAGTTAGGGGCAGAATTGATGACTTGCATACATCCTCTGTGTTTTCAGCTCCCTTTCCCAAAGCACTTATATAGGACTTTATGTTTGCCTAGTGCTTTATATTGTATTAATTCCCTCAAGGATTATTGCTTAAAAGGTTTTATAGGATGAGGTTACAAAAATATGATAAAATAAAAGCATTTTCATGTAACTATGTACTCTATTCAACAATGCTATGACATATATTTGCTATATTTCCATTTTATGGATAAAGAAACTGAGGAGTATGAAGAGGGACATAATAGAATTAATTAATTTTTTTCACAATTAAGTCATTTTATTTACTTTCTCTCCCACCTTCCTCCAATTTAAAAAGAAAGAAAAACAAAATTCCATTTATAGTCAATAAAATAAATTTCTTTATTGGCTAACAGAACTGACAGAATTTAAATTTCTTGATTTTGTGACTCCTTGATGAAATGATAGCCCTACAGTTTGGAAGGCACCTCAGAATAATTCAACTCTCTGAGGAAAGTGAAAGCTATGAAGGTGAAGTGACTTATGGGAGGTTACATATCGAATAAGCATTGGAGATCAATTTTCAGTCCCAGATCCATTGACTTCAATTTTTGTTGTTGAGTTGAGTCTGACTCTTCATGATCTTGGGGATTTCTTGATAAATATATTAGAGTGGTTTACTGTTTCCTTCTCAAACTCATTTTACAGATGAAGAAACGAAGGCAAAGTGATTTGCTCAGTCATACAGCTAGCAAGTATCTCAGGCCAGATTTCAACTCAGGAAGATCAGTCTTCCAGATTCCAAGTCCAATGCTCTATCCACTGTGCTACTTAAGCACAGTCTATTTCACCATATAAACTGCCTTCTTAGAAGAATAAAAACTGAGAGGCATCAGAACCAGTGCCAAGAAGTTAATGAGTGGAAGAAAATGACATGATGCAGACATTTATCTACAGCACCATGCCTGGAACATAGTAGATACTTGCTCATTGATCATATATCATTTCCAGTTTTACAAACTTTTTCAGTTGCACAAGAACCATGCTATTATTATCTATATTTCACAATTGTGGAAATTGAAGCTAAAATATTTTAACCAATTTACCCAACTCCCCCAAACTAGTAAATATCTGTCAGGTTTGAACTCAAGATCCCCTGTATCCATGATCAATATTTTATTCACTAAACCATGCTGGCTTTCACTTAGCTGAGGAAAAACCAAACCAACAACAGCAAAAAACTCCCCCAAAAAACAACACAATATGAGACTTCTCCCATAGTGGGTAAAACTGGAGCTTCTGAGGAAGAAGTAGCATCTCATGTCTCCACTGAATGACAGGGAATTCTCACAGGTCCTGGCATGAGGAAACCTGTAGCTAACTTCACATTGTAGTGGGTATTGAAGGCTATTTAGATTTTATATAATTATTTGCAAGATTTGCTGTCTTCCTGTCATGTATCCAGGACATAAAGGACATCCTACCAAGACTAATCAAAGCCACTGCTCTCTGCCCTCCCCTCTCCCCCATGAGTGATTCATGGAAAAATGAATTATTCTATTGGAAAAAAGCAAGAAAAGATGTTTATGAATTATACAATTCTAGGCAAGAAAAACTGAAAGAGCACAGATGGTGTTTCCCTTTAAAAAAATTGAAGGTCAGAACCTTGAAATAGTAAGATGTCAGAGGTGGAAAAGACTTTAAAGATCATTTAATCCAATTCCTTAATTTTTGCAGAAAAGAAAATTGAATGCCAGAAGAAAAATTCACTTGCTAAAGTAACAGACTAGTAGAAGGATGAGAATTAGACACTGTTTTCCAGATTTTCAGTCCAATGTTCTAGATCTGTTTCCCAGATGAAAAAGAAGAATATAAAGAGTAAACCATTAGTGGATGGGTGACAAAATTAAATCTGGCTTTCTAGACCATGACTTAAGATATCTGACTAAGGAGAAAGGGTATCTCTCAAGAACTGAGGGAAAAAAACATATTTGGTTAGAAATTCATTCATCTAAATGAGGGTTTTAAATTAAAAGTGGAGAGGGCAGAAAGAAAAATGCCCAAATAAAACTACAAAACTGGAAAATATCAGGTATGATATATAAAGAGAAGTAATAGTGCTATAAGTGCTCTGTAATGTGCAGGGGGTTGGGAAGAGTAATCATACTAGGCAATATTTATATAGTATCACTTAAAGTAGATTAATATTAATTAGAGTAAAAATAATAAAAAATTATGATGATGCATAAAATATCTCACTTCCATCTTACCCTGAGAGATAGGGAGATTACAGTTTTCTGTTTTGCACTTGAGGAAAATGAGTTTTTTTGTTGTTATTGTTCAATTGTTTCAGTTTTGTCTGACTCTTTGTGACCATTAGTGGTTTAGATACCAAAATGGTTTTCCCTGTTCTTTCCATGTTCATTTTATAGATGAGGAAACTGAAAAAAAAAACCCTCACCACAAAACAACTAACAGAGTTAAATGACTTGCCCAGGGTCACACAGCTGCTTTTTGCCCTTTATTTTTTAAGAGAATCAATGACATCATGGAGTGATATCTTGATATGTATAAATTACATTTAAGTGAGGCAGAGATGCCCCAAAACATCAGCCTCACTCTCAGAGCTATCCAAGTCCAGTGGCAAGACAAAAGTCAAAAGGACTGGTGATGGGCTAGGATGACCTTGGAATACTTGAAGTTAAAGCCTGCTTTAAGTACAGGACAGTGCCTGCTTCATCCCCTTTTATGACCATTGGAACAAATTGTTCTCATCTGTCCATTCCACTGGATGCTTGGGGATAGACACACCCCTAACTCACTAACAGATTTGTGGCCCATCAGTTACCCTCAACTTGGTTTAGTCCATCTAATGAAATGGTTTACTAGGGCATAGCCACTGTGCATGCTGCAGCTTATTGGGGCTCTAAGTGAGATTTGAATGCCAAGCTGACACCACAGGTGGTTGAGCAGCCCTGAAAAGGACTTGGCAAGCCCTCACACCAGAGGTGTGACATATTTGACACCTTTCCTTCCTACCTCCCTAGTCAAATGAAATAATCACAAGATCTTGAAATGAGAAGGAATCTCAGAGACTATCTAGACAAAAATTTACCTAATCCTCCTATACTCCCTGTGAAATGTCCAATAAGTGGTTATCCACCCTTTGCTTAAAGTTACAATACAGACAGATTTATCATTCTGAGGCAGCATAGTCTCATATCAGACAGCTCTATTTACTTGGAAATATATCTTTACATTCAATCTAAATCTGCCTTTCAGTACCTTTCACCTGTTGCTTCCATTTCTGCCCTCTGGTCTCAAGAATCCCACTTCAACAAAATAATCCTTTCATAATTTGAAAAGAGCTGATTTCCCCCTTGTCTTCTCTTCCCCTGGTTAAACATCCCCAATTCCAAATGATAATCATATAATATGATCTCACCCTCCCTCGTTGTTCTCTTCTGGATATGCTCAGGCCCATTAATGTCCTTCCTAAAATCTGGCACCCAGGACAACTAGCGAAGGACACAGTTGGACTACCACCTCCCTTATTCTGGATAGTAATTTTAAAAATGATATTAACTTTTTAGGTTGCCATATTGTGCTATGTACTCTTATTAATTTTGTAGCCTAGTAAAATCCCTAGTTTTTTTAGCCCAATTGTTGCCTATACCCATGTCCTTCCCAATTTTCTTATGATTTTATGAACCCAAGGATAAGCCTTTACATTTATTTCTATTAGCTTTCATCATATTTGATTCAGCCCATAATTTTTGTGAGAATGACATGAATTCCTTTATCTAATTTATCTAAATTCTGATAAAAGTTTTAAAAGCACAGGGAGCTCTATTATAAAATGTATACATGGAGATTTTGAACCTTTGACTTCATTCCCCAGAAGTCCTTAGTATTTTCCAAAATTCCCTATAATCTCTCCTGCATCACCAAGTTGGCAAGATCACATTATTGGTATGTAAGTGGATGTATGCTCCTCCCATGGGATCTTGCCAACTTGGTGATGCAGGAGAGATTATAGGGAATTTTGGAAAATACTAAGGACTTCTGGGGAATGAAGTCAAAGGTTCAAAATCTCCATTTATACAAAATCTTCCTTTCAATTGACACTTGGGTATATGCTCATTAATCAATTCTGAATCAAGTCAAGTCAAATCAACAAGTGCTTATGTACCAGACACTGTGCTAAGTGATGGGGCTTGAAATACAAGCTTAAAAATATTGTTCCTGCCCTCGGGGAACTTGCATTCCAATTGGGGTAAAGAGCACCCAAAAGGGAGATGAAAAACTCTCTAATGCTAACTCCATTAATCCAGAGGCAATAAACTTAATTTCATTTTAAATGTTTTCCTCCCCTCCCCCCTTTCATCTTTTGGATCTCACCAAGGTTTAATTTCCTCCTGATGGCACAGCCTCCCTGGCTACCCTTTACAACCCGGTTTGCATTTTCAGTTACTCCCCTCAATTTACTATGAATTATGGATTTGGAATACTGCTTGTTCTCCACCACCACTTCCTGTTTCTTCCCCTAGTATTTCCCCTACTACTATCACTTGGTAATTCTCATTTGAAATTCATTCAGTCCATATCCTTCACCTAATCCTGATAGCTTTTGTCTATTGAGCTCACTTCTTTCTTCAAGACTTCTGGGCTTGGCTCACCATCTTTCTTCCCCACCACCATCTTACTTTCATATTAGGATACTTCAACAATACATATTGATATTTTATCAAACATCCAAATCTTTCAGTCTTCTACTTACTCATTTCCCATGACCCACTCTTCCACCAGTCATACTCAATGATGATCAGACCCTTGATCTTGCTATCATCCACAAATATACCACCTCCATACTCATGAACTCTGTGCCACTACAATCTACTACCATTCTATTTCTCTGTTCTTTTCAAGCCCAAACTCGATTCTTTCTGCACACTGTGACCTCCTTGACCCAGTAGGTCTCTCCCATGTCAACAACCTTGTCCTAGTTACACTCTCCTCCCTGACCAATCTTGGCTTCTTGGTAAACCAGTTCTACTCTACATTGGCTTCTTTTCTTAAGACCCTCACCTTCTTATCACATTGCCAATCTTGCCCTTATAAGTCTCCATCTTGTATCACTTTCATCATCAATTGTTTTTGCTCCTATAAATGCACATTGAAAGATGAAGAAAATAATGAAATTCTGTTGACTGTTCACTACAAAAATATGTTTCATAACCTCAAAAATATTTTATAGCCTGAATTGAACTCTCACCATTGCAAGACAATCCTTTAATACCTTCCTCATTAACTCATTATCCCACTCATTACAGTGGTTCTAACAAATCTTTTGATTCCTCCTCAAACTTCCCCTTGGCTTCCTCTCTCTTTAGCCTCTCAACTTACAACCTTGCTTGCTAGTTTACTGAAAAAGATAAGGCCATTTACTGAGAGTCCTCTCTTCTCCCCTCTCCTTATCTTATATTCCCCAAATGTCTTCTGCTACTCTCCCAACCTTTAATGCTTCTCACATGAAGAGGTAGTCTTCTCCTGGCCCTTTATCTGTAGAAGTGATCCCATTCTATCTGTCCTCTCCAAGAGATTGTCTCCTCTATCATCCTCATTCTCTTAGTTATCTTCTATCAGAGTCTACCGGCTTCTTCCCTACAATTAGAAACATGCTCTTGTCTTCCCCATCCTAAAAACAAACAAAAAATCTCACTTGATTCATTCATCCCCATTAACTATTAGCCTATATCTCTCCTGAGAGCTTTTTGTGACAAAAATTCTTGAGAAGGCTACCTTGAATAGATGCCTCTACATTCTTTCCTTTCATTCTTATTAACTCTCTACAGCCTGGCTTTAACTTCATTATTCCACTGAAACTATTCTTGCCAAAGTCACTCATGATGACTTAAAAAAAAAAAACCCTTACCTTTTGTCTTAGTAGCAATTCTAAGAGAGAAGACTAGTAAAGGCTAGGCAATTGGAGTTAAGTGACTTGCTCAAGGTCACACAGCTAGGAAGTGTCTGAGATTACATTTGAGCCCAGGACTTCCAGACCTGGCATTCTAGCCACTGTTCTATGTAACTGCCCTCTCATTATCTTTTAATTGCCAAATCTAATGTTCTCTCTGTCTCTCTGTCTCTGTCTCCATCTCTCTCTCTCTTTGTTTCTCTCTCTTTGTCTCTGTTGCTCTCTCTCTACCTCTCTCTCTGTCTCTCTCCATATATAGGCTGAGATCATCCTAATTCTTTCAAAGTTGTTTGTTTATACAGTGTTGTTATTTTATAAATTATTCTTCTGTTTCTCTTCACTTAACTTTGCATTAGTTCATACAAGGATTTTCAGATTTCTCTGATGTCATCTATATCATCATTTCTTATTACATAACAGTAGTCCATCATATTCATATACCATAACTTGTTCAAATGGAATAGACAATACACAAAGAGAAGGTAGATGGGGAGGGCATTCAAGGGTGGCAACATGGTTTAGAGATGCCTGAGAAGTTATGTGGAGGCTTTGTTTTGGACAGGAAAAGTGAGAGCTCAACTACTGGAGTCTATTGACTGAGGGGAAGAGTCCAGGTATTTTCAGTGGCCATTGGCTAAGGAGGATGACTCAAAAGGAGGTAGCATGGTCTGGAAATGGTCTGAAGGGAATTTTAGAGATCTAAAATTGTATATGAAAATGGGTATAAAATAGGAAGAGACGGATTAGGAAATGTAGGTAAACAAAGGATACACTAAAATTAAAAATTAAATATATAGTCTCCAGAACTTAGTAGCACCTTTATAAAGCGCCATATTTTTTTGGTACTTAACTTCTCATTGTCCTATATGGCTTCCTAAGACTATGAATTACAGATGAATTCCCTATCTATTTCCATTCCAGTTCTTCCATACATGAATGAAATCATATGTTTGGAAAGAAAAAAAATCAGATTACTTAACTGACACTTGGACTCTGAAGGAGAGAGGTATAGAACTGGTACATATTTTTAAAGTTTCATTGATTCGCCATTTCACTATTTCTTTCACACATTGAATCCTTGCTTAGAACAAAAAGAAACTTTTCATTAAAGTTGACCAACAAGAGACAGCACCTTACACCTCTTTACCTGGTGAGACTTTGAACTATTGCAACAGCCTTCTAATTATTCTTCCTGTCTCACTCCAAGACATCCTCATCTCACTGTCTGGAGGAAGGAGAAGTGATTTGCTTACTCTCTTCACTCATGTGTGTCAGGGTCAAGGCATGAACTTAAATATTCTTGACTTCAAGGTTGGGTTTATATGTATTATGTCATGCTGCCTCTCTGATAAACTAAAGTTAATTATGTTTAAACTGTGGCCTTCTGAAGACACTAAACTTTTCTTAGCCATCTAACCAATAAGTACAGTGTGTTCCAGTAAAAAGGACCCTAGAATAGAGTTCAAAAACTCAAATTCTAGTCTTAGTTCTGCCAACAAATAGTAGTGTATCCTAGGTTTTACTTCTCATGTTTGTAAAATTGGAGAGTTGTCATTCTGGAGAACAATTTGGGACTATGCCCATAGGGCTCTAAAATTAAAAGTACCCTTTGATCTAGCAATGCCACTACTAGGTCTGTATCCCAAAAAGAATTTTTTAAAGTGAAAAAAGACCTATTTGAACAAAAATATTTACAGTGGCTCATTTTGTGGAAGAAAATAATTGGAAACTGAAGGGTTTTCCATCAATTGGGGAATACCTGGACAAATCCTGGTATAGAATTGTAATATTAATGGTTGGAATACCATTGTGCCATAAGAAATGATGAATGGGATGATTTTGGAAAATTCTGGAAAGACCTATGTAAATAGATTCAAAGTGAGGAGCAGAACCAGAAGGATATTGTTACAGTAACAGCAATATTTTTTTTGAAGAACAACTGTGAATGACCTAGTTATTTTCAGCAACACAGTGATCAAGAACAATCCCATAGACTCATAATGAAAAATGTCATCTGCCTTCAGGAGAGAACTGATAGAGTCTAAATGTAGAGCCACACATACTATATCTTCTTGTTCTTCTTTTCATTTTTTGTTTGAAATCTCTTCCACAAAATGACTAATATGGAAAAAATATTTTACATGATTTCACACATAAAATCTATCAGATTGCTTATAATCTCCAAGGATGGGAAAGAGAAAAGAAGGGAGAGTTGTAAGGAGGGAGAAAATTTGAAACTCACATTTTTTTTAAATGAATGTTTAAGATGGTTTTTACATGAAATTGGAGAAAAATAGTATTTTTTAAATTGGAGGGTTATAATTGATGATCTGTAAGGTCCCTTCAAATTCTAATATTCCATGGCTCTAATGATGGGAAGGAATGCCAATCTAAAATTTTGGGGTAGGAAGGGCATTTTGACGTCCTCCTAATCATCTACTTTGTGTATCACCTACTTTGACCTGCCAAGAAATGAAAGTTCTTACCTTCAAATGCAGAGATTTTTCTGCATTCAGTTTTCCAACTTTACTAAATGCCTCTTTAATAATGTATAACTAGTATTTGTGGAGGCAGCACTTCAAGTCTTCCTGACTTTAAGGCTTGCTATATAACCACTACACCTTGCTGACTCTCATTGATAATTCTAAACCTTGACATGAATTAGCATAATACACATAATTCTTACCAAAGAAATTGGTAAAGTGTTAGTTAGGTACTAAATAATTAATAAAAAGAAATCATACTGGAATGGTTTAAAATGTTTAACAGAATAACTTCGTGATGAGATTCTAGCTATGTCTGGGAAGCAACTAGTTCAGTTTTCATTATTGTTTTTCATTATAGCTAAGAAGTTTAAATTATCAATCTCACTAAAATAAAATGGTTGTGAGCTTCAAATAAGGGTTATGTCTCATAGTTCTTTCTCCCACTGAGATGAACGTTGCTGGTTTCACAATTTTGTCTTGAGTAATTTTAATTCCTAGGTAGACCAAAATTAAGCCTTGCCAACATTTCTCTCCTCCCTGTCCTCACTCCCCTTAAATAAAAAAAAATTCAGGAAAAAAGAAATTCCTGGAAATATTTTTATACTGTCAATATGTGTAAATGAGGTCATTCATGAAAAATAGGTGCTACATTATTCATGGAAAAGATGTTTCCAGTCAGGATAATTTTAATGATTTCTGTTTATTTAGGTAAAATGTTTACAACAAACATAAATGGAAGAGTCTGATCTTGTCTCCCTTTCCCATTTTTGGCTTTCTTTCCTATTAAGGACTCTACAGTATTAAGGGGAATTTGAGAAAGAAATAATGAACCAGAGTGAAGAAACAGAGTTGATGGAATGAAGGGAACCTTTATCATTTAAGTGGAAAAAAAGTGAATATCAATCGTCCTTGAGGAGAGGGCAGCCATTTTGCTCTCTGCACCAGAGAAGATCATTTGCCCTAGACTGGGTTAAGTAAAATGCCAGCCATCCATCTAACCTTTTAACAACAGGAATCAATCTTCAGCTTAAGTAATTAACTAATTAATTTGCATTCTTACCTTGAACTTCTCATTTCTGCAATCTACCTTCTTCACAGTACCAAATGATATTCCTAAAACAGGTATCTGATTGTGTCACTCCCTAATAAAAAAAAAAAACAAACCCTCATTGTTTACAGAATAAAACACAAAATCTCCCACCTAGCATTTAAAGATCTTCACAAACTTTGTCATCTACCTTTCAAATCTTATTTCCTACTTCTCTCATCCCTTCAAAAATTCTCTATTCCAAAATGGAATTCTTGCTGTTTCCCATACAGGACACACGACATCCCAGCTAATGGACAGAACTGTACTTTTATGTAAATATTTCCCTCCCAGTCCCTTCTTCAGATCCCAAGTTGGACATGCACCTCTTCCTCATGTCCATGCCAGAATCCTTCTCTTCCTTAAAAGCACACGAGTGCCACTTGCTCTATGAGACTTTTCTGATTCTCCCAGTTATCAGCCCTCTTTCCCTTTTGAAATGACTGCATATTTATTTATATAATTGTGTATATGTTGCAACCCTCCAGTAGAATGTAAATCTCTTTCTTTCTTTTTTGGCTTGGTATTTCTAGCAGCCAGCACAGAAATTTGAATATAGTAGATGTTTAATAACAATATCTTGAATTAGAAAGTTATATTTGAACTTAAAAGCAGAAATATTATATTTTTTAAAATATGAGCTCATTCTCTCTAGGAACTTTGCATGTATAAGGAGAGAATTTCTGTAACTGTCCACACTATATCTACTTAGTAAATACAGGAAATTGGCCCAGAGGGTGGTGCTATAGTGTGTTATATATCATCAAGAAACATATTCAACCAAACGAGTAGTTAGTTGCAATGAAGCAAGAAAACATTATTATTATGTTCTGACTTTGCATTTAAACATAAGCTTTTTGAGGACAAGAACTGTTTTAATTCTCTTTCTTTGTTGCAAAAAAGATGTTTCTTAAATGTTTTAATACCAGTACAATGTAATAATAACACATGCCAGTTTCATGTGGTAATGAGAGAATATTATGAACATTTTTTTCCTAGCTACAAACTTTTTTGGACTCAAAATTTAACAAAATGAATGTTAAGAGATCTGATGGCTCCGCTTAAAGATCCAAATAAACAGCAGTTTCTTCTGAGTGTGTAACGCAATGACACAGAGACAAATAATGTGTTGAAAGAGACCCAAGACAGAATTGGCAATGACCTATTAGTAGATAAATTAGAGCAGAGGTCATCAGCATCTCCGTTTTTACTAAATTTAGGATGGCTGGCCAAGTAAAGGAAATAGTTTTCAAGAAAATGTAGGACACAGGCCAAGAGGTTAGGTGATGGAAAATAAAACATAGTTACAAGACATAAAATTTTACAGTATAGGGATTACAGAATGATTGGATGCCTTTCATATTTTTAAATGCCCTATAACAGACCATCTCTAAGTATATTATTCATGGCTTTTTGTCTCTGGATGAAAACAATAAGCCTTTTTTAAAAAAATTCAAGAGAGAGACAATTTACCTTGACCTAAGAAATTTCACCATCTGGACCTACTATTATTTTTATTTTCCTACTGTCATTTAATTGTTGGGTTGGTTTCTTTAAGGGTCTCATGACCAAGCTGGAAGTTTTGTTGTAGGTACTTCTAATACGAAAGAGCCTGAAGCAATTAAATGTTTTGTTTTTAAAGCTTTGTTATAAAGGCTAAAAACTCCACACATGGGATTCATTTTCAGGGATGCAAGAAATGGCTCAAACATAGCCATGGCTTTTGACTAAGATGTCTAGTTGCTCTCCTCGTGTCTTATTTTGGAAAACTGAGGAGGGAGGTATAGAAAGTGAACCCTAATTAACCCATGCCCCCATACCCTCACCTATAATCTATTATCTACTATTTTGGTGACAGGAGGAATAGTGGTAGTGTCAGAGACTGACTTGATCCCAAGTCCTAGTTTTGATACTATCCAAATATTCCCCTATTCAATAGTTTCATTTTTTACCCTACCCACTTCACTTAAATCAACATTCCTAACTCAATCAAAATAGTCTATTTACTTATCTTTTCTATCCCTATGCTGTTATACAGGTTTTTGCTCCATGTATCAAGTCTTCTTCTTAGGATCTTTAGCTTCCTTCAGGGGTCAGCTCAAGCACCCTATCTCACATGAGACTTTTCTTCTTCTTTCCAATTGTTATGTCTCCCTTTGTTGCTCTCTCTATTTTTTAAATTTACTTAACTATATATGTGTTGTCATTCCTATAGAATGTAAACTACTTCATTCAGGCCATGGATTATCTTGATATTCTTAGCATCTAACCGAAGGCCAAACACCTAGAATGAATCATTCTTAATGCACTAGGAGAACTAATATTTATAGGCTAGATTGAACACAGAAACCAATTGACCACTTTACTATCATCCAAGCCAAGGGTAAAGCTTCCTGAAGTGGGGTAGTAGTACAGTAGAAATATAAAGGAAAGGACAGATGAAAGAGACATTGAGGAAGCTGAAACACAAGGGGTTTTGGCAAATTATTGGATTAGGAGTGAGTAAAATTTTCAGAGACTGGGGAGGTCAGAGATGATTCCAAAATGATGAGAGAAATCTGAGTTTCAGTGTTACTAAAAATTTTTCTATCACATTAGGAAGCTTCCTAAACTGTAAAATGGCATGAGTGTATCTGTTTTATAGGAATATCCATTTGGCAGTATGGAAAATTAATAATTTTTCTTCTTACCACCTCTCAAGGTCAGGATGAAACAGTTTTGATTCTAAAATGAGGCCACATTTAATCTCTCCTTTAGACTGTCAAACTGGGATGGGATCTTTTATCTTGGTAAGGATAAAAATATTAAGAATAGGGCTGACTAGCCAGGATAAACCCTGATTAAAGGTATCCTCAGCAGCCATGGTGTACTTTGACTAAAGTATAGTGGTCCAGTCATGTGGCTGATAAAATAATGTCATGGTTTCTTCCAGGTCCCAGGAAAGACTTACTTTTCCTGTGATGAAGTAATGAGGGAGGAGCTGAGGTCTCTAAATTCATCTCCTCTCTCAAAATATCCACAAATTGAGACTGGTAGGAGAGGTCCTAAGATCAAGCTGTCAGGTCAATCAGAAAGAGGACAAATTTTTTTTTATAAGGAGGAGATAGGATTTGATAACTCTTCTTATACTTAGGAGTCCAGTGAAAGAGTCATTTTTTTTGTTAGCAGATGCATGCATCTGTCAATAAACAATGTTACTCCTGGAGAAATGGCTTCATATTCTTTATTGGTTAAAATCTGAACTTTATAGCAATATAAGTAAATGTTACTTCTTTTCAACTTCTCAGAAAAGATCATTGATCCTTGAAATGTGAAAAGTTACCACCTCAGTCTCAATAATAAAATAAAATTTTGATAGATGCCTTGGCCTCTGTTCTCACTTTAAAAAAATATTTTTGTTCCACATGAAATAATATGGCATACTGGGAAAGGTGAAAGACTTGAAGTCAGGGAGTCCTGGTTTTTACATTTACTACTAATCAATCAATCAACAGACATTTATTAATCACCTATTATGTGACAGAAAATGTGCAATGCTCTGGGAATAAAAAAGGCAAAAATGAATAAGTCCTTTACTTATGTTTGATTTGGGGAGACACTATATACCTACATAAATAGAAATAAAATATCTACAAAATAAAGTTGTACCTTACACAAACAAAATAATTTAGAATATCATATTTAATGCCTTCTGAATCTTCAGTGTAGAAACTGTCAGATCCTGTATAAGACTGACTGGGACCATGATATTTTTATTGTTTCTTTCTGACTGCTTACAGTATTTTCTCTTTATCCAAGGAGCTCTTGAATTTGACTATAATATTCCTGGAAGTTGTCAGTTGGCAATTTATTGTAGGGGTTGATCTGTGGATTCTTTCAATTTCTGAGTTACACTCTTATTCAAGAACATCAAGGAATTTTCTTTGATTATTTCTTATAATATGATGTCTTGGCATTTTTTAACATGACTTTCAGGTAGTCCAATAATTTTCAGATTGTCTCTCCTGGATCTATTTTCCAGATCAATTGTTATTTTTTCAATGAGTTATTTCATATTTTCTTCTGTTTTTTCATTCTTTTGATTTTGTTTTATTGTTTCTTAATGTCTCATGAATTTATTGACTTCTTTTTGTCTTATTATTTTTAAAGAATGATTTTTTTCCCCATGACCTTTTGAACCTCCTTTTCCATTTGGTCATTTCTACTTTTCGTGGAACTCTTTTCTTCATTGGAATTTTTTACCTCTTTTTCCAGTCATTCAATTCTATTTTTTATGGAACTCTTCTCTTCATTGGAATTTTGTAACTCCTTTTCCACTTGACCAATTTTGCTTTTTAAGCTGTTATTTTCTTTTTACATTACTTTTATTTCTTTTTCCATTTTTTCCATCTGTCTTATTTTATTTTCAAATTCTTTTTGAGTCTTCTAGACCCTGGGACCAAGTCCCATTTTTCTTCAAAGTTTTGCATATAGCTGCTTTGATATCACTATGCCCTACTGAGTCTGTGCCTTGCTCCTTTGTCACCACAGAAATTTTCTATGGTTAGGTGTCTCTTTTGTTCATTTTCCCAATTTTTTTTTAACTTTTGCTTTTATCTTAAAGGTGGGCTCTTTTTTCTGGGTAGAGAATGCACTTAAGGTAGCATGCCAGTTTGTGGTCTGGGCACTCTTAAAGTGGCTGAGTTAGTTTCCTCTAGGAACCACTGATGGCTTGTAGGATTCAAAGCACTGTAAGCTATTTTGCCCTAGAGCTATGGGCTTCACCACAGGCTTGAACCAACCAAGTGCTATAAACTTCAGAGTTTCACTTGATAAGTAGGTTAGAAGCAGGTGGAAAAGTCATAGACAAATCAATTAACCTCTGAAATTCAGGCTTTAAGATTATATATTATATACTCAATTTATAGATTATAACCTCTATGTTCTACATCAGTGCAGGGGTATCCATAACAAATTACTAATTTGTCCCAAAGGAGAAGACATCATTGAATACAATAAAATGAATTGAATAGGAAACTTCTCCCAATAAAATTAAATATATACACATCAACATAGGTTAGAAAAGTCCAAAGTAATAGGTCAACAAAGGGTTAAGCATAAGGCAGTAACTGGAATGACTGCTGATGTTTTCAGGTGAGATCTTGGTAATCTCCCGCATAAAAAAAGGACTTAGAATATTGATCATGGTATTATGATGTTGTTTTTTAACAATCTAAGACTGTGGACTAAATAAAATAACTTTATATAAATATAGAGTTGCAAGCTTATAAAAGAAATGATGCTTGATGAAAAAAAAGTATAAATTTGATACACCCAAAAAGGCAACACCCAGATCATATTTGGGATCCTGAATTTTGAAGGGAAACATAAGACAGCAACCAGTGAAACTGTGTTTCCTGTATTTTCATGAGAAGAGTATGACCAGGCCCATAACGTCAGTCTCCTCTGATTATGCTGCATCTGCTGTAGGTAGCAGACACTGAAACTTGGAATCCAGACTGTGGTTAGACAAGGGGAACATCTCAATCTTCAGCAAGTGTCTTTGGCAATCAGAACTTCATATTTTGATGAATTTCAGCTTTGTCTTCTAGGATCTTTTTCTTCAGAATTTTTTCCCTGGCTTATAGGGGGAAAATGTAAGAAGACTATAGCATATTGTTTTGTTTGGATTTGTAAACATTTGGAATAATAATAATGTATGCATATATATAAATATATACATATTTTTAGAAGACTTTAGCTAAGAAATGCCAAAGCTTTTGATTTTCATGGAGAATTCCTAAAATTCATTCAATGGGCAAGTGAACTTCCTAAAAAGAAAGCAAAATAAAAATTAAGCTTCTGAAACCACTACTTGAGAAAATACATGCATCAATTCTATTTTTCAAGAGACTTCTTACTTACCAATAATTCAGAGGAAAAACAAAATCAGTTCTTACTCAAATTTCCTTAAGAAAAACCAGTTTAAGTTTGAGGGGAAAACCTTATAAAGTAATGAGAAAAGTAACAATTACAGAATAGCTAAATGTAAGAGTTGAAAGAGACTCAATGACCGTCTAATCCAACCCATATGTGAAAGGAATCGTCACACAGCTTTGTGTCATCTGCAACTTTGAGGAGCATGCCATTTTTACCTTTATCCATGACACTGCTGAAACTGTTAAGCACTACAAAACCAATTATAGAACCATCATATACTCCACTGGAGGTATCTTTCCATGATGATATTCAAAATTTTAAAAGCTACTCTTTGAGTCAACCATCCAAACAGTTCAGTGTCCATCTAATCCATATTCTTTTACTAGATTATCAGATACTTTGTCAGAAACCTTGTTAAAATCTAGAAAAATTATATCTGTGGAATTCTACTCATCTATTTGTTAAATTATTCCTTCCAAAAAAGAAATGAAGAAAGCCCAGCATGATCTTTTCTTTTTTAAGACATGTTTTTATTGATTTCATAAAGTATTTCCCAATGACATGAGAAAAATGTTTTGACATTCATTTTTTGGTTGCCATGATTCTGTAAGGCATGGAGGTAGACAGTTAGGCAGGTAAGTGAGTATATGCTACTGCCTGGGCACAGGCTCAGGGCCCCAGAACCTTGCCTTTGTCACCCTCTCACAACAAACATAGACTTAGAGTTTCTAGGATGACTGAGTTGCCTAGGCTCTTGGGAAGATGCAGAGGACTTGCTGCTAGAGCTTTTAGGGACAAATAGATGTATCCTATGTAGAATGGCTACCAACTCTATAAAGAGATGCATCAGTTGGAGGCTGCCACACCTTGGGCTTCTCAGGAAGATCAAAATTGATGGTGTATATCAGGCACATGCCCATGAAGGACCATAACTATTTCCCATGTAGACACTGGCCTTTCCCTGACATCCTCGTCATTTCAGCTTCAAAGAAGCTAACAACTAGACTGTTTGTTCCTCACTTCCCCTTTATACCAAAAATCTAAAGTGACTTTTAGAATCTAGGACAAGTGTCCTGGGTCTAGACCTCTTTTCCTGGATCAGAACAGACTTTAATCAAGGCCTTTGTTTGGAATGTTGCTCACCTGCTCTACCCCAATCACCCAACTGCCTGCCAAACTCCCCAAGAGACTGGTCTCTAGGACCCTTCCACCTTGTACGGTATAGGAAAGAAAATGGCCTGAGTACTTCCTCCACATACACACTCCCATCCCAACAAGTGCTCTCACCAGAATCCCACAAATCATGCTGTCTGTTTGTAAGCATTTAGGGTGTGGATTCTTTTTTAAATTCAACTGCCAGTTCTGGTCAAAAGTGGAAATGACCTCCTTATTAAAAGACAAGTGACAAGCTCCTCAGGAATCCTTATGAAGAATGACTTCTTTGAAACATATGCATTTCTCCAAAAAATATTTATTTTTAAAGATTTTGAGGACCAACTGAACTTCCTTCCAGCCCCTTCCTCATTTCTTGAGAAAGTGAGCAATAGGATATCAGTCATACATGTGCATATACACAAAAACAAGAAAAATAAAAGTGAAAAACTATAATTCAATCAACATTCCAAAATCATCTATTTTCTCTCTCTGGAGATTGTAAACCTTAAAATTTCTTAGACTTATGAATGTTGGAAATTTCCCCATTGGGAAATTTCATACTTGAAAAAATTTCCTACTGATAGTAAGAACTCTATTGGAATGTGAAACTCCTTGGCATGGGAGGATCCTTCTCCTTCCTACTTAAGACTACTTTAGGACAGAAACCTTTTGCTAAACAATGGAAAGGGCTTTGACCTATGCTTAAGCATAGAACAGGAAGTTCTTTGAGTCATGATTGATTTTAGAATTGATACAATAGAGATACTTGGAATGACAGAACCAGGTCTTGGGAACTACAATCTCTACCCTACTCAGAGTAACAGGATTTAGGAAGGGCTGCAGAAAAGATCAAGATTTAATTATTTGAGAATATGACCTTCAACAGACATGTGCAAAGGGGACAGACCTCTGGGCGGTCCTGGGTTAAGCTAGAGCCACCATTGACACAGGGGAGACATCGACAGTGATTGGTAGATGTGAGAACTGAGGGGAGGGGACTTAGATTGTGTCCTTAAAGATAGCGGGGTCTGAGGACTGAAGGGGGTTGATGCTCTGAAGGAGGTCTGAGAGGAGAGAGGTCCTGGAGGGAGAGCTCCTGGAGAGGTCTTGAAGGAGGCTGTGGAAGGAGAACTCAGGAGGAGTCAGGAGGAGAATTCTCTGGAAACATTTCTTGAAAGGAGGCTCTCTTGAAGGTGAAGCCTGAGGTTGGCATGAGAAGCCTTACCTAGAGAGATCTTGGGTGAGTGATAAAACCAACTGACTGATTTATCTCTTAGGACTGAAGTCTAGGCCTTATTGGCTTGAGGCCCTTCATTCTTATTCCTTTCTTACTTTTTCTCTTTTTCTATTGATTAATCAGTGTATTATAAATTAAATTTCTCTATAAAACCCAGTTGGCTTGGGCATATTCATAAATTGGGAATATATTCCCTGGCGACCATCTTTATATTTATATAAAACCAAGACACAATAGAAAACATATTTCAGCGGTCATAATTGATATATATATATTTCCCTTGCTCCCAAACATTTTAATTATCACAGTTTATGGCTCCCACTCTCTTATCTACAACTATTTAATGCTCAAAATTATTTTAAATCTAACAAGATGGATAATATTTTTCATCATGAACTTGATTTATTGTTTTAATCAAAGTTGACAAGTCTTTCATAGTTGATCATCTTTATAATATTGTTGTTATAGTGTACAGTGTTCTCCTGGTTCTGCTCACTTCACTTTATATGAGTTCTTACAAGTCTTCCCATTTTTTTCTTAAACCATTTCACTTATCAGCACTTCCCTCTCTAGATGTTTGCCAACCATATTTTTAATAATATACACTAAATTTTTTCCAGATCTCAGTTAAGCTCACTGGTCTAAAGTTTATAGACTCTTTCTTTCTTTCTTTCTTTTTTTAACAAGACAGAATTTGCCCTTTTTCAATCTTATGATACATCTCTTTTTCATGAACTTTCTAATATCATTGATAATACCTCAGAGATCACATCTGCTTGCTCTTTCAATATCCAAAGATATTCTTCACTTGAACCAAGAGACTTGAATGTATCAGGGATGTATCAGCTGTTCTCAGTCCTTGGAGATCATCAAACACAGGCTTGCCTAGTATGTTATACTGGGTAATCCTTTCATGTATAGACTGCTAGGGTCACTTTCAATACCTGGATTCTATGATTCTGGGATTCTTGCTATACTCATACTTATCTTGGTAACAGCTCTCTGCTAGTCATTTTGTAATCATTCATTTCCAATTCAGAAGCAAGAGCAGAAAACTTGAAGTTGTATCCTTTAGAAATAAAACAAAGAGATTTGGTCTAACCATTTTGAAAAATCATTTAGAACTCTACTTCATGAATAACAAGAGATAGAACAGATCCTACATTTTCAAAAATAATTTATAGCATTACTTTTTTATTATAATAAAGAAATTAGTTTCTTATTAATAATAGAATATTTTTGCACAATGTAACATGGCTTTGCACTGACCCATAGGCTCGGTAAGAGAATGAGGAGAGCAACAGACAGAGACAGTGAGACAGTGAGACAGACAGAGACAGAGAGATTGATGGCTATGTCCAAACCTTTTCAGTGACTGCAAAAAGTTTCCTGCTCCTAATTCCCTTTTCACATATCTGTTTCCTGAAAAGAGTTACTATAAAACTTTTTTTACTCTTTTTTTAAACTGTTATCATTTCATGATTTTGTTCACCTAAAACATATGATCAACAACGAATGTTTTTATTTTATATCTGTATGTTTATTTCGTGTTTGGGAAGTACAAAGGGCAGATGACAGGGACTAGAAGTTAACTAGGGAGGATGATTCATATGCTTTGGTACAGAACAGGTAATGAAGTTCCCTAGGTTCCAGTCTCTAAACTACTATGCTTAGCTTTGTGTGAATAATTTTCCTTTGAGAGAAGGCAATAGATAAAATATGGAACATGGATAAAATCACATCCCCCTTCCATCCACACCTCAGGTAGGCCCAGGAGGAGGAGAAAAGACATGTTTTGAGAGGAATCAGGTCTTCCACAAAATTCCCCATCTGATCATGCAGAGAGTAAGTAGCAGCAATGGGACTTTGGTCAAGGCCCTCTCATTCCAAAGCCAGTGCACTTTGCATTATACCATGCTCTTCTACCAAAAGTTTGTCTGTTTGCAAATTGGGCAAAGATGACTCCATATATATTGAGGGCTGTATGATGCTACACTTAGGTGTTACAGAAGTTATATCATGACTTGTTCTATGATGAAAGTATGTTATCCTGGGAAACACCATGATAAACAGTGGAAATGTTCACAAGTTCTCAGAAAAAATGATGGCAGGGAGATGCAAAAGTCTGAAGATTATTTTTAACATGTTGATTTAGCTTTTTTCCTCCCATTGTACAATCATAAATACTTGTGTTCATGGGTCCTGATGCACTGTACTTCATAAAAACAGTCTGTATAAGGATCTAGTTTTATGCTAATGATTTGACTGTAAACTGGTCAGCAAAGTGGATTTAAATAATCAGATCTTATTGGCATATCTTGGCTTAATCTGAGCCTTCATTTTAATCTCAACATATATTCAAGAGACCTTATCTGAATTTAGTTTCCTTTCTTTGAGATTAAGCTTTAATAACTTTACATGGCTTTATAAAAGACACACACACACACACACACACACACACATATATATATATATATATATATAATTTGCATAAGGAACTTTCTTGGATAAAAAAATTATTGTAGCTAAAGACATGTCACTTTATTTAAAAACAGAGCCATGGGTGGACATTTTGATGAAAAATCAAAATATGAGATCATGTATATGTGGGAGTTTGTACTATATATATTTTTCTTTTGGATTATATTATAACAATCCCACAAAATAATCATCTATGGGATAAATAGCAAAATTTTCAGAAATATTTGAAGTTTTTCTTTAAAATTATAATTTCTGTTGCTTTTTTGTTTTTTTTCTAATTTCTCTGATTTCCTAATTTTTTAACCTTACTTTTAAGGTACTATTTCCCTCTCTTCCTTTGTCCTCTGCATCCCTGTGCTGTCCTCTCACTGGATCAAAGATTTAGATCTGAAAGGGATTTTAGAACTTATTTAATCCAACTTCCTCCTTTTATAGATGAGGAAACTGAGGCTTAACAAGGTTAATTGAATTGAACAAAATCCCAAAAGTCAGTGGAAAAGTAGAGATTTGAATTCAGGCCCTTTGACTCTAAATCCAACTCTTTTGATTGCATCATGTTTCCTTCAGACTTTCTGCCCCTTCCCTTCTCCTCCCTTCCCTTCTCTTCCCTTCTCCTGCTTTCCCTTCCTTTCCCACATTTAATACTACTAACTCGGTGACCAAATATATTATATCATGAACTTTTGAATCCCAACATTTTATACAGCTTATCAAAGCCCCCTAAATGCCACTTGTACCTAGTTCTGAGAGAGAGCCAAACTCAAAAAACCTAGGATATGTGAGAATAAATCTGTCCTATTTGTGACAGGCCATTTTCTTTTTTTTCTTTTTTTTAAATTATATTTTATTTGATCATTTCCAAGCATTATTCATTAAAGACATAGATCATTTTCTTTTCCTCCCCCCACCCCCCATAGCCGACGCGTAAATCCACTGGGCATTACATGTTTTCTTGATTTGAACCCATTGCTATGTTGATAATATTTGCATTAGAGTGTTCATTTAGAGTCTCTCCTCTGTCATGTCCCCTCAACCTCTGTATTCAGGCAGTTGCTTTTCCTCGGTGTTTCCACTCCCATAGTTTATCCTTTGCTTATGAATGGTGTTTTTTTCTCCTAGATCCCTGCAAATTGTTCAGGGACATTACACCGCCACTAATGGAGAAGTCCATTACGTTCGATTATACCACAGTGTATCAGTCTCTGTGTACAATGTTCTCCTGGTTCTGCTCCTCTCGCTCTGCATCACTTCCTGGAGGTTGTTCCAGTCTCCATGGAATTCCTCCACTTTATTATTCCTTTTAGCACAATAGTATTCCATCACCAACATATACCACAATTTGCTCAGCCATTCCCCAATTGATGGGCATCCCCTCGTTTTCCAGTTTTGGGCCACCACAAAGAGCGCAGCTATGAATATTTTTGTACAAGTCTTTTTGTCCATTATCTCTTTGGGGTACAGACCCAGCAGCGTTATGGCTGGATCAAAGGGTAGATATTCTTTTGTCGCCCTTTGGGCATAGTTCCAAATTGCCCTCCAGAATGGTTGGATCAGTTCACAACTCCACCAGCAATGAATTAATGTCCCTACTTTGCCACATCCCCTCCAGCATTCATTACTTTCCTTTGGACAGGCCATTTTCTAAAGACTTAATGAACCAGTTTTCTATTCTCCTCCCTTCCCTTCTCCATTAAACAAATGAACATATTATCATATATTAAAAATCCCACAAATCTTCCCTCCACTAAAGCTATATGTGGTAATTATCATAAACATCAAATTTAAATGTGCTACTTATTGATATAAAGTTAGGGAGTTATATTATAGAATGGACTTAGTGTGGGAAAACTTACTGGAGCTAGATTTTGAGGCAGATCTGAAAGGACTTGAACAAGTGAAGATGTGCTAGATATGGTAATGATTAAATAATTTATCACTATCACTAAATCTTCAAGAAAAATTTATTCAATTCAGTTAAAAAACTTAAATGATAATATTCAAGAAACTCTTCTAGGCATGGGGTACTGTAATATTTATTTGGAAAGATGGGGAGGATATGAAGAACAGGGGATATTGGGAGGTTTGTAGCAGGGTATGGGGGAGTTTAAGGGAGAGAGGGAATATTGCTCGGTGAGTCAAAGGAGAGAGATGCCCCCTGCCGAGAGGAAGCAGCAGGGGTCCGATAAGGACTGTCTGTCTTTGAATGACTGAACTGATGTTCAGCTCCCTCTATGCCCCAGAAAAGATAGTCCACTTATCTGACTGGGAATTCAAATAAGATGAAGTTTAATAACCAGTTTGGATTGGAGAGGTATCAGGAAAGAGGGACGAGGGATGTCCCTAAATAAGGTTGGAGCCTTCCTCAGCTTGGAGCTGAGTCCTGGCCTCACAGGCTAGTGGAGGGTTTCTCCCTCACCTGTCTATATCTGTGTTAGCTTTGTCAAATTCAGAAACTTAGCAGTAGACAGCAAGAAACAAAGGAAAATTCTAACTTCCAGAGCTGGTTGGGCCTGTGTCTTAGGGTTGAACGGAGAAGAGGCACTCCGAATCCAGACTGGGAAGACAATACTCCTCCCTCCTCCAACACCAGGAAGGAAGTAAAACTGGCAGGAAGGAAGTGCTAGTCACAAGACCCAACTGCCACTCCCAGTTGCCCCTTCCCCCACCAGCTGTCAATCTTGTTTCCTTTCCATAGTACACACACATACACACACACACACACTTAAAAAAAAATCCCAACATTCTGTCTTCATAACACTTGATGACAACTCTAAATCAGAAGAGCAAGGACTAGGCAAATGGGGTAAGTGACTTCTCCAGGGTCACATAGCTAGGAAGTATCTGAGGTTTGATTTCAACTCAGGTCTTCCTAACATTAGGCCTGGTACTCTATTTACTATACTATGCCATCTAGCTGCCCCTATATATTCTTTAACACAACACATCCATCATTATAAGATGTCTAGTGAGTTTGTAATATACTGTGCTATGCACAGGGGTGAATACAAACAAAAATGTTTTTGATCATTCCCCCCCCCCATTTCTCATAAGGTCACAGCTTTAGAGTGACAAGTCAAAGGTTGTTTAATCCATCCTTCTCATTCTACAGATGAGCAAGCTAAGGCTTAGGGAGGTTGAATAACTTGCTCATTCATATGGCTAGTGTCCAAAGTGAGATTTGAACTCGAAGCTTTTTCAGTTTCCTTAGAATCTCCAAGTCTAATATATTCAAATCGGTTACCAAGTCTTAATACTCAATATCAAAGTACTCTATCATGTAGTTTAATTAAGGAACTGATCAGTAAGAGTTCAGGTCTGAAGAATATGACCAATATATTCTGTATATGATCAGTTTGTTCTGCCTGCTGGCAATCCAGGTATAGTCTTGGTGAGTCTGCTTCTAAGCAGGGAAGGGAAGTTAAAATGTAATAAAAAATATGGAAAAGTGAGGGGGTAGTCAAGTTATCAAAGGCTTTGAATGTTGAATAAGGAAGGGGAAAGGAAAGGGAATAAGTATTTATATAGTATATACTATGTGCCAGGCACTGTGCTAAGTCCTTTATGAATATTATTTAAATTGACTCTTACAATAACCTTATGAGGTAGGTACATTTTACAGGTGAGGAAATTGAGGCAGTGGTTAAGTGGAATTCCCAAACCACACAGTGAAAGAATCTGAAGTAAATTTGAATTCAGTTCTTCTTGACATTAGGTCCAATACTCTAGCTATTATGCTACCTGGGTGGCATAACTAATAGATTTTATATCTGATTTTGAAGGTGATAGGTAGCCCCTGCAGTTGTTGAGGAGATAGGTAACATGGTCAGACTAGTGCCTTAGGGGAACCAGTTTGAAAGCTGAGTAGAAAATGGCCTGGAATAGGGAGAGATTCAAAGCAGGGAAACCAAGCAAGGGAAGACTTAGGAGGAAAGTTAAGTTTAAGATTTGGACATATTGAATTTACTATATCTATGAGACATTTTATTTGAGATGTCCAATGGGCAGTTGGAGATGTGTCTAGAGTACAACAGAAGGTCAGGAATTGGATAAGTAGATTAATCTTATTTATGTTCCAACTAAATTGGTTTACTTACAAATAATTCCCAGATTCAATATTCTCTGTTTCCCATCTCTGTACTTTTATGCAGGCTGTTCTCAATATCTAGAATAGTCCCTCCTCTTAAAATCCTTCCTTAAAAAATTCTTCCTTCAAATGTTTCCTTCAAAGATCAGCTCATGTGCCATCTTTTACAAGAAGACTTTCTCGATCCCTCTTGTTACTGGTATTTTTTTACCTCCTGAAATTATCTCTATTTTCTTATCTTAGTATATAAAGTAACCTTTCCCTTCTTCCTCCATTACCTAGAGTGGTATATAAACTTCCTGAGAGCAGAGCCATTTCCCGCCCTTTTGTAGGTCCAATACCTAGGATAATGCTTGTCACAGTCAGTACTTAATAAATTTTTGTAGTATGGTATGGCACATAGTGGTTTGGATAGGACTGTCTTTATCTGATCAGTCTCTTCAGGGTAGTATTTTTCATTCTTTCTTTTACTAGATATCACTATAGAAATTGTCCTTATAAGACACTGGGAGAAAATTCAAACCCAAGAAGAAGCATCATTGTTAATGTACAGTTATGTTCCAAGAAGTGACTTCATGGTGTTCCACACTTATTCCCACTCACATTTCCATTACACGTTTTTCTTTATTTACAAGTCAAAACAGAAGGGATTTTTCCATCTGACAGGTCTGCCAACTCAAGATGGTTGAGTTGGTAAAACAGGCTACACTTGTTAGGCAAAGGCACATGGTTGCTGATTATAAATGATAGTGTAAAGAACATGACTGGAAAATATGAATGATGTGATGATGCATAAGGAAGGATATAGTGCCCTTAAGACTTTCTCCATTACAGTAGTACTATTAGAACTAAATTAGCTATCAATACTTTGTCTTGAATTTTCATCTGTATATCTTAAAATAGTTCACAAATTTTAACTTTGTAATCCTAGGAGATAGCATGAGATCATGGCCCACTTTGGAATTGCAAAGTATTGGGTCCAATTTCTGCCTTGGAGACATATTGGCTGTTTGATTATGGACAAGCCATTTAGCCTCCTCTCAATTTTCTCTGTAATCTCTTCAGTTCCAGATTCAATTATAATTTCTTGACAGCTGACTCCAGAACAATAACTCTAGTCCTAGTCTCTTTTTGAGGTCCAGTCCTATTCCACCAACTTAATAACCCTAACTCATCACATCCAAATAAAAAAATATATATTTTTCCCACAAACTCACCCCTCATCCCAATTTTCATTATGATGTTAGTGACACCACCAACCTAGGTGAACCCAGGTTCACCATCTTGAAGTTATCCCTGTTACATGGAAATCACTTTAAAAGACTGATATATATTAATTTAAGGTCGCCAAGGAATTCAGCTATGTAATTCCTAAATGAAAACTCAAGTCAGCCGTCAACCTTTTATGGAGTTTTTAATTACAAACAGGAGGAAGAAAGGTATTATATATATATATATATATATATATATATATATATATATATATATATATATAGAGAGAGAGAGAGAGAGAGAGAGAGAGAGAGAGAGAGAGAGAGAAAGGGGAGAGAAGGGAATAGGGTTTAAATATCCCCTCTGCTTAGGCTGGGCCAAAGGCCCAAGCCCTTAGATAGCTGAGGCAAAGAAAAGAGCTCAGTCCCTATCACTCACGTGACCAAAATGGAGAAACAGTCTCAGGGGCCTCCACCTCCAGCCTCCTTCAGAGCAAGCCCTCCTCTCAGACCTCTCCAGGAGCTCTCCCTCCAGGACCTCTCTCCTCTCAGACTCCTTCAGAGCAAAACCTCTCAGAGCCAAACCTCTCTTCAGACCTCCTTCAGAGCAAAACCTCCTCAGTCCTCCTTCAGAGCAACCCCCTCCTTTCCGTCCTCAGACCCCTATCTTTAAGGACACAATCTAAGTCCCCTCCCCTCAGTTCTCACATCTACCAATCACTGTCGATGTCTCCCCTGTGCCAATGGTGGCTCTTGATTAACCCAGGACTGCCCAGAGGTCTGACCCCTTTGCACATGTCTGTTGAAGGTCATATTCTCAAATAATTAAATCTTGATCTTTTCTGCAGCCCTTCCTAAATCCTGTTACTCTGAGCAGGGTGGAGATTGTAAGTTCCAAGACCTGGTTCTGTCATTCCAAGTATCTCTATTGTATCAATTCTAAAATCAATCATGATTCAAAGAACTTCGTGTTCTATGCTTAAGCATAGGTCAAAGCCCTTTCCATTGTTTAGCAAAAGGTTTCTGTCCTAAAGTAGTCTTAAGTAGGGAGGAGAAGGACCCTCCCATGCCAAGGAGTTTCATATTCCAATAGAGTTCTTACTATCAGTAGGAAATTTTTCAAGTATGAAATTTCCCAATAGGGAAATTTCCAACATTCATAAGTCTAAGAAATTTTAAGGTTTACATCCCTGACTTCTCACTCTTCCTCTCCCTCCTTTCCCTATATCTGATCAATTGCTAAGGCTTATCAATTCTATCCCAACTATAGGCTTCTCTCCATTTACACAGCTACCTTCCTTGTTCAGGCCCTCGTTAGCTCTCATCTGTATTATTTTTTAACTCTTACCTCTGTCTTGGAATCAATAAATACTGTGTTTTGGTTCCAAGGCAGAAGAGTGGTAGGGGCTAGGCAATGGTGGGTGGTTAAGTGACTTACCCAGGGTCACACAGTTAGGGAGTGTCTAAGGTCAGATTTGAACCCAGGACCTCCCATCTCTGGGCCTGGCTCTCAATCCACTGAGCCACCTAGCTTCCCTCTCTTACCTATATTATTATAGCTTCCTACTTCATCTCTTTGACTCAAATATTTCACCTCTCCAAGCTATCCTCCACACAACTGCCAAAGTGATCCTCTCAAAGGTTAAGTAAATCCATGTCTCTGTCCTGTTCAAAAATTTCAGTAGCTTCCTATTCTCTATAGGATAAAATCTTTTTTTTTTTATTTAAAGCCTTTCAACATCTATTCCCACCTGTTAAGGTTAATTGCTCAATAATGCTCTGTATGCCTTATAATCTAGGCAAAAAGACCTACCTGCTGTTTCTCCAATAAGACATTCCATCCCCATTCTTTTGCATAGGCTGTCAATCATTCCTAGAATGTTCTGCTTTCTTACTGCTGTTTCTCAGAATTTCTAGCTTCCTTCAAAGCTCAGTTCAAGTTCTAACTCCTAGAGAAGGTTTAACCTAATCATCTGAAGAGCTACCCTACCCAAATATCTGTGTATACATTGTTTATACATTTACTTACAGGTATATAAGTTGTTTTCTCTTTTATAATGTAAACTCCTTGAATCTATTTTGTTTTTATATTTGTATCCCTAGTGACTCTCAGTGTCGTTTGACACACAATACAATAGGAGTTTAATAAATGTATATTGATTAACCACTCGGAGCTTCCTAGCAACTTTCTAATATTGTACATTAAGTTATAGATAAATTTCTGATCTTTCTGCATCAGGGGAGTGAGTAAATATTTAACAACGGATTCCCTGGGGGTTGGACTATATGCATGACAAACTTTAACATTTGATCTGCATGGAACAGTGAGGTAGCTCAGTAGATAAAAAGGACAGGCTTGGAGATTGGAGTTCCAGGGTTCAAATCTGGCCTCAGAGAATTCCTAGCTTTGTGACCCAGTGTGAAGTCACTGAACTTCAATTGCATAGTCCTTCCTGCTCTTCTGCCCTGGAACTGATACTTAGTTTTGAGTCTAAGACAGAAGGTAAGAGTTTTAAAAATAAATAAATTTAATCTGCATTACTGACATTTTCTCCATTACTTTCTTAAATATGTACAATCAGCAAAATCAAGCCCTGATTTAAAGCACTTGTCTATTTCCCAGGCCTAAATGCTCACATAGAAAATTTAATAATCAGCTGTCATGAGGTGCTAGGAAATTTCTGTAATTGGAGCTCCTTATAACTGTGAAATCACAGTTTTCAAAGCCCTATAATATGACTGAAAAGAAATTAGAGGTTTTCTGTCATTATGAAAGCAAACTAGGGAAGCATTATGATATTTTGGATGAATACCTAATTTTTATATTTCTTAGTGTAGTGCTAATATTTTTTACTCTTTTTTTCCCCTCCTGTTTCCATTTGAGTGACTCAGGAGAATGAATGAGTTTCTCATCTGGCAATGATTGATTTTGGTACCTGATGTTACTGGATTAAAATGGGAAGAGCTAGCAAGAGGAGTAGCAACTGGAGAAGAAGACTATGGACGTTTTAATCTCACCTTCCAAGGGATTGTGATGGGATTGGGCGGGGGAGGAATGGGCAAGGGAAAGATGGCACCAATATATACATATCTCTATCAAGGCTCTCTGTCTTTACAGATTGGGTTTGGCTCACTCACTCTTCAACCTGACCTCACACTGTCAGGTCAGTGTGATTTCCCAAAAAGAGAAATTCTGTTGCTACAACTCATTCTTGTGATTGCTCTAATGTGGGGGACCTATATATCTGCTGCTCATAGCCGTTGCTCCTGAGACCCAACCATTGTGCCTCCCACTTAAACAAATTTGTTATCACCATTAACTCTTAGTTATGAAACAAGACATCATAATTTAGAGTCACATAAGGTAACATAATGAGCATGATGTAATATAAGGTAATGTAATATAATTTAGTATAACAATATATAATACATATCATTACATAAAACATTTTATCCATAAGCTGTTATATCCTCCTAGCAATGTAAGTAGAATCTGAGAAGAAAGGGGAGAGTGGGCACAAACTTATAGAAACACAACAGTGAGGTGCATGAATGGGACGCACCCATGTGCTTCTGGACAATTCATAACTTTGGACTGAAGCCCCTGCTATCCTTGGCCTCCTTGGGCAAAAGTCTGCACCATGTGTCACTTGCTGGAATTCTGCCCTCTTTTCTGAACAGAATCTTTTCTTTATTACTCTTGGTTTTCAGAAGCATTATTAAGCTATCTTAATAAACAATAGCCTTAAGAATTGGGTTATTTGAGATTCCCAAGCCTACTTCCCTGGCTCCCTGCTAAAGCTACATTATATTCTTTTAATGAAAAGCAATTTCCTTAAGGCCAGGATCTGCAAAATAATTTCAAATCTGCTCCCTGGCTTTGAAGGGTACTCTTTAGCCATAGAATGAAGCAAAAGGTAATGTAGCCAAGCTTCATTTGTTGTTGTTGTTGTTGTTGTTGTTGTTGTTGTTGTTGTTGTTCTTCTTCTTCTTCTTCTTCTTTTTCTTCTTCTCCTCCTCCTCCTCTTCCTCTTCTCTGTCTCTATCTCTCTCCTCTCTTTGCCTCCTCTCTCTCTCTCTCTCTCTCTCTCTCTCTCTCTCTCTCTCTCTCTCTCTCTCTTTCTCTCTCTCTCTCTCACTTCTCTCTGTCTCTGTTTGTTCCTTTCTCTGTCAGTCTCTAAATAGTTCTAAGCAATAAAGCAGCCCCCCCCCCAAGTCACTTCTTCAAACAGAAAATGATTTTATTTTCTCTAATCAGTTCTTAGCATCACAGATTTCCTCCAATCACATTCGTTCCCTACACCAACTTCAGACTCTACCTGTTTTTAATCAGTTGGTTTCAGCTGGACTATCTGATTAACTTCTCAGCTCCATTACCTTTGTTCCATGTTCTATTGACTCCATTCCTGTAAGCAATTTGTCTCACTGGCTTTTACCTTTTACTTCTTTAGATTATGTTCCGGCTTCTCATCCCTCAAACCAGGGCTCCTCAGGTGTAGTCACCATTCCCTTTCTTAAACTTACAAATTCAATCCACATTTATCAGAGTTGATATACACAAGGTCGTGTGTATAGCCCTGACTCAGTTCTTTGATTCAGAATTTTCAAGCAATAAACGTCAAAATCCTGAAAATATAAATATGATAATTAGCTGTCCAGTATAATATGGGACTGCTATCTTTACCATTAGCTGATAGGGTTGTCATATGTAAGTGACTATAGGAATATGAATATATATATACACATATATTCCTCTTTGGAACTAAGAGCATTTTAGTTTAAGGCTTTCTTTTTCATATAAATAATTTCTTTTTCTGTAATAAGATGAACTATATAATAAGATAACATAATGTAACATAATTTATTATAACTTAATATATAGCATACATCATTACATACATTTGGAAGCATGAAATCAGTCTCATTATATGTATATTTCCCAAGTTCCCTAGGTGAAGACAATGAATGAAGAGAGTGACAAATAGCCCCTTAAAGTGTAATAGTATCTCTTTTTTTTAAGAGAGGGCCTTTTATATGAGGATTCTATTAAGCTGTTTGTTTTCAAACTTTTTATTCCCTTTCTCATAGCATAGTAGTCTTTGCAGTGAAAAGTCATGATATTCTGGATGTTTAATTTTAAGTGAAAGTATGGAAGATATGAAAACATCACATATGTGTGGTTTTTATTTAATAGGAGTCAACCTTTATATAAAGTTCTTTATGAGTTTGACATATTTAAAGATTAGGATAAACACTTTTTTTACTTTGCAAATGTCATATTTACCATACTACATGTTCAGAAAAAGTAAAATGTATACTTTCATCCACAAAAACAAAACATCCAGCATTTTATGACAAACCTAGCAAAATTGTGGGCACAATCTTTGAGAATCACTATGTCAAGCAAATAGATATTTGAAGCCAAAAGCAATCATTTTGGGTGATAAAATCAAAATTCAGTAATGCCACAGAGTCACAGCTTTTACCCATAGTTTACTTGGTTATACTTCTCACATACCTAATTAGAAAGGGTTTTATGACTCTCTAAGTAAAAGTTTTAGATGATCCTGAAGTCCATAAAGAGTTCAAAGGCTTCTTGACCTTACTGATTTGTCCCCATCCAGTAGTGCAGATGACCACCATCCATGGTTTCTTTCCCTGTGTGATTCTTTAAATTTTTTTTTAAAACTCTTATCTTTTATCTTAGAATTAATGCTGGATAGTGGTTCCAAAACAGAAGAGCAGTAGAGGCTAGATAATAGGGATTAGGTGGCTTGCCAAGGGTCACATAGCTAGGAAGTGTCTAAGGTCAAATTTGAACCCAGGACCTCCCATCTCTAGGCCTGACTCTCAATCCACTGCACTACCTAGCTTCCCCCTTCTTGTGAGATTCTTGTTCATGTTCTCCCATAAATTTTTCTTAGGGAACGTACCCAACAGATTGGAGGCCTATTTCTATGTCTTTTAAAATTCTATGGATCCCAATGAAGAACTTTGTCTCTCTATCATCCAATAATAATAATAATGACAGCAGCAGACATGCATCTAGTGCCTACTCTGTTCCAGGCATAGTGCTAAGAGCTTTCCACTTATTATTTCATTTGATCCTCTTCTGTCACCTGACTCTGCTATCCTGTAATTTCCCTAAAATCTTCTTGCCTCTCAGGCTACTCAGTCTTCTTGAAGTTGCAAGTATCTCAGAACAAGGTATTAACATACCCTGTTTTGCTCCCCTATTCTGTGAATTAGTTTAATTGCAATATCCTGGGTTCATTGAACAAACAAGTGTCATATGACATAAGATCTGCTCCAGAGCCCTAGAAACAGTGCCATTTCCAATTAGCAGTGGATACTCCAACCCTACTTCTCTCTGTCCCCCCTCAATCTCATATAAATGCTGCTCCTTCCCTAAACAGTGTGACTCTACTGGAGCAGAAGAACCACCCGCACCAGAGAAATAGAGAAATTAATAAAGTAGGCATTGCTTTACAATTTCTAGTTATTCTAGTTATTTCTAGTCTATTATATGGACCAGTTACCTAGTTGTTTTCATTTCTTCACAATCACAATAACTCTATAAGGGACATACTATTATTATTTTCGATTTGCAGATGGGAAAACTGAGACAGAGGTTTGGTGACTTATCCAAAGACACACAACTAGTAAATTTGTGAATCCATATTTAAACTCAAGTCTTCTTGACTCCAGGCCCAGTGTTCTATCCACTGTGCCACCTGTTCCCCCTCTCTCTTACTATCTGACCAGGTCACTTTCCAGATGAGAAATCTTTTTTTTTTTTTAATGCGATTTGTTGCATGAGTCTTTCTTGAAAATATGTTGCAGCCTACTTAAATTCACCATGCATTTCTCCTCAGCATAGGAGGCTACCCACAATTGTGATTTTGAGAGGGTATGTTCTGATTCATAGTCAAACAGTAGCATCAGGATCTTGGTGTTGAAGGGATCAGAATTGTTTTAGTAAGCCATCAGCAACTTCTGAAAGCACCATATAATTTCCCAAATGTTTTACAGGTTCCTACTTAATTTTAAGACCAGCCTGCTAGCCTTCTGTTGTGCCAATGAAGGTATATGTGCAACTTAATATGTTCTGATGTCCTAACCTCATAGGATACTGACCTAATCATACTCTAGTCAGTAGGCATTCTTTCTTTATCGTTTTCGTTTTTTCTCATGTAGATTGTTCTATGAATCAGGCTCTGAATAGTTATGGACATCAGTAAGGAAGTTCTGTAGCATTCCAGGCATAGTTCCTCACTATCTATAAGACACCTCTCTTTGGATAGAAAGATATTTTCCATGGTTGTATCAAATAGTTTTGTTGAGCACATTTATCCTTGTTACTGAAAATAAGATGATTATGGAGCAAGTTACCCCTGTTGAGAAATTTTATAAGGTCTAGATATGCACAGGAGATACCTTGTTGGAGAAGAATCTTTAGGTTGTCTTTTGCTTTTCCAAGTGAGTTTCTGGTGGTGGGGGCAATAAGATGGGGAGGGAAATCAAAAGTAGACACATGTTGGACATGGGAAGATGCGATCTACTGTAAGAAAACCATCTATGATAGCGTGCCTATTCCTTTCTCATATTTTGTACTAGGACAATTTTGATACCTATGCAGATTATTCTTGCAACTATCTTGTTGAAATGAGAAAGGAGGCATATGGATTAGTATTTAAAGATGTCTTCCTGATCACCTTCTTTTCTTTGTAATAATATCTAGATCCTGACCCTTTCTGCCAAACTCTCCCTCTCTCCATCCATCCTTTCCTTTCTCTCCCCTCTCTATTTCAGTTTCTCTTTCTCTCTCTTCAGTCTCTCTGTCTCTCTTTGTTTCTGTCTCTCTCATATATACACACTCACTATCACCTAGTAGCATTCTTCCCTTCCATTAGTTTGAAGCTCAGTCTTGCAGTGCTTTCTGAATCATAATCATGGAGCTAGAGTTTCTTCTTGGGTGTACTGAGTGTCTAGTCTAGCTGTTCTTACTTCCATTTCTACTTCTCTATAGGATATTACAAACTGAGTTGTGAGAGTTCAAATGTGGCTACTGGAATGATCCATTTTGTGCCCAAATATCTTGTGCCAAAATTTGTATAAATTTCCCTCCACTGCTCCTCACTGTCTAGTAAGGTAGTCCCACTTTTCTTTATCCATAACCTACCCCATCAAGTCTCTGCAAATGTGTTTAAGCACAGGATCTCCACAAATAGATTTATTTTCTTTAATTTTTTCAAAATGTATGTCTGAGATGACTCTGAACTGGCTGTTTTCATTGGGAAAATGAGAAAAATGTAACAATTTTGAATGACAAAAAATTAAAAATGAATATTAAAATTATTTTACATGTTGAGTAAAAAGAAAATATTATTTAAAAATAATATAAAACCAAAGAGATGATAATTTTAAAAAGAATGAATGTTAAAATGACAAACCTTAACCTCAGTTTAGAAACTTTCAGCATCTACAGAATAAAATCTTAGCTAAGTGTATTTGAGCCAGTAAAATATTCTCAATGATCTTGGTCTAATATAAGACATTTATTTAAAGTTCAATGAACTAAGCAAGGAGTCTATATTTAGCACCTGATTGATTAGGCCATTTATTGACAATGATACAAAGTGAGCATTTTGCCTTGTGGCTCAAGAGTGCTTGCTAGAGCCAGTTCCAACTAACCCATGAGAACTGATTGTTAAATTTTCAATGGAACAAAACAAAACAAAACAAAACAAAAACAACCTTGGAAATCAGCAAACCCTACAAATCAGGACTCAATTAATTATTTTCTTGATTGTCAACTCTGGACTTAAAGTGATGGAGAAATATATTAATATTACAAATTAAATTTTAAAGTGTGCCTTCTATACATCTTTTTCTTCAGAGATCTGTTTGTTAAACATTTAGTAGCTTTTTTTGATCGGCAGGTCACTTCCAGTTTTCAGATATCTATAGAGGAGTATGTAGTAGCATGGCAACTATTTTTCAGTCACCAGCAGTCCTTCACAAGGTGATGGAATGTTCACTTAGGTGGCTGCCAGATGTGGTACTCAGTATTACAGTTCAGCTTTGTTGCAATGTAATGCTTAGTGCGTAAGAATGATTGACAGCCAGAGAATCCCCAGAGCTGGCAGGGGAAAGGTTCCAAACCATTGAAGAGACTGTTGGACTGACTTGGGGATTTGCAACTGACAAAGAAGCTGGTGGTGGCTGATCTGTGTTCCTGTGGACGTCTGGATCATCCTGCAAGCAGCCCTCTAGCCAAGAGTGGATAGGAGTGTCCCTATTACCCTTGGATGGACCAAGGGAAAGATTGGGGGCTCCAGCCATTCTCTAGACCATGGAGGACTCCTCATCTGGACTCCAGCCTCTACTTGCCAAAAGACTCTATATGTAAGATCTCTGCACTTTCTCTTGGACTGGCCCTTAGGAGTTTAGGATAAGATAAAAGGATTATTGGTTAGGAGTTTTAAACCAAGGGATTAAGTTGTAAGACCTCTTCTCCGTCTCCCTCTTTTCCTAAACCTCTCCTCTCTGTTGAATAAAAGCAAAATATTTAGATGTTAATCCCTATGTGTTTTCCATCCTAAACCCCTCCAAATTAATATTGTTATTTCAGCTTGAAGTCTACCCCTGGTGGGAATCATTCTCTGGTCTCAATATTCAGCATGGAAACCCCGTATGTGAAGTGAGATAATCAAAGAATCACAGAATTTTAGAGTTGATCATTTAATTCAATTCGTAATGTATACATTGTGTTAAGTAAATATGGAAGGCATTTTTCATTTCTTTTTTCTTTGCTTTTATATTTTCTCTTATATAATGGGCTAATTAAATATAGATGTTTTTGTTCAATATTTAGTAGCCTGAACTGGTAAAAGGTACTGTCCTCAACCAATCAACATTGGACATTAAGCAGTAAAACCTTTTAATAACAAGAGTGAAAGAACAATGTATTACAGACTGTTCTAATCATAATCACTTAATGAGGCTTCTCAAATGAAGACCTTTTTTTCATAAGTAAAAACAAATTAGTATATAAAGTTTTAACTCAATCAAATATGGGATTATAGTTCCTTGTATATAAGACAATGTAGAGATTATATCACATACCATTTGCCTTTCTGTAGACTAAAGGGAATACATAAGCAAAAAAAGATGCAATCAATCAGTCAATCAACAAACATTTTAAAAATAAATACTATGTGCCAGGCACTATGCAATTCTGGGGAATATCAGGGCAAGTACTCATGATTAAAGGTATTCTAAAGTTATTAAAAAAGTAGTCTGGTGTGAGGATGCTTCATAGATCACAGAGATGTGTAAAGCTCTTCAGACTAATACACATACACGGAATTTATAACGTTCTTTATTTAAAGAAAAAACACCGGACTTTCCCTAGCCTGAAACTGACTAACCCCCCCTAAACCCTGAATCTTGTCAGAGTCTAAGGTCCCTCCTTGGCGCAGGATTGGTCCTTATATGAACCAATCCCGTGCCCGGAAGTAGGGCCATGGTCCCTCCCTAGCATGGGAATGGTCCTGACCAATCCCACCCCAGGACGTACCCCTGGGGCATGGATGCAGGATCCCCAGTCACAATATTTTAAAATCCACAATAACAAAGCCAAGACAGTGGAACAGTGGCAGGAACTCACCTGAAACTCTCCCCAAATCCCTTTCAGACATATTTAAAATAATACCTCAAATTAAATTCTGGAGCTGAGGAACCAGAAAAAGGATATGAACAATTTTCCAGTCCAAGACAATTTAGGAGGTCACCAGGCAAAATCTGCCTGGAGGTTGGAGAAACATTCAGCCTGGAGCAAAATGCAGTCCTGGTTGAGCCTAGCAAGCCAGCAGAAGACATAAGAAGTTTTTGCATCAGCAACAGGAGTGGCTTTGGGACCTCTCAGATAGTATGGAAAGGCAGACAACTGATCAGATTGCAGGAAACCCCATGCTGTCCCTAGGAACAAAAATAGATAGCGGGCTGGATTTGGCTTATGGGCTCTAGTTTCCCTACCTCTATTTTATGGAAGCAGAGAACTGGAAACAAAATTGGTGCCTATCAATTGTGTAATGGCTATAAAAGTTTTGTTATGCATGTGTAATGGGATATTTTTTTGTGCAGTAAGAAAGGATATATACAAGAAATTCAAAGAAATCTGGGAAGATGTGGAAATAGAGGAAGATAAACCGAAGCAGGGTAATATAAGTGTAATCAAATATTATAGTGACCACAACAAAGTAAATGGAAAGTTTAAGAAAAGGAAACCAAACTGAGTATCTGAAAAACCAATGGAGGCCTTGGAGAATAGATGATGAAACATACCAGCATCCTCACAAAGAGAGATGGAGAACTATAAAGTCAGAATGATGTGTTCAATGGCAAATGTAGTGTCACTGTCTCTAGTGTTTTTGCTTAATTGTTTTTTCTTTCTCATGAAGATGGATTGAGCTTGGAAAGGGGGTTGGGAGGATTTGAAACTAATGCACTATAAAGATAAAAGTCAAGATGACCTCTAGTACTGCAATGCCAGAGGCAAGAATTGCCTCTCCAAAAATATACCCTGGTCATACATGTTTTCTATGTATGTTATTCAGTTGTTTCAGTCATACCTGACTGTGACCTTATATGGAATTTTCTTGGCAAAGATACTAGAGTGATTTGCCATTTCCTTCTCCAGCTCATTGTATAGATGAGGAAAGTGAGGCAAAAAGAGTTAAGTGACTTGCCCAGGGTCACACAGCTAGTAAGCGTCTGAGGCCAGTTTTTAATTTGTCTTCCTGACTCTAGGTCTGACATTCTATTCACCATGTCACTGAGTTCCCCATACTTACATATATACTTTCTCACATGTAATCTCTGGGTATGCCCTTTCTATGAATACCTATTCTGTGGAATGTGAATCCTGGATTTATCAGAGGAGTGTCCTATTGAGACATTTCTTACTATGAAATTTCAGGAAACGTCTTTGTGTCACATTAATTAGGTTCTCTTGCCAAAAAACCCCCCAACAAAACAAACAAAAAAACCCAACGTTATTAAAACTTCAGAAGGGGCTCATAAGTTTTGGTTTTGAGGAGATGTATGGTCCTAAAGAACCTTGAAAATGGGGGTGGAGCCCCATACATGAAAGAGGGATGCCTCCAGTGCCACAAAAGTTATAATCTACCAGTTTTATCATTTTGTTACAAATCAGTTTCATGGTAACTGAGTGTAATTTTCCCTTTCTACCTTTTGGAAAATCAGAATACTTCCCACTTCCATTTTTCTGATAATACTTTTGAGATTTCATCATTTCTCAGATTATCAATGTTAGGTCTGATATAATATGTTCAAATTTCTTCAGAAATTGGGGGTTAATTCTCAATTCAACTTAACTTTGGTAACATGGTAAAAATATCTCATATTCTAGAACATAAATATTCAACTGGTTACAAATGATTTTTGAATATTGCATTTGAGAATGGAAGGGACAAGAATTAAAAGGATTAACTATCATCATTCCCTTATAACATGGATACTGTTATAATTCAGCAATTATAAATTCAAAGACATAACATTCTTATTTTGCACAAATTCTAGAAAATCATTTCCTTGGTGCCCTTACAAACAGCATTCTCCCCTGTTCTAAATAAGCCCCTTCATTTTCTAGACAATTGTAAAGAGGTGAAATGATGAAGGCAGTCAGATGAAAAGTTCTCTTTCTACCTTGATACAAGTAAGTATTGTTCAGTTAAATGTTTTATAGATCCCATGTTGATACATGCCGGCCATATCAGAGATTTCAGTGACTGGGTCCTAAGCCAAATATGTGCTAATCCAATGCATATCAGCCATTACAAGGCATCACACATCACTTTCCACTTCTTTCCAAGTTTTCCCCTACTTAGGCTTTCAAAAGTTGGCATGGTGCCTATGCAGAACAAGTCAGAACCAGTACAGAATGTGAAGCTCATTATCCTGGAAAAGAAGCTGTGACCTGTTCCCTCAGGCAGGCATAAAGGATACCACTCAGGAACAAGGACTAGGAATAAAAAGAGAGGAAAAGATAGAGAAAATGAATGACTGTTAGAGGTGAAGAGTTGAGTGTTGTAAAGGGTAAACTTACAAATTCAGGTTACATTTGATGAGTTTTAGGATGTTGATGCTAAGTGATTACTAACCCATGTATTATGTATTATAGTTGAGTTCCAGGTTGTATTTTCTTTGAAAGGAGAATTTGGGCAAGCCTCTTACATTTATACAGTTCTTTAAAATTTTGTCATCTTCACAGTCACTGTTAAACTGATCATTGGAAGAATTCTGTGAGATACAGTCATGGACTCAGAAGAGATCCTTAGGGGTCATTTCATCCAATCCCCTCATTTTATAAATGAGCAAGCTGAGGTCCAGAGAAATAAGTGACTAGCTCAGATAATACTGGTAGTAAATGACAGAGCTGGGAATCAAATGTAGGTCCTATGTTTTTAATTATGTACTGGAAATAATTCTGTCTTTACACACTGTTTCTTTTTGATGGAAGGTTGGCCAGTAGAGAATTCCCTCCAGAAAGATGACCTCCAGATGGCTTCCCAGTTATGGCATCAGTCCCACACACATTGCAGTGATTTCTGTGATTTAGTTTGCAGAGCATTTTTCCATAACACAAGTTTGGGTTCTATCATGATTGTAGAAAAGGAATTAGAAATGCTGTGTTTTGTAGAAAGGCATTGGAAAGGAAAGTTCTCCTGTCACTCATGTAGACAGAAGGAAGATGGTCCAAGCAATATTTTGGCAATGGTCCCTGTGACATGGGTAACCAGAAAGTAGGGTAGCCATCCATCATTATCACTTAACATGTCTATTCAGATTCTGAAACCAGTGAGGGTGTGAAGTGAGAAACTGACAGTAGGAAGATCATTACAAAAGGCAATCCTTTCCTTCCTGGAGTGTAGCTTCTAGAATTGTTTTGTAGCGAGAGTTCTTGATAATTCAGAAGACCTATTGTCATAGTCTCTCTTTAACACTTACCAGCTATGTAGCCATTAGATATCTCCAAGCCTTAATTTCTTTATCCATAAATTGAATTAACAAAATTTGGGGGAGGATCAAATAAAATATAAAGATATTTTTTCAAACTTTAAAATGCTATTTAAATACTCTTCCCTTTTTCTGTATAGTCTTACTCCCTCTGTTCATCTACCTAATCAAGTAGGGAAAACAGTTCTGTAGCCACATGGTTAGAGAGAGATTAGACTGCTGATACTATGTATCTCCTGTTAGAGAAAGAAATGGTAGTTTCCTTAATCAGAGGGTTGCCCAGCACAGGTCTCTAGGGCTGACTCAGGATGTGATCTTCTGTTGAAGATCCTTTTTTCTTTTCCTTCTTTTCTCTAGTGGGTGGTGAAAAATGACCCAAAGACCCCTGGCACAAAGCATCAGTTTGCTAGGAAATAAGATTTGTTCTGAGCATTTTTGACTAGGATAAAAAAAATCCCAGTCCAGAGGCTTCCTTTCTTTGAGAAACTACAAATAAAAACAAAAAACAACAACAGTAAAAAGAGCTCTAAAATACTGGTTGTGAATGAAATTCCTCAAATGCTGTTCCCAGGCAATCTTCTGATTGGCAAGGTAGGATGGTGATCTCCCTGCCAACTGAATTAAGTGCAATCAAATATCCAAAAGTCTTTCCAACACTCTATAGGAAAAACACAAACTCAAGCGATAGTTAAATTTATCTTATCTTTATCTAGTGACCAATATTGTTTAAAAAGTAAATAACTGGAAGGTAAAAATGTCTGGATGTAAAGAAACTTAGCAATTAACCTTATTCCCAGCTGTGGTGGTGATTTGTTTCAGAAAACAAAATCTATCCACACTCAATTCTCTTAATAATCAAGCTGCAGAGCCAGGAAACGCAAGTTCCTCCAACACTACCAGCTCTTGGACTCCTGGGAAGAAATGTTGGTCTATTGCTGTCTGCCTGCTGCTACTGACACCCCTGTACTCCCTCCAATTCCCATTCTGTCCTCTGGAGAGATTTTTGAAAACTCTAGCTGTATTGGAAACACAGACCCCCAGGCCTGATCCAACAATGAGTTCCCTTTTCTTAAGCTTGGAAGAAATACAACTCCCAGGGTCTTTAACAACTTAGATCCTCACTGAGGTAGTCAGTCCAGTCTTGCCAGAGGGGCTATTACAAGAGTATTGCTCTTTTGCATGTGTAGAAATATGGTTCCATGAGTGGAGGATTATTGATTTTTTGTTTTTGTTGACTCTCTTTTTTTGGAGTCCTGCTGTGTTCCTGTACTTCAGTCTCTGTGGGTCTATACAATGGCCATATACATCATACATGTTAAAAGAATGTGAGCTGTAGAAAGTTAATATTAATTGGAATATTTTTGTGAAATAATTTTCTCTTTAGCCCTCTCTGAAAAACCCTGATTCTAAACTGAGGGTGCAATTTCTCCCCTAGGCTATGGAAGCCAGTTGTGATTTCCCTTCTTTTGTTTGGATCTTGGAAGGATAACAGGATTTGGGGTAGAGCCCTGCAGCCACTTCACCCACTTGAAATATTAAATCAACAAACTCTAGCAACCATGCACTAGACAACCACATTGACCTGACCATGTGGCAGAATGTGTTGGCATCTTCTGGATCTCAATAAGGACACCCCCTTCTTGTGATGAAGTAATGAGGGAAGATTTGGGGTCTCTAAGTCTACCTCCTCTATGGTTATTTACCAATCAGAGATGGGAAGTGGGTATGTGTGTGGCTTTTGAGATTATGAGATTATGAGATCATGAAGGGTATATAAGATGTGTAATAGGGTTTTGTCTTAAAAAAGATAAAAAAGGAAGTTTTTGTACCCCAATGGGAAGTTTGGACTTTCAGTATGGAGAGGGGTAAAGAAAGGAGAACCCCTTCTCAAAGAGGGGTTCAGGGGAGACAGCAGATGTAACAAGTTGGTTCAGAGAGAGGAGAGAGGATTTGAAGATTTTTTCCCCCTTCTGCCTTCCCTCCTTAGCTAAAGCTGCTCTCCCCAATTTGCTCTTGTCCCTTGTGTCCCTGTTCCACTACTTGAGACCAAAAGGTCTCCCCTTGATCCGTTCATTCACACTCAGCTTGGGGAACAGATAACTTTTTTTTCTTCTTTCTTTTTTACTTCAGATAACTTTTAATGTTAACTCAATCAGGTAATACAGAAGGAATAACGGGCAGGGAAGAATGGGAAAAGGAATGTAGGAAAAGGGAGTCCCTTTCTCTATCTAAGCCCTTTTCCTCCCTCCTCATAATATTTATAGGTATATATGTTAACTTGTATCTAATGAAATCTGATTTATTCTGTACTTATGTTACCTCTCTAGTTATAATATTCCCTTTTCCACCCTAAACTACTGTCCCTATCAACGGTTAGTATTTTAACTCTCCTTTCTATCTATATTACTGGATTAGATCATTATTATGCTATATATATATACATACATGTCTGCTATTTTTACACATATGTTATATGTTATTGAAATACATATATACATATATATCATCAGATAGTAGAGATTTATTTACAGATATACAATTCATGGGCTGTCCTTATTTACAGCACATGTCAATGTGAAATTTGTTCATGTTCTAAATTTGTCATGGTGGATGCATATTTATTCCAATGTATATGTGTATGTACTTCCCTATATGTAAAGTTAATATGATCGGCGATTAATCTCATGTGACCCATTTTCCTGAAGTTCATTTCCCATAATGTCTTTGATTCAATGTTCTTTTCAGTTGTCTGTGTGTCTTCCATCCTTTGGTGTTGCTTGAAGTTTGTCACAGGTCCGGGGTGCCTTCTCCTTTACAGGACACATACTTGCCTGTTGTCTCACCTTGAAAGATGATCTCAGGTATCCAGAACAACAGGATCATGCATGTGTGTAAGATTAATGTGTGTGTGCATGTAAGAGTGAATATTTTGATGCATGTGAGTAAAACTTCATATAGGATGTTTGTGCCATCCACATGAGTGCAAGTGAGTTTTTTTTTTTTTAATGTAATGAATGTAGGTAACTTTTTAAATGTGTGATTGTAAGGGAGATTATTCTATTCCTATGTGGTTTATTGTAGAGGTTAATGATATTTTAGTCTAGGCTTGAAATTGAAATTTGTATATAGGTTTAATAATTCTAAGGTATTCTAAATCCATCCAAATAAACTCCCAGGTTCTGCAAGGAACTGCTTCTCCTATGTTTCACAGGCTACACTAATGGGGAGATCCTCAAATTTATACTATCTGTCTTGGGAATTATTCTATTTTGGTTTCATGTAATATTTTTTTTTCCCTTTGGGTAAGATGCTCCAAAAGCATCTTGGATGTTTTTTATCTACATTTACTGGGGTTCATGGACTTGTCTCAATTTTATATTTTTTCAGCCAGAGATTGTCATTATGTGCTTAGGGGCTTTCCTGATTTGATTAAAGTTTCTTTGTGGATCATGTGTCAGATCTTATGCCTAGTACCAGTCTGGGTTCTTATAAGGTTTTGTGTTGTTTGCTACCCTATAGAACTCAAACCAGTCCTGGTACCAAGTTCTCTATGATTCCAATTCACTTCCAATTCAGTGTCACTGTCCCTTAAGTCATATTTCTTACCAAATTCTTCATAACTACTGAGTCCTGTAATATACAGTATTTCCTCTACTGATAAAGAGTTTCCTATGTCTTCAATTGCTGAATCAGAATCAGGAAAAATTGTTTATTCTGAATTCAAGTGTTCACTATGCCAATTTGTGTCCCATTCATCTAAATTTTTGTAAACTTTATCATAAAGCTTTTCTTCTTCACTGTTTTGTTCAACTATTATTGTACCATTTGGTACTGTATCATCTGGGTCTGAGTCTGACTCTTGGTCACTGATTTCTGTACTCTCCAGGTCTTTCATTAGCTTTCGTTCAGTGACCCGTTGTAATTCTGTGTCAGGTGTTGTTAACCCAGGTTTTGTGTCTTGGTCTGACCCTATTTCAGTGATTTCTGTATCTCCCAATTCTTTTTCTATCTGTTTCCCAGTAATATGCTCTAATTCGGTGTCCTGTGGTGACAAATTTTATTCTTGTGGATTTACTGCTTCCTGCGGATCTGCTATCATTTTACTGGAGTGCACAGGTTCTACCATATCTTTTGGATCAGGTTCTTGTTTATCTACTCCCTCTTGTGAATCTGTTGACATAGAAACCATTCCATCTATGGTGGTATCTTCTGGAAATGACTTCGATACAGATCCACTTTGACCTGTATCACTGAGAGGTTTGTACTTTTATTTTCCCACTTTGATCCATACATATGGTTCCTGTATCTCTGCCTCATATTGCAAACTAGCTTTGTATTACTTTGGACCACAGCTGTCTGTGAGCTAACAGCTTGCTCAGAGGAAAGGTTTGTGTTCGTGTTAATTTCAATTTGAGAACTGCTTGGATGGTGTTTCTCTATCAAAGACTCTTCTGTTCCCACTTCCTTACATTGTTTTGCAGTCTCTAGTTCAGGGAATAGACAGTCATTGGAATTTTGGTATTGATCTGTGCCAAACCCATCCCCAGGACTGGTATCTTTGAGTGTTATAGGATTTCATGGATAAAAGTCATTGGCCTTTGAATTTAAGTTAGTTCTCACCTCATTTTCCTTTCTTTCCCCTCTTAGATGTATAAATGTATCAGTTTCAAAGTCTCTTGCAACAATGTCTTATTTAGCTATCTTATCAAAATGGTCTGGATACTTAAATTGCTGTTTGAAAGATTTGCTAGCCCTGTTTGTTTTTCCACTGTCTAGATCCATCCTGCAAGCTAAAAAATTTTCCAAAAAGGATTTAATCTGTTCCTTGCTTTTCTACATGCAGTTTTGTCTACCCATGTATTGTGAACCATAAATGTCATGTTTCATGTCTTCTATTATCTGTGCAATTTCATTTTCCACCTCAATTCTAAACTTTTGTACTTAAGTTGCTTCCCTTGGCATCTTGCCCAACTATCTGTTTCTCCACCACTAAAATTTTAGTTTTCATTTTCCTTTCAACCATCTCCCTTTTTTCCCTTTATGCTTATGCCCTCATGTGTCCTCTCCGGGGTGCCTCCCCTATTGGTCTTTTTTTTACTAGATGATGCTAGAGCCTGGCATCATGCGGTATAATGCTTATTTCTCGCTACAACTTCTGAATAACGGGGTTTTGCTCCAGAAGCTATTGCTGCTTCCATGGATTTCAGGTCTGGGGTCTCCTGTTCTCTAAGTCTGCAGTGAGAGCAAAATTGTTTGCTATTAGAGGCCTGTCTCCCATAGTTTTTGTTATTATATACTTTTCCCTAGCTAGCTCTCTCTTTTGCCCAAATACTCTTGTTTGGTTCAAGGCCATTTTGCCCCACTTTCACTCCTTGGTGTCAGTTCTGAATTTGAAGGGAGTCAACTAACTAGCTTAGATTTTCTTGATTAATAAACAAACTTAAAAATTAAGAAATAAAGCCTTTTGAGAATTCAGTCATTGCAGGAACAAGAGTTTACCATTCTCTTGCCAACTTAGAGATCATGAGACATACTCAAGGCAACATACAGTACAAAAATATTCCTAGCAGCTCTTTTTGTGATAGCAAAGAATTGGAAAATGAAGTGATGTCCATCAGTTGGGGAATGGCTAAACAAGTTATGGTATATAATTGTAATGGAGTACTATTGTACCATAATACATGATGAATAGGACCATCACAAAAAGAACCTGGAAAGACTTTCATGAAACGATTCAAATTGAAGTGAGCAGAACCAGGAGAACATTGGACACAGGAGGAGCAATAAGATATGATGATCAACTGTGAATGAAAAGTATTATCCACAATACAAGGATCCAGGAAAAAATACAAGGAAATCATGATGAAAAAGATTATCCACTCTTATAGAAGAATCTGACAAACTTTGAATTCAGATCAAAGCATGACATTCCTCATAAGTTTTTTTCTCTACTATAAGTGCTATGTCTTCTTTCACAGCATCATGAACATGGAAACTTATATGATAATACATGTAAAACCTATATCATATTACCTGCCATCCTGGGGAAGGGGAAGGATTGGAAGGCAGGGACCATGGATCAAGAAATGCCAAAAAATATTACTGAAATTGTATCAACATGTAATCTTGGAAGAATATTTTTTAAAAAGATTGATAACTTTGGGGTTGATGTCCAAGATAGGTAAAGAAATGGCAAGAGAGTACCTAGATGTTAAGAGAATGCAGTTGATGAATTCAAGTTACCTGATCCAGATAGACTACATTCTGGGGTACTGTAAGAACTGGCAGTTATAATTACTGAGCATTATCACTGATATTTGAATGATTATGGAAAAGAAAGTTACACAAACCTGGAGGAGGTTAAATGATGCTCTAATTTAAAAAAATTAAGAGAATGAAATCTTCAAGCCACAATGAACTTGACTTTGATTGCTAGGAAAATTCAAGAGTAGATCATTAAAAAGATGGTTGTAAAACACCTAGAAAGGGTAGTACGGTTTACAAAGACCCTGCTTGGTTCCATTGAGAACAGTCATGATAGGTTAACTTTGTTGTTTGTTTGTTTCTGCTAGCTTGTTAAGTTAGCAGATGAAAGAGATGATGTAAGTAGTGTTTGCCTAGATATAAGCAAAGCTTTTGGAAAATTATCTCATAATAGTTTCATAGAGAATATGGAGAAAGGGATTAGAAATAAGAGAATCACACAGATTAATCTGGATTCTAGTTGGATGACTAGACCGAGAAAATAGCTGTTAATGATTCAGTTTCAATGTGGTAAGAGGTCTCCAGGAGACTCCCCCAATGGTTCATGCTTGGGCCTGTCCTAGTTAACATTTTTTAAATCAATGATTGGGATACGAGTAAGAACAGCATGCGCATCAAATCTATAGATGATATAAAATTGGGGAGAGAAAGCTAACACATTGGGTATTGGAGTCAGGATCAAGAAGGATTTTGATAGTCTAGAGCAGTGATGGTAAATCTTTTAGAGACTAAGTGCCCAAACTGCAACCCTCAGACCACATGTAAGTCCTCCACCTTACCTAAGACAGGGCAGGGAGGAAGCACTCCAATTGGGCTGCTGGGCAGAAGGGTAGGTGATAAGAAAAATATTCTTAGGTGCATGTGGAAAGATGGTAGGGAGCAGCAATGAGCCATAGGTTTGCCAATACAGGTCTAGAGCCTAACCGGAATCTAATAAGATAAAATTCAATAAAAAATATGCCTTGTACTTGAGTGAAAAAACAAAAACAAAAACAAAAAAACCTTGGCAAATATAAGATGGAGGTAACATGGCTAGACAGCAGTTGTTCTGAAAAAAAGACCTAGGGGTTTTAATGGACTTTAAATTCCAGAAGAGTAAGCAGGATGATATCAGTCAATTAGCATTTTTTAAGTTTCTTCTATGTACCAGGGTGTGAGAATTTATTTTTTACATACTGTATTATTTCCGTATCTTGATCCTAGATTTGCAGCTTTCATCAGTCTGTTGACTTTTATATTTCCTTTGTTCTTAGAAATTCCAAGGAATGTTTCCCCACATAAAGTCTAATTAATAGATAAAGCTCTTTCTACTATTACATGACCACTCACCATCACCTATGGGAGTGAGGAGAGGTTGACATTCTAGATAGACTGCTGCTTTATTAACTATTCACCAATCAGAAATGTCTTGGGAACACAGACCATCAATTTATCAGTTAAACATTAGCCAAATCAATAAATTAATATTCGTACCCAGAAATCAGTGTCTCAAACTTTGTACTTGTAACAAGGCTTTGTGCTGAGCACTAGAGATACAAAAAAAGTAAAGATAGTATTTGCTTTCAAGGGGCTCAAAGTTTAATGGAGGAGACAACATACATACAACTAACATGATATATACAGGATGAACTGGGGATGTTCTCAGAGGGAAAGTATTAGCATTAAAGTGAACAGAGAAGGCTTCATATAAAAGGTGGGACTTTAGATGAGACTTGAAGGAATTAGACTGCCAAAAAGCTAAAAAGATCTTGGTCTCTTCCTTCCAAAACAAGTGAATAACTCCACTTTATTATGCCTTTATCAAACATGTGTGTTTAGCTTTGGGCACCATGGTTTAAGAAGGATACTTATATGTTAGAGAGTGTCCACAGGGATATGGAGCAAGGTTGACAAAAAACTTTAGATCTATACAATATGAATTTCAGTAGAAGCAACAAGACATTTAACTTGGAGAAAAGAAGATTCAGCTGAGATATGTACCTATCTTCAAATATTTCACGGATTGCCTAGGGATGGAGTAATTATTATCACTCTGTTTTGATTCCAATAGCAGAAGCAAGAATAATGGATGGAAGGTACAAAGAATCCAATTTAGGCTTGATGCATGAAAAAATCTCCTGCTGATTAGAGCTATCTGAAGTGGAATGGGTGGCTTTGCCTTGTGAAAGTTGGTAGGTTTCCCTTGCTTAGAAGTCTTTAAGCAGAAGCTAGATGACCATTAATAATTATACTTGTCATATAGGGAATTCCTTTCTGAAATAAGGTAACCAAGATTGCCTCTAAGTTCCTTTCTAGTTCTCAAATTCTATGATCCTAAAATTCGATAATTTTCTTTTTAATCTCAGAAGATATTTGGCATTTTAAAAATGCTCTGGCCTTAAAAATAGCCATCTATCTTCAAATCCTGAATAGTCAATTCATTAAATTTAGTCCAAAAAACCAAAATTATAACTATTCACTGCAGTTATGTCTACAGAATATTATTAATACCCTGGGAGCTTCCTCTAAGCAGTTTCCCAATTAATGGAGTAACTAAATTCATCTTATTAACTAGTAGAGGAAATGATAATTCCCCAAATCCCATAGACAATAAAAGACCCCACAGAGAAGAATGAAACAGTGACATGGCTTTCCATCAAGTTCTCCTCTATTCATTATTGAAATATTAGAAAAGTAAAATATATATATTAAATTGGAGGAGGAAAGGGGGAAGTAAATTACCATTTCTAGAGTGCTTTCTATGTGCTAGGCACTGTGTTAATGACTTTTTACATCATTATTTCATCTAATCATATGGCAAATAATAGCTGTATCTTTAATTGTTTTTTCTTTCTGTCACAACTTGACAGCTACTCAAAATGAGGAAAAATAATATGCAAAAGAATGAAAAAAATTCTCATTTTGACTTTTATGTAATACTTTTTGTTCAGTGTATGCATTTACTATATTTGTTGCACCTTCATTGAAGTCCTGTTGTGATGCTTCATTTTGAGTGTTCTGGAGAACTTTTCCTGGGGTAGTCAATCCCTGCCAAGAAGGAAGGGTTATAAAAGGCACCTGATCATTCTGTCAGGCAAGGATTAGCTGAGCTGTATTCACAGAAGTTCATCAGAAGGGCACTAGAAGGGGATTTTTGGCCATAGCAGCTCTCAGAGGCTTCCAGGTCACAGATAGCTTTCAAATCTTTGGAGCAATAATTATATCATAGTAGCTTTCAATCATAGATATATAGGTCTGAGGAAAATGTAGGTTTAGTGTAAAGAAAAGCTTCCTCATAATTAAAACTAAACAAAAGTGAAATGGGCTGCCCTTGGAGGAAGAAAGACTGGTGACTACTTGTTGAAAATATTGTGGGGATTTCAGTTATAGCCTGGTTTGGACCAGTGGGATGCAGTGAACCTTAGCAAAAGGAAGTGAAGTCAGTGAAGTTTGCTTTCTCCAGTCTCCCCTTTTTGTGCTTCTCTGAAGACTTTGTGACTCTGGAAACTGCCTCCTTCCAGAGTGCTCTAAGGCTACTCTAATTAGGTCTCTTCTTTCTTGAAGTTCTCAAATCTTTCTTCCTTTCCCTAACACTCTGATAAACCTGAGCATCCTGATTTCAAGTAGATATTTAGAAAAGTGTATAAATGAGTGCCACTGAGTGAGGATCTGCCACAGTAGCCTTTTTGGTCCTGGAACCAGGAACTCGACTTCTGGAGTAACTGTGAATGATGAAGTAGTCATAGTTTTTAATGACATGAAAGTAAGGATATATTCTATACAAGAGGAGATAAAAAAAAAAGAAAGCAGTTCTCGTGCTTAAGTGATAACAAAAAAACCCCCAAATAATTGTAGATAAAGCAAAGCAGAACTTGGTAGATGGCATTGGTGATACTTTAGAGGACTCCTACTCAATTTTTGTGAAGTTGCTTCCTCTGAATGATTGCCTATATGCTTTGGATGATGCCACATACGAGAAAAAAAGAGTCTAAGAAAGAATACCTAGTATTTCTATTCTGGGCTCCTGAATGTACACCTTTAAAAAGCAAGATGATTTATGCTAGTTTTAAAGATGCCATTAAAAAGAAATTTACAGGTATTAAACAAGAGTGATGAGTAAATGGCTTGGATGATATTAAGGATCGTTCAGCTCTTGGAGAGAAATTGGGAGGCAATGTAGTGGTTTTCCTTGAAGAAACCTTTATAAAATGAATTTAAAGTGCCATCTGGAAATAGCTTTCATTTCTGCAGCTCCATCATCTGGAATAGTGTTAGGTTTCTGGCCCTTACCAAATCTTCCCAGGAAACACAAAAAAGATGCCATTAATTTAAGCCACCTACAAAGGATTGCCATTGGAATGATTTATCCTGGTTGTTTTATATAGAACTCAAGGAATACCTTCACATTACATTTTAACCAAAAACAAATTGGCCTTATATGCATCCTTTGGAAAACTAAGATGAATATAATAGTCAATATGAAGGGTTAGCTAATTGAATGCCACTGGTTAGATGCCAAACTTTATTCAGGATTACTTAGGGTTGCACTTGATTGCTGTTCCTGAAGTTCTTGTGCTTTTGTACATATATGTGTGTGTGTTTGTGTGTGTGTGTATACACAGGTATGCACAGATATGTCTATATATATGTCTATATATTTATATGTGTAACTATGCATTAAAAGCCCTTTTATAAGTTTGTTCTTCTCAAAAAGGAATGTCAATTAAGTTGTCGTGAGGGTCATCAAATTATTGTAGTACTTCAGTGTTCATTCCTGTTATCTACATATCTTCCCAACTGAAGTAGCAGTTGCTGCCTTTTTATTTTCCACTGAACGTGTACTACAGAACAGGAGAAGGAGTTAAGTGTATAAAACCAGGTGAGTCTTGAAGCACTAAAGACATTTTGAATAATGGAGTTATAATGGCAATTTCTATATGAAAAGAGCCTCAAATGAAACATTGATTTGAGATCAAACTCCCCAACCCCATAAAATTGGCCACATGGCAATAAAACTTGTGGCTTATTGCAGAAAAAAAGAAAAGTGTATAAATTAGTTCACCCTATATGAACAATGATGGAGGAGTAGTAACAGTTTAATATCATACTCCTCCCAAGTGTTACTGTTATTTTGAGAGACAATATCTGGGAAAGTAACCCAAAGAAATAGACCTTGAATGGTAGAATTTTGATAACTATGGAAGTCAGGTGGGGGAAATGCTTTGGACCAGGCAGACCTTTCCAGGGCTACTGAAATACTATATACTGCATACTATAAGTGACCACCTATTTTGACTACACATAAAAGCAATTTTCTTTTGATACTTAATCACAGAATACTGGTTATAGCATTCCCTAGGTGGAATGTTCTCCCATTTTTAGATGTTTGAAAACCGATGGAACCAGGATGAGTCTGCTAGGCACAAGAAAGCAAAAGATCATGAACAGATGCCACATTGGATCTAAATCCCAGGCAGAGAATTTCTCCAAAGGAAAAAATAAGAAAACATTTTTCCATGGAACGTTTGTTTTGACATGAGTGGAAAGTAAGTCATAGTTTGGCCTGTGTATAAAAGCCAAGAACACTCTAGTACTTATTCTTACTCTGGCACTAGTTTCCTTAGTTGATTGAATTAGGGTTGGCTTCCCCTCTGTTATCTCCCCCTATATTTGTTTCCCAAGGCACAATGAGATTGATAAGATCTAGGAAATGTTGAAAGGAATGTGCTGTCTATTCCAAGATGACAGGACTAAGCTTCCATTAGTAGGGCAGAGACTCTGTTGTTTCTTTAATAGTACTGAAAATTTTGGTTTAGGACAAAAAAAGGGATGGATTTAAAATCAAAAGACCTGGGTTCAAATTCCAACTCTTGTATTCAACTCTTGATATGACTTTGAGAAGGTTATTTACCTCCTCTTAGCCATGGTTTCCTCATCTGTAAAATGAAGGCATTAGATAAGATGACCTCTTTGGTATCTTCTAGCTTTAAATCCTACAATTTACAATATACTCATTTGTGCTCTTTAGTCAGTGCCATTCTTCTTTGACAGGAAATTGATGATTAAGCTGACCAGAGTTAGGAACAACAGTTCTGATCATGAAATAGAAAGATCTTCACTGGCCTGCACAAACCCTGAAACCTGACTAACCTCATTATTATGAAATAAATTAAGTAAATATTACTGGATTTTAAGGCCAATACTCTTGTCTTTTTTGAAAGTATTCAGATAAAAAAATTTTTATTATTCTTGCATATGTAAGGTTCTGCTCAGATAAATAGAATAATGATGATGATGATGATGATGATACCTTGTAACATATTTCCTGGTGACTAGAATTAGAAGCTTGTTTTCTTTCATAAACAGAAAAAAATGCTCAAACTATTAATATAAGTATTAAAAAAATCCTTGAAGATTCATCCTTTCTAAAAAGCTGTACTGAAACTAGGCCATTAACCTAGAAAGGGCCACTATTCAGACATTGTACTCATCCAGAAATATTTAAGAAATACATTTTTGGTAGAAGTTATTATATGAATACTTAAAATTTCTAAACTATATATATAATGAAAAACTTTCAAAATATGGAGAATTAAATGGAGTTATCAAAAATATATGGGAATGGGATAAGGTACATATCATCTTTGTCATCCTATTTGCTACTGAAATTGTCCTCAAAAGATCTTCAGTAATCCTAAAGAAGATGAAAGTACATTGATACCTTTATTCTATAACAAAAAAGGTTTTTAAAAAGCAACACACTTAACTTTTTTGTTTTTTAAATTAATTTTGATTTTAATTTTTAAAAATTTGAATTCTAAAATTTCCTCTTTTTTTTTTTAAAATATATTTTATTTGATCATTTCCAAGCATTATTCGTTAAAGACATAGATCATTTTCTTTTCCTCCCCCCCCACCCCCCATAGCCGACGCGTAAGTCCACTGGGCATTAGATGTTTTCTTGATTTGAACCCATTGCTTTGTTGATAGTATTTGCATTAGAGTGTTCATTTAGAGTCTCTCCTCTGTCATGTCCCCTCAACCTCTGTATTCAGGCAGTTGCTTTTTCTCGGTGTTTCCACTCCCATAGTTTATCCTTTGCTTATGAATGGTGTTTTTTTCTCCTGGGTCCCTGCAAGTTGTTCAGGGACATTACACCACCACTAATGGAGAAGTCCATTACGTTCGATGATACCACAGTGTGTTTGTCTCTGTGTACAATGTTCTCCTGGTTCTGCTCCTCTCGCTCTGCATCACTTCCTGGAGGTTGTTCCAGTCTCCATGGAACTTCTCCACTTTATTATTCCTTTTAGCACAATAGTACTCCATCACCAACATATACCACAGTTTGTTCAGCCATTCCCCAATTGATGGGCATCCCCTCATTTTCCAGTTTTGGGCCACCACAAAGAGCGCAGCTATGAATATTTTTGTACAAGTCTTTGTGTCCATTATCTCTTTGGGGTACAGACCCAGCAGTGCTATGGCTGGGTCAAAGGGTAGATATTCTTTTAGCACCCTTTGGGCATAGTTCCAAATTGCCCTCCAGAATGGTTGGATCAGTTCACAGCTCCACCAGCAATGAATTAATGTCCCTATTTTGCCACATCCCCTCCAGCATTCATTACTTTCCTTTGCTGTTATGTTAGCCAATCTGCTAGGTGTGAGGTGATACCTCAGAGTTGTTTTGATTTGCATCTCTCTGATTATAAGAGATGTAGAACACTTCTTCATGTGCTTGTTAATAGTTTTGATTTCTTTATCTGAGAACTGCCTATCCATTTCCCTTGCCCATTTATCAATTGGAGAATGGCTTGATTTTGTGTACAATTGATTTAGCTCTTTATAAATATGAGTAATTAAACCTTTGTCAGAGGTTTCTATGAAGATTTTTTCCCAATTTGTTGTTTCCCTTCTGATTTTAGTTATATTGGTTTTGTTTGTACAAAAGCTTTTTAGTTTGATGTAGTCAAAATTATTTATTTTACATTTTGTGATTCTTTCTATATCTTGCTTGGTTTTAAAACCTTTCCCCTCCCAAAGGTCTGACATGTATACTATTCTGTGTTTACCCAATTTACTTATGGTTTCCTTCTTTATGTTTAAGTCACTCACCCATTTTGAATTTATCTTGGTGTAGGGTGTGAGGTGTTGATCTATTCCTAGTCTCTCCCACACTGTCTTCCAATTTTCCCAGCAGTTTTTATCGAATAGTGGATTTTTGTCCCAAAAGCTGGGATCTTTGGGTTTATCGTATACTGTCTTGCTGAGGTCGCTTTCCCCCAGTCTATTCCACTGATCTTCCTTTCTGTTTCTTAGCCAGTACCAAATTGTTTTGATGACTGCTGCTTTGTAATATAGTTTTAGGTCAGGGACTGCAAGGCCCCCATCATATGTGTTTTTTTTCATTATTTCCCTGGATATCCTTGATCTTTTGTTCTTCCAAATGAACTTTGTTATGGTTTTTTCTAAATCAGTGAAGAAGTATTTTGGTAGTTCAATGGGTATGGCACTAAATAGATAAATAAGTTTGGGTAGGATGGTCATTTTTATTATATTGGCTCATCCTATCCATGAGCAGTTAATGTTTTTCCATTTGTTCAAGTCTAGTTTTAGTTGTGTGGCGAGTGTTTTGTAGTTGTGTTCATATAGTTCCTGTGTTTGTCTCAGCAGGTAGATTCCTAGGTATTTTATTTTGTCTAAGGTGATTTTGAATGGGATTTCTCTTTCTAGTTCTTGCTGCTGAGCTGTGTTGGAGATATATAGAAAAGCTGATGATTTATGTGGGTTTATTTTGTATCCTGCAACTTTGCTAAAGTTGTTGATTATTTCAATTAGCTTTTTGGTTGAATCTCTAGGATTCTTTAAGTAGACCATCATGTCATCCGCAAAGAGTGATAACTTGGTCTCCTCCTTGCCTATTTTGATGCCTTCAATTCCTTTATCTTCTCTAATTGCTACTGCTAGTGTTTCTAGTACAATGTCAAATAATAGAGGTGATAATGGGCATCCTTGTTTCACTCCTGATCTTATTGGGAATGCATCTAGTTTATCCCCATTGCAGATGATATTAGCTGTTGGTTTTAGATATATACTGTTTATTATTTTTAGGAATGACCCTTCTATTCCTATGCTTTCTAGTGTTTTTAATAGGAATGGGTGTTGTATTTTATCAAAGGCTTTTTCTGCATCTATTGAAATAATCATGTGATTCTTGCTAGTTTGCTTGTTGATGTGGTCAATTATGTGGATGGTTTTCCTAATGTTGAACCAGCCCTGCATCCCTGGTATGAATCCTACTTGATCATGGTGAATGATCCTTCTGATCACTTGCTGGAGTCTTTTTGCTAGTATCCTATTTAAGATTTTTGCATCTATATTCATTAGGGAGATTCGCCTATAGTTTTCTTTCTCTGTTTTTGACCTGCCTGGTTTTGGAATCAGTACCATGTTTGTGTCGTAAAAGGAGTTTGGTAGAACTCCCTCTTTGCTTATTATGTCAAATAGTTTGTATAGTATTGGGATTAACTGTTCTCTGAATGTTTGATAGAATTCACAGGTGAATCCATCAGGCCCTGGGGACTTTTTCTTAGGAAGTTCTTTGATGGCTTGTTGGATTTCAATTTCTGATATGGGATTATTTAGGAATTCTATTTCCTCTTCTGTTAGTCTAGGCAGTTTGTATTTTTGTATATATTCATCCATTTCTCCTAAATTGGTGTATTTATTGCCATATAATTGGGCAAAGTAATTTCTAATGATTGCCTTAATTTCCTCCTCATTGGAGGTGCTGTCCCCCTTTTCATCTTTAATGCTGTGAATTTGCTTTTCTTCCTTCCTTTTTTTAACTAGATTGACCAGTACCTTGTCTATTTTGTTTGTTTTTTCAAAGTACCAGCTTCTTATCTCATTTATTAAATCAATAGTTCTATCACTTTCGATTTTATTAATTTCTCCCTTAATTTTTAGGATTTCTAATTTGGTTTTCTGCTGGGGGTTTTTAATTTGATCGCTTTCCAGTTTTTTCATTTGCATTTCCAATTGATTGATCTCTGCTCTCCCTTGTTTGTTAATATAAGCATTCAGGGATATGAATTTACCTCTGATTACCGCTTTGGCTGCATCCCAAAAGGTTTGAAAGGATGTTACGCCATTGTCATTTTCCTCGATGAAATTATTAATTGTTTCTATGATTTCTTCTTTAACTAAACGGTTTTGGAGTATCATATTGTTTAATTTCCAATTGGTTTTAGATTTGGTTTTCCATGTACCATTACTAATCATTATTTTTATTGCCTTGTGATCTGAGAAGGCTGCATTCATTATTTCTGCTTTTCTGCATTTGTGTGCTATGTTTCTGTGACCTAATGTATGGTCAATTTTTGTGAATGTGCCATGTGGTGCTGAGAAGAAGGTGTATTCCTTTTTATCCCTATTTATTTTTCTCCATATGTCTATTAATTCTAATTTTTCTAAGATTTCATTCACTTCTTTTACCTCTTTCTTATTTATTTTTTGATTTGATTTATCTAAATTTGATAATGGTTGGTTTAAGTCTCCCACTAGTATGGTTTTATTGTCTATTTCTTCCTTCAATTCTCCTAGTTTCTCCATTAGAAATTTGGGTGCTATATTATTTGGTGCATACATATTGATTAATGATATTTCCTCATTGTCTATAGTCCCTTTTAACAAAATATAATTACCTTCCCTATCCCTTTTGATCAGGTCTATTTTTGCATTGGCTTTATCAGATATCATGATTACCACTCCTGCCTTCTTTCTATCAGTTGAAGCCCAGAAGGTCTTACTCCATCCTTTAATTCTGACCTTGTGGGTGTCAACCCGCCTCATGTGTGTTTCTTGAAGACAACATATGGTAGGGTTTTGGATTCTAATCTATTCGTCTACGTTTTATGGGTGAGTTCATCCCATTCACGTTCAAAGTTATGATTGTCATTTGTGGACTCCCTGGCATTTTGATTGCCTTCCCTAATTCTAACCTTTTCTTCTTCGGCTCTACCTTTTAGTCCAGTGATTTACTTTGAAACAGTCCCCCTTGTCCCCTCCCTTGATGTTTCCCTTTTTAGTCCCTTCCTTTTTCTTCCCTCCCCCTCCCCCCTCTCTTTCCCTCCCTTTTTGTTCTCCCTCTCCCCCTCCCCCCCTTGGTTTTCCCTTCTCCTTACCCTTGTTGGGTAAGATAGAATTCAAGATCCGAATGGATCTGGATGTTTTTCCCTCTCAGAGCTGATTTCCCTGAGATTGAGGTTTAAGTAACCCCCCCCCCCTCTCTTCCTCTCCTTCTTATAGGAGTTTTCTTCCCCTCCCCTTCCCATGTGAATCTTTGTGTGAGAATGATTATTCTATTTGGTCTTTCTTTACCCCCTATTTATACATTACATTTTCCCCACATGTTAGTATACATAGGTTGATATAAATGTAGTCCTTATAGAAGAGAGTTTGAGTAAAAGAAGAAGATAACATTTTCCCCTTTCCTTAATATTTACCTTTTCAGGTATTCCTTGCTCTTTGATTTTCGGTATCAAACTTTCCACAGAGCTCTGGTCTTTTCTTTGCAAAAAGTTGGAAGTCTTCTATTTTGTTGAATGCCCATACTTTCCCTTGGAAGTATATAGTCAGTTTTGCTGGGTAGCTGATTCTTGGTTGGAGACCCAGCTCTCTTGCCTTTCTGAAGATCATGTTCCATGCCTTACGATCATTCAGAGTAGAACTTGCAAGGTCTTGGGTGACCCTGATTGGCATTCCTTTATATCTAAATTGTCTTTTTCTGGCTTCCTATAGGATTTTTTCTTTTGTTTGATAGCTTTGGAATTTGGCAATTACATTCCTGGGAGTTGTCTTTTGGGGGTTTAGTGTAGAAGGTGTTCTGTGAGCTCTGTCAGTGGCTGTATTGCCCCCTTGTTCTAGAATCTCTGGGCAATTTTCTTTGATTATATCTTGTATCACCATGTCCAGTTTGGTGTTTATTTCTGGCTTTTCTGGGAGTCCAATTATTCTTAAATTATCCCTTCTCCCCCTATTTTCCAGATCTATCACCTTGTCGGTGAGATATTTTATGTTCTCTTCTAATTTCTTGGTATTTTGGCTTTGCTTTATTGATTCTTGCTCTTTTACACGATCGTTGTCTTCCAGCTGCCTGATTCTGGCCTTTAAAGCCTGGTTTTCTTTTACAGTTTGGTCAAACTGGTTTTGTAGATGCGTGAATTTCTTTTGCATTATTTCCAACTTTTCCTCCCAGAAGGCTTCCATCTTTTTGGTCATTTCTGATTCAAATTCTTCATAGGTTTGTGGAGAGTTTCCATTTCCTTTGGAAGGTTTTGGAGCATTTTCTTTTATATTATCTTCTGTCTGCTCTGTATTTTGTATTTTGGCTCCATAGAATGTGTCCAAAGTCGCCCCTTTCTTCTTATTTTTCTTGGTATTTTGGGGATTCTGTGGTTCTGTGGAGTTTGCCATTTCTGAATGTGGAGGATTAGTTTTTCTTGTCTCTGTCTGGTGTTCAGAGGCTTTAGTCCTGGGCAGATGGTTCTATGAGCTTTCCCTGGGTTAAACTGAATATGCCTCACTGGAACTGGTATGGAAGGGTCAGACCACGAGGCCACACTCTCCCCCCGGCTCGCTTTTCTGGAAGTTGCCTTCAGAATCGCTGGCCGTGAGGCTGTTTCGTCAGCCTGCGGGGGGATGGGCTGCAGCTAGCCCAAGCTCCGAGGGCAAGGACTTTCACTGAGACTTGGATAGCAGGATCCAGCCCATGAGGCTGTCTTGCCCGCCCTGAGGGTTGCTGTTGTTTCGACCAGCTCTCTGCAGTGGAAGCCCCAGGCAGTAACTTTCACCGGGACTGTAGAAGGCCCTGAGGGTTCTGCTCTCTGAGCCCGGCCCGGCTGCGGCTTCCGGGAGCCTTGGACTCTGCGCTCCTACCCCTGAGGTCCGAGGGATCTCGGGTTCTGGCTTTTGAGGGGAGCCGTACCTTTTGATCCGGGTCCAGGTCCAGGAGGAGGGTTCCCAGGGTCTGTGCTGTTGATCGTTTTGAATTTCGGCGCCTTAGGAGCTTATCGTTTGAGATCGGTCGGGAAGGGTTTTCAGGAGATCTGAGCTTTAGCTTTCTCTAAGCCGCCATCTTAACCGGAAGTCCTCCTCTTCTTTTTAATTTACATTTCTTTAATCAAGAGTGACTGAGATTAATTTAATAAAAATGAATAGTAAAAATATTGATAGACAGGCATTGCCATATGATTTCCTTGTAATTACTGATAACTGATTTTTTTCCTGAAAATTGTTCATATCCTTTGACCATTTGTAAACTGGAGAATGACTTGACTTTTTGTAAATTTGACTCACTTCTCTATATATTTGAAAAATAAGGTCTTTTTTAGAGAAATATGCCTTTAATTTTTTCCCAATGCCCAACTTTCTTTCTCATCTTGGCTTTAATAGTTTTGCTTTCAAAATTTTAATTTTATGTAATCAAAATTATTTATTTTTTATCATTAAATTATTTATTTAGATTTCTTTTCCCTTTAATCCTCTGCTTTTTGGAAATCTCTCTGTCTCTTGTTTATTAATCAATTTTTTTCTTATCCTTAGATCTGAAAGGTACATTTTTCTATGCTCCCTTAATTTCCCTATGATATCATCCTTCATGTCTAAATTCTGGAAAATTAATATTAAATTGTGAAATCGTTTCCCTCCTTACACCTCTCCACCCTCAATCCAGGGTCAGGATGAAAAAGATTCTAACCTAAGGCTATACCCAGTTTCTCCCTTGGACTATCAAACTGGGTTGGGATCTTTTATTTTTGTTAAGAATAAAAGGATTAATAGTAGGGTTGAGCAGCCATCTTGAACTTTGAGTAAAATACAATAGTTCAGGCAGGTGGCTGAAAAAATAATGTGCTGGGCTTCTTCTAGGTCCAAGGAAAGACATATTTTTTTCTATGATGAAGTAATGAGAGAAGAGTTGAGGTCCCTAAACCCAAAGTCTCTCTTGAAATTAGGCCATTAAAATATCAAGGTAACTACCTTTCTTACCTCCCTACATTAAGAGAAATCATCATTTGACAGAAAGATATAGGCTAAAAAAGATATAGGCTATGTCTTGCTTATTTTTATTTATCAGTTCTTTTTCTGGAGGTGGACATATGCAAGTTATTCTTAAAATAATATTTCTGTTACTGTATACAATGTTCTCTTGGTTCTGCTCATTATTATTATGTATGATTTAACTAATTTGTTCCATTGATCCACCTCTCCATTTCTTAGCCACTATCAGCTTGTTTTGAAGATTTCTGCTTTGTAAAATACTTATAAATCGGGTAGTGCTAAACCACCTTCACATTTTTTTCATTGATATCATTGATATTCTTAACTGTTTGTTCCTCCCAGTGAATTTGGTTACTGTTTTTTCCAGCTCTATAAAATAATTCTTTGGTACTCGAATTAATATGGCATTGAATAAAATGATTTAGGTACAAATCTTATATTTTATAGTTTATATCTCTCTCAATTACTTAGCTCTGTCTTTATTTGTATGAGAAATGTTTTGTAATTTTGTTCATATTATCCCTGGGTTTTGTAAATATTCAATGCAGATTATTGGGCAAATAATTCCTAATAATTCTTTTAATTTCATCTTCATTGATTGAGAAGTCATCCTTTTCATTTTTGACACTGGTAATTTGGTTTCTCCTTTCTTTGATAAAACAAATTAGCCAATGGTTGATCTATTTCCTTTTATTTTTTCATAAGATAACCTTATAGTTTTATTTCTTAATTCAATAATTTTTACTTTCAATTTTAATTAATATTTCCTTTAATTTTCAGGATTTATAATTTGATGCTTGACTGAGGAATTAATTTTTTTCTTTTTCTAATTTTTTTTCAAGTTGCCTGCCCAGTTCAATGATTTGCTTTTTCTCTTTCTTATTGATGTACACATTTAGAGATATAACTTTCCCCCTAAATACCACTTTGGCTGTGTCCCAAAAATTTTAGTATATTGTCTCATTATTCTCATTTTATTTAATAAATTTATTGGATTAGATAATTAAATTTACAATTAATTCTTAATCTATGCTTTCACAAGCCTTAATTAAATGTAATTTTTCTCACTTTGTAGTCTGAAAAGGGTACCCAATATTTTGTTTTTCTGTATTTGTTGGTGAAGTTTTTATGACCTGATATATGGTAAATTTTTTGGTCAGTACATATATATTTAGTATTAATATTACTTCATTGTCAGTGGTGCCTTTTTGCAAGATGAGTAGTTGATGTGCTGGAATTCCAGCTCATATATTTAAAATCCTAAAAAATGATGCAGTTAAAGTGCTCCATTCAATATTCCAACAAATTTGGAAAACTCAACAGTGGCCACTGGATGAAAAAAGATCAGATTATGTCTCAGTCCTAAAGAAAGACAATGCCAAAGAATGTTCAGACAATTGAATTCATTTCACATACCAACATGGTTACACTTAAGATTCTTCAAGCTAGGCTTCAGTAATATATGTACTGAGAATTACCATATGAGCAGATGATTTTTAAAGAGGAAGAGAAACTAGTGACCAAATTGCCAATATTTACTAATTATGAAGAAAGCAAAGGAGTTACAGAAAAAAATCTATTGCTTCACTGACCACAGTAAAGCCTTTGACTGTGTGGATCATAACAAAATGTGGCAAGTCCTCAAAGAAATGAGAATACTAAATTATCTTATTTGTCTCCTGAAGAAGCTGTATTTAAGTAAAAAAGCAACAATTAGAATGAAATGTGGGACTAATTGATTTAAGATTGGAAAAGGAGTATGGCAAGACTGTAGAATTTTGCTTTATTTATTTAACTTATATGCAAAATACATCATGTGAAATACCAGGTTGAACATATCAAAAGCTTTAATTAAGGTTATTGGGGAAAATATCAATAATCTCACATATGCATTACATTAAAGCTCTCAGGTATATCCCCCCTTCTCTTTCTTCTCCTCCATGTACTATATCTATCTATCTATCTATCTATCTATCTATCTATCTATCTATCTATATGTATTATATATACATATATATAATACATATATATGCACACACATATGTATAACATATATAACATGAATGTTTCTATCTATCAGTTCCTTCTCTGGATGTGGACATTCATAGTTAATCTTGAAATAATATTTCTGTTATTATATATCATGTTCTCTTAGTTTTGTCCATTCTCCTCTTTGTAATTTTATATAGATCTTTCCATTGAAAAAATTAACCTGCTCATCATATCTTACCACACAGTAGAATTACATCACAATCATATTCCACAACTTACTTAATTATTTCCCAATTAATAGACATCCCCTCAATTTCCCATTCTTTGCCATTATCAAGAGAGTTGCTATGAATACTTTAGAAAATAGAGGTTCTTTTCATTTTTTCCAAATTACCTTGGGAAATAGTGGTATTGCTGAGTCAAAAGGTATACACAGTTTTATAATTCTTTCGGCATGATTCCAGATTGCTCTCCAAAATAGTTGGAACAATTCATAGTTTCTTCAACAATGTGCTCCCATTATTCTACATCCCCTCCAACATTTATCATTTTGCCCTTTTATCATTTTAGTCAATCTGATGGGTGTGAGATGATATATCAGAATTATTTTGATTTGTATTTCTGTAATCAGTAAGGATATAGAGCATTTCTCCTGTGATTTTATATAGCTTTGATTTCTTCATCCAAAATTTTTCTATATATATCTTTTGACCATTTATAAATTGGGGAATGAACAAATTCTCTTGATGAAGATAGAAAAATGAGAGTGTAAAAGCTAACTTGAAGCTTAATATATAAAATACTGAAACCTTGGTCCCATAATTTCTTCTCAAATAGAGGGAGAAGAAATGGAAGCAGTGTCAGATTTTATATTCTTGGGCTCAAAGATCACTGTAGCTGGTTATTACAACCATAAAATTAAAAGATACTCCTTAGATGTAAAGCTATGAAAAATCTGGACAATGAACTAAAAATTAGAATCACCCTTCTGAGAAAGGTTTATATGGTAAAAGGTATGATTTTTCCAGTATGATTTTTCCAGGAGCAATATATGACAGTAAGACTGTGGAATATAAGGAAAACAGAGCACTTCAGAATTGACACTTTTGAATTGTGGTGCTAGGGAAGGTTTTTTGAGAGTCCCTTGGATAGAAAGGAGATCAAATCCATCAATATTTAGAAGAAATTAATTCAAATGATTCACTGGAAGGTCAAATACTAAAGATAAAGTTGAAATATTTTTGCCACAAAATGATAAGAAAGGACTCTTTGGAAAAGAATGATGTTTGGAAAGACTGAAAAAAATATAAAGGGACAGCAGAAGATAGGGTGGATGGATAGTGTCATGGAAGCAATGAACGTGAACTTGGACAGACTTTGAGAGATCATGCAGAAAGGCCTGGTATGCTAGAGATCATTGGATCAGGAAGAGTCAGACATAACTGGAAAATTGAATAACAGCAACAATTTCTCTACTTATCTCTTTTAATTAGGTCTATTTTTGCTTTTGCTTTGTCTAAGATTATGAATATTGCCCCTCCCCTTTTAACTTTAGCTGGAATTTAATAAATATATTTCAGATCCTTATTTTAACTCTGTGTGTCTTTCTATTTTGGTTGTATTTCTTATATATAACATGTTGTTAGATTCTAGTTTCTAATCTAAAATCAAAATCTTCCATTTTATGGATGAATTCATCCAATTTGCATTTCTAGTTATGATCACTAGTTCTGCATTTTCTTCCATTGTATACTCTTCAGTTTCTCTCTTTTTAATCTGTCCCTCCTTAAAAGTCCATTTTTCTTTTCATAACTGCTTCCCTTTATCATTCCTTTCTATCTTTTTCTTCTCCTCCTACTTCTATATTAGGTAGGACAGATTTATATATCCAGTTAAGTGTGTATATATATTGTTCCTTTTTTCAACCAATTTAGTTTAAGCATGGCCTGACCGCCTCACCACCATGCCATTTCCCCCTTTACCATAAAAGAGCTTCATTTTGTGCTTCTTTTATGTGATGATTTCCCCTATTCTTCCTCTTCTTTCCAACTTATTCTAACACATTTCTCTTTTTCACTTATTTCTTTCTTTGTGTATAGGTTATTCTGGCATATTTGACTCCTTGTGTCCTCCAGCTATGTTGAGTCCTTCCATTTGTATTAATAATAAAAGTTTGGGGAGTTAAATGTATCATCTTTCCATGTAGGAATATATAGAGTTTAATTATTGAATTATTGAATCTTTCATGTTTGCCTTCTTATGTTTCTCTTGAGTATTTGAAAGTTAAATTTTCTAGTTATTTCTGGAGCTTTTTTGCTTCTCTTGAATTTTGTATTTAAAAATTGAAATTTCCATTTATTTCTGGTCTTTTAATAAGAATGCTTGAAAATTATCTATTTCATTAAGTATTGTATTAGAGGGTTAGTTTGGGTATAATGGATAAAGGGTTGATGATAAATGCTCAGAAGGTAGAAGGAGGATGAGATACATTTCCCCCCTTCAGTCTTCTTCAAATGTGTCTATGGGTGAACCTCTTCCCTTGGGGAAAGAGAGAGAAATCAGCTCTCTCCCTCTTCCACTATGACAAAGAAGTCAATTTAAGATAACTGACAACTTTATTCTAACAAATTGTGGTTAGGGGAAGATAAGAAAGATGTCTGCAGGTTAGGGTCTATAGGAGACCAGGTCTTGCCAGCCTGGTCTCTGAGAGGTTCAGGGTTTGTGACTGCTGGTCTTTATCACAGCAGAGCCAATGTCCAGAACCAGAGTCTCACAGGAGTTGTGTGAGATCTTGTTAGCTGTTTCTTATTCTTCTCAGGTTCTGCTAAAATTCCTGGTATCGTGTGTGTGGGGGGGGGGATAGTGTTTAAATTTAAGGATTTCGTATAGCTCAGGATACAGTCTCTGATCAGACCTGTACTTTTGCTATCTCAAGAGAGAGAAAGACAGAGAGAGAGAGAGAAAGAGATCAACTGCCTCCTATCTGGAATCTCTCTTCTCTCAAGATTCCTCCTCAATCATCCCCCACTGTGGATGGACCTTTGCCTTTTTTCTAGGCTCTGTCCTTCAAAGTCTCTGGATCATTCCTCTTTCACAATATCCATTTTGTCCCTGAAATATTATACTGTCCTGATGCGTAAGTTAGTTTTTGGTTGTAGTGCTAGCTTCTTTTCCTTCTAGAATATCATGTATCAACCCCCTTGCTCCTTTTACCTGAGAGCTGTTAAATCTCATGTGATCCCGATTGTGGCTCCACACTATTTGAATAGTTTCTTTCTGACTGATTATAATATTTTCCTTTAACTTGGCTATAATATTTGATTATAATATGATTCATGATAATTTGCTTATGATATAATTTGGCTATAATATTCCTCAGAGTTTTCATTTGGGGATCTCTTTTAGGAAGTGATCAGTGAATATTTTCAATTTCTATTTTTAATCTCTGGCTCCAGGATACTGGGGCAATTATCCTTTACAATTTATTGAAATACAATGTTTAAGCTATCTCTTTAATCTTGTCTTTCAGGGAGTCCAATAATTCTTAAATTCTCTGTTCTTGATCTATTTTCCAGATCAGTTGTTTTTCCAACAAGATTCACATTTCCCTTTTCTTTTTGTTTGTTTTACTTTGTTTATTTGTTTCTTGATGTCTCGTGGAGTCATTAGCTTCTGGCTGCCCAATTCTAACTTTTAAGAAATTTTCTTCAATCATCCTTTGTAATTCGTTTGTCCATTTAGCCTATTCTATTTTAAGATGTTATTTTCTTCATTATTTTCTTTGGCCTTTTTTACCAAGCTGTTAATTCGAGTGATACAAGGCTATGTGCTTTCCCCCATACTTTTTATCATGATGCTTTCATCATTGTTATTGAATACTATTAAGGGAATCTACTGAATTGACAATAAATTATTTAACTTAAAAAGGTTACAAGCCAAGACTAAAGGTGGGAGGACAGTTGATATATGATCTTCTGTTCACAGATGATCATGCATTCAGTGCTACTTCTGAGACTGAGATGCAAAAGATTATGGATTGATTCTTCTGCTTATTTCAGTTTTAGCCTGATAATTAACACAAAGGAAACAAAAGTTTTTCACCAGCTAGCATCATGCCATCCATATGTGGAATCATCAATTATAGAAAATGGAGTAATTTTGAATGCCATAAATAAATTCACTTACATTGGTAGTATGCTTTCACTGCCTAATTTGGGTCATGTGATATTGTTCCTCATTGCCCATGCTCCTTTGTGCTAGAAGCTATACTGCTACTCAGGACCCTTACTCCTTTGTGACTGAAAATGATACTGCTCCTCAGGATCCTTGCTCCCTTAGGTCAGCAAGCAGTCCTCTTCTTCCTGAAATTGTGACTTGGAAATTTATGTAGGCAGTGAAGTTGCTAACTAGTGCCCTCTCCTGCATCCAGTGTCAGCACAGGGATCACCTGCAGTCTCTTTTTGGCCAGTTGCCAAATCCCCTTATCATCTTTGACTTGAGAGCTCTTGAAGCTGCTGTTACTGTTGCTATATCCAATGTCTATAGATGGTGTTGCTGCTTCATAGGCTCCAGGCTAGCTCCCATCCCAGTATGAGACTTCTTTTTCCAATCTCCTAAGTTGTTTTGGGATGGAAAAAAATGTCTTGCCTTGATGTTTAGTTGGCTCTTCTACTCCAGAATTCTACTTGAGATATTATTTGAGATATTATTTTAAGGTGGTATTGTTGGGAGAGCTCAGCTTCTTCCTCTACTCCACCATCTTGCCTCTGCCCTCAGAAGTCCTCCAAAATAACGAATAAAATGTTTTCTTTTTCTTAATTCATTGGTGTATTCATCTCCAGAACTTTAAATATAAAAGAAGAGGATACTATTTTTCTCTCATTTTGGTCTTGCTTGCTAACAATGTTTTCTCCAATGATCTATCCTTAGTCCTTTCCCTTCATTATTTCACTAGTTTTTCATGTGTAAAGGGGGAAGAAGTTTAATTTTTAAAGGGTTGGACTTGATTATTTAAGAGTTTGGTCACCAGGAATTTAATTAATTCCAAAGATATTTTATGTACAATTTCATTACAAAATGTAGAAAGAGTGAAGTAAGAAACTAGAGAGAGGATAAGGTAAGCCTAAACACTAAGTAATTTACTCTAGCCCCCAGTTCAAAAACTAGGCAGGGGAGTTTAGTCCTCAACCAGATAGGTCTCAGCCCTTGTAGCCAAGACCTAGGGAAGTCTCTTCAGAAAAATCCAGCAGTTAAAAGTCAGCTTTTCACTCACCATATGTCAGTCCAGTCAGCAGATCCTTCTGCCCTTCTTCACCAGCCTCAACTCGAAAGCATGAAGAATTCTTCTCATATCCACTTCCAAAAACAAAGAACTGTCTCTCACAGGAGGTTCCACTCCTTGGTTCCATTCTTCTTGAGAGTTCCAAGTGGAACTCACAGAAGAACCCAGTTCAGGCCCTTGTCTCTTTCTTTTAAAGACCTTTTTTTTTTTTGCATCACTCTCCCTAATTCCACGTCTACCAATCACAGCTGATGCTCTGCTCTAGGACTGCCCAGAAAGCAGTTACTCAATTCTGATTCGTACCCATTATCACACATGTGGGTCACAGACCTCCCATTTCATGATTAAGTGGAATATTTTTCATTTTGATTAGATGTAAAAATGGGCAGATCTTTGTACTTTTAAAGTACTGTGTTTGCACTTTTTGTGATTGAATTTAAGAATAGGCAGGTCTCTATACTTAACTTTTAAGTAGTGTGCTTTCAATTATGGGGATTAAAATCTAAAAATAGACATGAGCTACAATTTAAATCTTCACAATCAGGGAAGCGCTAAATTCCTTCATTGTTACAATCAGGGGAGAGTCAAATCCAATCTTCACACATGCATTTAATTATCATCTCTATATAGATGATTCTAATGGTTTTTTTTTCAATGGTGTAATCTTTCTTATTATTTCTCACACAAGAAACTATCTCTCGAGTTTTGGAATTTCCACTGGCTATCTCCATGTCTGAAATTTTCTCCCTACTTTTCCCTTCCTCCTAGCTTCCCTGGCTTCTTTCAAGGCTGAGCCAAAGAGCCTCTCCCCCCCCCCCCCCATCCTTTCTACAAGAAGTCTTTTCCAGTTCTTCTTAATCTTGGCTCCCTTACTATGAGTTTATCTTAAATTTGATATCTTAAATGTGACACACACACATACACAGTTTGCACACAGTTCTTTTTTAAAAGAAAAAAACTCTTATTTTCTAAGTAATAACTTTAAGATAGAAGGGAAAGGACTAGGCAAACAAGGTTAAGTGAATTGCTCAGGATCACACAGCTAGAAAGTATCTGAGATAAGATTTGAATCCAGGTCCTCCTGACTCCTGACTTGGCACTCTGTGCCACTTAGCTCCCCCTGGAATTATTTACATTTTATCTCTGCCATTAGACTGTGAACTTGAAACCAGAAACTGTCTTTTGCCTTTCCTATCTTCAACTTTTAGCAGAGTGCCTGGAACATAGTAGGTGCTTGATAAATACTTGTTCATTAACTGATCCATAAAAAGTTATGAGAAGAATGAGATTGACTAATCAATAAACATTTATTAAGCACATACTATAGCCAGAAAGCATGCTAAATGGGGATAAAGAGAAAGACAAAAGATAGTCCCTGCCCTCAAGGAGTATATTATCTAATAGGGAAACTACATATAAAAACAAAAGGGGAAAGGGAAATATAATAGGTAGATGAGGAAGACCTGCTTATTGGAAATGTTGAGATGTCTGCTCTGAGCTTCCTTCTAAAATGGAAGATTAGGGAAGAATTCTTCAAAGTCTAGCCTCTATCTTCTCCAATCAGAAAGAAGGAAAGCTTCCAGGTACAGGGAGGTGGTGAATAACAATATTAATAGTTACTATCATCATCATTATTATTACTTGGTTTTCATCAGTTAAGTTGAGGGCTGTTAGGTGATGCATCTGATAGAGTGCCGGGATTGGAGTCATACTCATCTTCCTGAGTTCAAATCTGAACTCAGATACTTACTAGCTATGTGACCCTGGGCTAGTCACTTAGCCCTGCTTGCTTTAGTTTCCCCACCACTACAATAAACTGGAAAAGGAAATGACAGACCACTCTACTATCTTTAGCAAGAAAACCCCAAATGGGATCCAAAGGGTCATACATGATTGAAATTACTGAACACTAACTAAGTCAAAGGGCTACAGATAGAAATAATGAACTAATGTTCAGGAAACAATTTTGAATATGAAAAAAGTATTAGAGATACATTGTAAATAATTCATATTCTATACTCTGATAATGGATTAACAACCTTTCAGAAAATCTTTCCCTGAACAACCAGGGTATGGATTGAAAAATAAGAATAATTCTGAAGAGGATGCCAGAACAGTAGACCCATAAACAGCATGCAGCCTAATAGAGAACTCAAGGGAAATCTGTGCGTCTTATAAAAATAAAGCGTCGGAACAAATAACTTCATGTGGCAAATAGAATACAGGAAATTCATTTCCTCCCTGGAATTCTTATGATGAAATGAAATTTTGCTCCCTGTTATGAACAAGGGGGAGCTGCCACTGACTCACTTGAAAAGGGCTGTTTTCACAAACAAGTGAAAAAATTTGAACTGGATATAGTTCTTCTTGTAAGTAATTTTTCCCGCTCCTCTGGATTTCTGGCCCATAAAGTTAATGATATTAATAGATTCTTAAATCAAAAAGAATAATTCTCATGTCAAGGATGTCAGAAGGGTGTGGTGGGGGAACCAGAGGATGGGAACAAAAAAAGAACTTTGTAATATTGTGAAATAAAAATAATGATGATGCTTACATTTAAAAAGTACAATATAATTCATAAAATGCTTTCTTCTCAACAAGTCAAAGGCACATAGAATGAATATTATTGTTTCTAATTTACAGATGAGGAAACAAAGAACAAGAAAGATTATAGAGATTCTGTTGGCTCTGGTTTAGTATTTTTTCAATCATATCTGATCCTTTATGACCATATTTGAGGATTACCTAGCATAAAATACTGGAGTGATTTGCCATTTCCTTCTCTAACTCATTTTACAGATGAGGAAACTGAAATAAACAGGGTTAAGTGACTTGCCTAGGGTCATACAGATAGTATGTGTCTGAGGTCAGATTTGTATTCAAAAAGAGGAGTATTCATGACTAGACCCTTCTCTGTTTTCACTGCATCACCTAGCTGCTTACCTCTGGATTCAAACCTAATTCCAAAGTTAGGTCGTTTCACTCCATATTCAACCTTCCTTCTATTATACAATTCAGCATCTGAATTTATGAAAAGATACTCTATGTATATGTGTGTATGTGTTCTTAAGGAATTTATTTTCTTGAGTTCTAGAGTTCTGCAGCCACTTAACTGACCATGATAACTTTTTTTTCAGTTCAAACATTTGGTAATAAACCCGGCATCCAAGGTGACAAGAATTGAAGTTTATTTAATTTAATCTCAGACTCATAGCAGTTCTACACTAGAGGAATCCATCCCTTCTAGGGCCCTTTTGGAGCTCAATTACATCATCTTATTAGGATCCTTTGGTAATAGGGAGCTATTATTTTAACTACCTTACCACGATCACACAGTTAGAATATGGGGCTTGAACAAAGGTCTTCTGACTTCCATGTTCTCCTCCTTGTGTCACATTGCTATTTTTTTCAAAGTTTATTTCTATCTAATGATTTAGTTATTTTCCAATCACTGGTAAAAACATTTTCAACAACCATTTTTCAACATTATGAATTCCAAATGTTCCCCCTTCTTCCTGCCCCTCTCACCTCCTGGAGTAGGCAAGCAATTTGATTTTGCTTATACTTAAGAAGCCATGCAAAACTTCTATGTTAGTCATGTTGCAAAAGAAAACACACAAAAATAAAATAATAAAATAATTTTTAAAAAGTTTTCTTCAATCTGAATTCAGAGTTCGTCAATTCTCTCTCTGGAGGTGGACTAAATTTTTCACCATGGGCCCTTTGAAATTCTCTTGAAACATGTCTTACCCAGAGTAGCTAAGCCTTCACAGGTGATCATCATTATAATATTGCTGTTATTGTGCACATTGGTCTTCTTACTTCACGTTGTATCAATTCCTAGGAGTCTTCCCAAGTTTTTCTGAAACCACCCCTGCATTATTTCTTATAGCACAATAGTATCCCATCACAAGCCTATATTACAACTTATTTTTTAATCTGAAGTTATTTTATTTTTCTAATTACAGGTAATAATAATTTTGACATGTTTTCAAAAATTATAAGATCCCAACCGCCTTCTTCCCTCCCTTTGTTTTCCCAACTCAGAAAGCAAGCAATTTGATCTGGGCCATACACATATTTTATCATGGAAAATGCACTTGGTCATTGTAGTAAGAGCACAGTTGCATTAAACCAAAACCCCAAAATAAAACTGTAAATATACTGATGTGAAAGATGTGCCACAACTTATTCAGACATTCCCCAGTTAATGAGCATCCCCTTAATTTCCGATTCTATGCCATCATAAAAGAGAGGATATACCTATTTTTGTACATATTGGTGTTTTTTCCTTTTTCTTTGATCTCCGAGTCAAAGGGTATGCATAGTTTCATTGCTCTTTAGATATAGTTCCAAATAATTCTACAGAATTAGACCATTTCACTACTCTACCAATAGTTCATTTGTGTATCTATTTTGCCTCATTCCCTCTAGCATTTGTCATTTCTGATGAATATAGGGTGCTAATTTGCATTTCTCTTTTAAATAATGCTTTAAGGCATTTTTTTTTAATATGGCTATAGATGGTTTTGATTTCTTCTTCTGAAAATTGCCCGTTCCGATCCTTTGATAATTTGTCAATTGGGTAATAGCTCTTATTTTTATTAATTTGATTCAATTTATCTACATATTTATAAAATAAGGTCTTTATCAGGGAAACTTGGTGTAAATTTTTTATTTCTATGGTTACATGATTCTTGTTGCCTCCCTCCCCCCTCCCAGAATTGACAAGCAATTTCAGTGGCTTATATATATATATTATAACTCAAATCCTATTTCCAAATTATTCATTTTTGTAATAGAATATCTTCTAAAACCAAAACCCCAAATCACATTACCATATAAACATGTGATGAATCATTTTTATTTTCTGGATTTCTACTCCCATAGTTCTTTCTCTGGATGTGGAGCATTCTTTCTCACAAGTCCCTTGGGATTGTCCTGGATCACTGCACTGCTATTAGTAGCAAAGTCTGTTGCATTTGATAGCTCCCTGATGTTTCAGTTACTGTGCATAATGCTCTTCTGATTCTGTTAATTTCATTCCTCATCAGTTTGTGTAGGTCCTTCTAGTTATAAAAATCAGGCAACTCACTATTCCTTATAGCCCAATAGTATTCCATCACCATCATATACCACAATTTGTTCAGCCATTCCCCAATTGAGGGACATCCCCTCATTTTCCAATTTTTGCCACAACAAAAAGTACAGCTATAAATATTTTTGTACAAACAGAACCTTTCCCATTTTAAAAATCTCTTTGGGATACAAACCCAGGAATGATACTGCTGGATTGAAGGACATGCATTTTTTTAAAGTTCTTTGGGAATAATTTCAAACTGTCTTCCAGAATGGTTCAATCAATTCACAATTTCATTAGCAGTGCATTGGTGTTCCAGTTTTGCCACATTCGCTCCAACATTTATTATTTTCTGTTACTGTCATATGGACCATTCTGTTAGGTGTAAAAAAATGTTTTGTAACTGTGTTAATTTCGTTCCTGTGTTTGTCTGGGAAAATATTTTATATTGTCTAGAGTGATATTAAATGGAGTTTTTCTTTTCTAAATCTTGCTGCTGATTTTTTGTTGGAAATATATAGAATGCTGATGATTTATTTGGGTTTATATTTTGTGGTATCTTTTGACAAAATGTAGTTTCCCAGATTATCTCTTTTAATTGGATCTATTTTTGCCTTTGCTTAGTCTGAAATCATGATTACCATTTTAGGCTTTATAACTTCTGCTAAAGCATATTAAGTTCTTCTCCAGACTTTGATTTTATATCTGCATGTCTTTCTTGTTCAAGTGTAAACAACATGTTATCATATTCTGGTTTCTAATACAATCTAGAGTCCAATTCTGTTTAATGGCTAACCTCACCCCATTCACATTCACAGTAATGATTGCTGGATTACTCCCTATTCCATTTTGTTCTATTTCTTCCCCCCCCCCTCCTGCTTCTCCTCAGAAGTTTATTTTGCTTCTAACCATTACCTCCCTTAATTTTCCCTCCCTTTCATTATTTCTTCCCCTTTCTCTTATTCCCTTACCCTACTATTTTGCTATTGGATAAGATAGATTTCTGAATACAACTGAATATGAATATATATTCGTTCTTCTTTGAACCAGTTCTATTGGGAATGAGGTTTAAGAATTGTCCCCTCACATTTTACCTTCTACTACAAATGCTCTTCTTTGCATGTCTCTTTTATTTGAGAAAAATTTCTCCATTCTACCTCTCCCTTCCCTCTTTTACCAATTCATCCCTTTTTCTTGCCCTTCCATTTTTGGGGGGACATCATTTGCTACATATTCAGCTCAGACACAGCCCACCTGTCTATATAAACTTCTTTTAACTGCCAAAATAATGAAAAAGTTCTTAGGAGTTACAAATATCATTTTTACATATAGAAATGTAAACACTTTACCCTTATTGAATCTATTATACGTTCTCTCTTTCCTGTTCCCCTTTTAATGCTTCTCTTGGTTTGAATGTCAAATTTGCTATTCAGCTCTGGCTTTTCTATCAGGAATTGTTGAAAGTCCTCTATTTCATTAAACATGAAATTTCTCCCAGAAAGAGTAAATGCAATTTTTCTGGGTAGATTATTCTTGGTTGTAATTCTAGCTGTTTTGCCTTCTGAAATATATTCTAAGTATTTCTGTCTTTTAACATGAAAGCTACTAAATCTTATGTGAACCTCACTGTGGCTCCATGATATTTGAATTTCTTATTTCTGTCTATTTTCAAATATTCTCTCCTTGACCCAAAAACTTAGGAATTTGGCTTTAATATTCTGAGGAGTTTTCATTTTGAGATCCCTTTCAGGAGATGATGATGAATAATGATATTTTTTTTCAGTTTCTATTTCAAAGATATTAGAGCAGTTTTCCTTGATAATTTCTTGAAATATGCTATCCAGGCTCTTTTTTTGGAATATAACTTTCAAGCAGTTCAATAATTCTTAAATGATCTCTCCTTGATCTCTTTTCCAAGTTGATAATTTTTCTAGTAAAATATTTCTCATTTTCTTCTATTCTCTCCTCCCCCATTCTTTTGACTTTGTTTTATTGTTTCTTGAAGTATCATTATTTTATTGGCTTCCAGGTGCTCAATGAATCACTTTCTTCAGTGAGCTTTTGTATTTATTTTCCCACTTGGTTATTTCTACTTTTTAAGGAGTTCTTTTCTTCAGTGAATTTGTGTGTCTTTTACCATTACAATTCTATTTTTAAGGTATTATTTTTGTCAATACTTTTTGTGTTTTTACCAAGCTATTAGTTCTCTTTTTGTAATTTTCTTACATTATTATCATTTTATACCAATTTTTCTTCTACCACTCTTACTTTCTTTAATATTTCCAGAAATTTTTGTTGGTTTTTTTCCCAATTAAGCATTTTTCTTTGAGGCTTTAGTTATAGCAGTTTTCATGTTATTGTCTTCTGTGTTTATGTCCTTGTAGATTTTTATGATCAGATTTTTTTTTTATTGTTTGATAATTTTTCTGGCCTAATTCTTGACTTTGAATTTTATGTTAAAGTTTGACTCTGCTCACCTGGGAATGGGAAGGCACTGTCCCAACCTTTAGGCTTTTTTTTGTATAACTATTTTGAGAGTAAGTTTTGGGGTTCTACAAGTTTTCAGTGCTTTCAGGGAGGTATGATTCTGGGAAAGGTATGGTCATTGCTCTTCTGGATTATGCTCTGGTCTTAACCCAGGGAGGATCTCTGGGACCCTATAGCCATTAGTGCTAGAAGTTGTCTTGGTTCTAAAATTGTGACCAGGTCCTCTTTTCCCTTGATCAGCAGCAAAAACTCCTCCCTGCCATGGAACTACAACCCAGAACTGCAAATGGGCAATAAAGTTGCCAATCAGGGTTAGTTGCCTCCAGTGCCAGAAATGGGTCCTCTGTAATCTTTTCTTCTGGGCAGTTGTCCTATTCTCTTATCATCTCTGAACTGAGAACTCCTGAAATTGCTATTGCTTCTGTTGGGACCATGGTACTTTAATGGAAAGGGACATTTTTTTCAACCCCTGAAAGTAAATTAAATAGGAGCAACCTCTTCTAGGCTCTAGTTCTGGCCCTAGCATTGACAACTGACTTCTACTAAGTCACCTAACTTCTCTGGGTTTTAGTTTCCTCATTTATAAAAGAAGTTTGTGTTAGATATCTTTAAGATCCCCTTTACCTCTAAAAGTCCATGATTTTATGATTCTTTGGATTCTTAAATTCCATCTTGTCTATAACTCATTTAATTTCACATAGAGTTCTTTGTAGCTATTTCCATTGTAAACCAACAACCTAAACTATGTGCCAGTTTCTATGATAAATGTTTCACAAATACTCTCATTTGAGAGATGATAATATATCTTAGCAACCCTATGAGGTATATATTAATGGTATCTCCATTTCACACTTGAAAAAATTTTGAATCAAACAGAAGTTAAGTGACTTGCCCAGGGTCACACAGCTTATAAATGTCTGAGGTTGAATTGGAACTCAAATCTTCCTGACTCCAGACCCAGTGCTCTGATCCATGATGCCATCTACCAATCAGAGAAATTGTTTAATAAACAGTCAGTTATCTCAGATACTAAAGTAAGTACTATAAAAAGGGAGTTAAATCCAAACCCCTGTTTTCCAGTCAGGACAAAAGTATAGTAACATTATAAGAATTTAAATTTAGGTTTTATGCTAAATATGATAATTCCAAAGTAATATTGGGGTTGCATATTTAAAAATATTACAACTTAAGTCAAAATGACTTTTAGCAGCTTTATTTACAAAGAAGTGGAGTGAAAATGGAAAAATGTAGATAAAGAGATAGAAAGTACTGCCTAGCTACCAGTACCCTAAGTTTAATCCTGTCTCCAGACTACAAATGTGCATCTGAAAGCAAATCTTATCAGATCCAAAGTTCTAATTATGAAGCTGAAATCTGAAGAGCCAGGAGATGCTGAAGAATCCACCAGAACTCATGCTGAAGGGAGTGTCCTGCTGAAGTGTTAATGAGCAGAAGATCTCCTCACCAAAAAACCAAGGAAGGAATCACTCTGCTCACCACCACAGGATCCAAGGAAAGAGTCTCCTTCTCTAGACTGGCTCACTGAGGCAGAGTAAATGACTAAATTATTTTTTTTTGCTGATTTCTTTTTTTTTAATTAATTTATTTAGTTAATTTAGAACATTATTCCTTGGTTACAAGAAAGATATTATTTCCCTCCCTCCCCACACCCACCCTCCTGGTAGCTGACACACAATTTCATTGGGTATTACATGTGTCCTTGATCAAAAACAATTTCCATGTTGTTGGTGTTTGCATTAGAATGTTCATTTAGAGTCTACATCCCCAACCATATTCCCTAAACCCATGTATTGAAGCAGTTGTTTTACTTCAGTGTTTCTACTTCCACAGTTTTTCCTCTGAATGTGGATAGTATTTTTTCTCATGGATGCCTCCAAGTTGTTCAGGATCATTGCATTGCCACTAATGGAGAAGTCCATTACATTCTATGGTACACAGTGTAGCAGTCTCTGTGTACAATGTTCTCCTGATTCTGCTCCTCTCACTCTGCATCACTTCCTGGAGATCATTCCAGTTGACATGGAATTCCTCCAGTTTATTATTCCTTTGAGCACAATAGTATTCCATCACCAAGATATACCGCAATATGTTCAGCCATTCCCCAATTGAAGGGCATCCCCTCATTTTCCAAAATTTTGCCACCACAAAGAGTGCAGCTATGAATATTCTTATACAAGTCTTTTTCCTTATTATTTCTTTGGGGTACAAATCCAGCAGTGCTATGGCTGGATCAAAGGGCAGACAGTCTTTTATCGACCTTTGGGCATAGTTCCAAATTGCCCTCCAGAATGGTTGGATCAATTCACAACTCCACCAGCAATGCATTAATGTCCCGACTTTGCCACATGTTCTTCAGCATTCATTAGTTTCCTTTGCTGTCATGTTAGCCAATCTGCTAGGTGTGAGCTGATACCTCAGAGTTGTTTTGATTTGCATCCCTCTGATTATAAGAGATTTAGAACACTTTTTCATGTTCTTATTAATAGTTTTGATTTCTTTAACTGACATTTGCCTATTCATGTCCTTTGCCCATTTAACAATTGGAGAATGGCTTGATTTTTTGTACAATTAATTTAGATCTTTACAAATTTGAGTAATTAGACCTTTGTCAGAGGTTTTTATAATGAAAATTGTTTCCCAATTTGTTGTTTCCCTTCTAATTTTGGATGCATTGGTTTTGTTTGTACAAAACCTTTTTAATTTGATGTAATCTAAATTATCGGTTTTATATTTTGTGATTTTTTTCTAACTCTTGCTTGGTTTTAAAGTCTTTCCTTTCCCAAAGATATGACAAGTATACTATTCTGTCTTTGCCTAATTTGCTTATAGTTTCCATCTTTATATTCAGGTCATTCACCCATTCTTAGTTTATCTTGGTGTAGGGTATGAGGTGTTGATCCAAACCTAATCTCTCCCATACTGTCTTCCAATTTTCGCAGCAGTTTTAATCAAATAGTGGGTTTTGGTCTCCAACACTGGGGTCTTTGGATTTATCATAGACTGTCTTGCTGAGGTCATTTACCCCAAGTCTATTCCACTGGTCCTCCTTTCTGTCTCTTAGCCAGTTCCAAATTGTTTTGATAGTATAGTTTGAGATCTGGTACTGCAAGTCCTCCTTCATTTGCATTTTTTTTCATGATTTCCCTGGATATCGTTGATCTTTTGTTCTTCCAAATGAACTTTGTTATAGTTTTTTCTAATTCAGTAAAAAAGTTTTTTGGTAGTTCAATGGGTATGGCACTAAATAAGTAAATTAATTTGGTAGGTAGATCTAGTTTTAATTGTGTGGAGAGTGTTTTGTAGTTGTGTTCATATAGTTCCTGTATTTGTCTCAGCAGATAGATTTCTAAGTATTTTATATTGTCTAGGGTGATTTTAAATGGAATTTCTCCATCTAATTCTTGCTGCTGAAAGAGGTTGGAGATATATACAGATGCTGATGACTTATGGGGGTTAATTTTGTAGCCTGCAACTGCAAAGATTAAAAATTTAGGGGAGACTGAGGCAGGTAGAAATTAGTTTCTCTCTGCAAGGAGTATTATATTTTTATGAGGTTTATTAAATGTTAAGGATTAAAGAAAATACAGAATAAGAAAGCACATGCCTAGGCCAGAGAGGCCTAGACAAGATAACCTCACACATTGAAAGAGACATGTCTGTTCCAAAACGGAAGTCCAAAAGAGGCCGAGCCTATTCACAACCAGGTTTAAATACCCCATCTCGCTCTCGGCCCAGATGAGAATTTACTGAGATTAGAGGGCATTCTGGGGAAGTGGAGCAAGGATTTCTGGGGATTGGAGTCCTAGATTCGAGTCTATTTTTACACAACTTTGCTAAAATTGTTGATTATTTCAACTAGCTTTTTGGTTAATTCTCTTGGATTCTTTAAGTAAACCATCCACAAAGAGTGATAGCTTGGTCTCCTCATTGCCAATTTTAATACCTTCAATTTCTTTTTCTTCTATAATTGCTACAGCTAGCGTTTCTAGTATAATGTTAAATAATAAAGGTGATAACGGGCATCCTAGTTTCACTCCTGATCTTATTGGGAAGGCTTCTAGTTTGTCCGTATTGCAGATAATGTTTGCTGATGGTTGTAGATATATGCTGTTTATTTTTTAGGAAAGGCCCTTCTATTCCTATCCTTTCTAGTGTTTTCAATAGGAATGGGTGTTGTATTTTATCAAAGACTTTTTCTGCATCTATTGTGATAATCATGTGATTTTTGTTGGTTTGCTTGTTAACATGGTCAATTATGTGGATGGTTTTCCTAGTATTGAACCATCCTTGAATTCCTGGTATGAATCCTCCCTAGTCATAGTGAATAAATCTTGTGATGATTTGATGGAGTCTTTTTGCTAGTATCCTATTTAAGATTTTTGCATCTATATTCATTAAGGATATTGGTCTATAGTTTTCTTTCTCTGTTTTTGTCCTGCCAGGCTTTGGGATCAGTACCATGTTTGTGTCATAAAAGGAATTTGGTACAACTCCTTCTTTGCTTATTCTGTCAAATAGTTTGTATAATATTGGGATTAGTTGTTCTTTGAATGTTTGATAGAATTCATTTGTGAATCCATCTGGACCTGGGGATTTTTTCTTAGGGAGTTCTTTGATGGCTTGTTCAATTTCTTTTGCTGATATGGGGTTGTTTAGGTAATTTATTTCTTCCTCTGTTAGTCTAGGCAATTTATATTTTTGTAAATATTCATCCATATCACCTAGATTGCCATATTTGTTGCCATATAATTGGGCATAGTAGTTTTTAATGATTGCCTTAATTTCCTCTTCATTAGAGGTGAGGTTTCCCTTTTCATCTGGTTTCTGTCAATTTGTTTTTTTCTTTACTTTTTTTAATTAGACTGACTAGTACTTTGTCTATTTTATTTGTTTTTTTTTTCAAAGTACCAGCTTCTAGTCATATTCATTAAATAAATAGTTCTTTGACTTTCACTTTTATTAATTTCTCCTTTGATTTTTGGATCTCTAATTTCATCTTCATCTGAAGATTTTTAATTTGTTCTCTTTCTAGTTTTTTAATTTGCATGCCCAATTCATTGACCTCTGCCCTTCTTAATTTGTTAATATATGAACTCAAGGATATAAATTTCCCCCTGAGTACTGCTTTGGCTGCATCCCATAGGTTTTGAAAGGATATCTCATCATTGTCATTTTCTTCAATGAAGTTATTAATTGTTTCTATGATTTGTTCTTTAACTAACTGCTTTTGGAGAATGATATTGTTTAATTTCCAATTAATTTTTTATTTACCTATCCATGTACCCTTACTTATTATTATTTTCATTTCATTGTGATATGAGAAGGTTGCATTTATTATTTCTGCTCTTTTGCACTTGTTTACAATGTTTTTACGCCCTAATACATGACTGAGAAGATGATATATTCCTTTTTGAACCTATTTATTTTTATCCACATGTCTACTAACTCTAATTTTTCTAAGATTTCATTCACTTATCTTACCTCTTCCTTATTTATATTTTGGTTTGATTTATCTAGTTTGGATAGAGGAAGGTTCAGGTCTCCCACTAGTATAGTTTTTCTATCTATTTCATCCTCGAGCTCCACTAGTTTCTCCTTTAGAAATTTGGATGCTATGCCATTTGGTGCATACATGTTGAGTATGGTATTTCCTCATTGTCTATACTGCCTTTTATCAAGATGTAATTACCTTCCCTATCTCTTTTAACTAGATTTACTTTTATTTTGGCTTTGTCAGATATCATGATTGTGACTCCTGCCTTCTTTTTATCAGTTGTTGCCCAATAGATTTGGCTCCATCCTCGTACTTTTACCCTATGTGTATCTACCTTCCTCATGTGTATTTCTTGTAGACAGCATATAGTAGGGTTTTGAATTCTAATCTACTCTGCTACTTGAGTGCGCTTTATGGGTGAGTTTGTTCAATTCACATTCAGAGTTATGATTACTAGCTGTGTATTTCCCAGCATTCTGATTTCTACTCCTAGTCCTGCCTTTTCTTCTTTCACTATTTCCTTCTACACCAATGTTTTTTTTAATCAGTCCCCCTAGTTCCCACCCTTATTTTACTTCCCTTTCTACCCCCTCCCTTCTTATTCCCCCTTATTTTCCCTGTAGTCTTTCTAAAATTACCCCCCCAGCCTCTCCCTCCCTTGTACTGCTTCCCTCCACACCAGCCCATTTGTTATCCTTCTACTCCCCTATAGGGCGTAAATCTATTCTCTGCCCCAATGGATTGGATTGTTCTTTCCTCTTTGGGTCAATTTCAAAGCACGTAAGAGTTGAGTATTTCCTATCTCCAACCTCTTTACCCTTCCCGTGTATTGATGTTCTACCCCCTCCTGCCATGAGCTTCTTTGTGACATATAAATTACCACCTTTTGTTTCTTTTCCCATTTCTTTTTAGTATTAACCTCTTTTTTTAGCTCTCTCTCTCTCTCTCTATATATATATATATATATATATATATATATATGTATATGTATTTATGCATACATATATCTATATACCTATTTATGTCTTGTCCTGTCATCCTATACAGTTTGTCACTGTTCCCTCTAACTGTAATTCTTCTAGCTGCCCAGGTGATAACAACAGTTTTTAAGAGTTACCAATGACCTCTTTTCTTATAGGGATACATAACATTTTAACTTAATGAGTCTCTTTAAAAAATGGTTTTTTGTTTGTTTGTTTTGTTTTGTTTTTCTTTTTTCCTTTTTAAAAAATTACCTTTTGATGATTCCCTTGGGTTCTGTGCATGGGCATCGAATTTTCTGTTCAGGTCTGGTCTTTTCATTACAGATTCTTGGAATTCTTTTGTTTTGTTGAATGACCATACTTTCCCCTGTAAGAATATAGTCAATTTTGCTGGGTAGTTGATTCTTGGTTGTAGACCTACTTCCCTTGCTTTCCAGAATATCATATTCCATGCCTTTTGGTCCTTCAATGTGGATGTAGCCAGGTCCTGCATTATCCTCACTGTGGTTCCATGGTTTCTGAATGACTTCTTAGCAGCTTGTAATATCTTTTCTTTGGTCTGATCATTCTTGAATTTGGCTATAACATTCCTGGGTATTGTCAGTTGGGGATTAAGTACAAGAGGTGATCTATGGATTCTTTCAATCTCCACTTTTCCCTCTTGTTCTAGAATGTTGGGGCAGTTTTCTTGAATAATTTCCTGTGGTAATGTGTCCGGGCTTTTTCGTTTGTCATTGTCTTCTGGTAGGCCAATGATTCTTAAATTGTCTCTCCTCGAATTATTTTATAAATCCTCTGTTTTGTGAATGAGATGCTTCATATTTTCCTCAAATTTTTCATTCTTTTGGTTTTGTTTTATAGTGTCCTGCTGCCTTGTGAGGTCACTTCATTCTAGTTGTATTCTGGTTCTTAAAGACTGTATTTCATCCCTGGCTTTTTGGTCATCCTTCTCTTTCTGGTCTGATTTTCTATGGAGGTCATCTTTCATCCTCTTTACCTCATCTTTCATCTCCTTTGCCTCATCTTTAATCTTCTTTGCCTCATCTTTCATCTCCTTTGCCTCATTTTGCAGCTGGTTGATTTTTGACTCAAGACACTATTTTCTCATTTTATTTCAAGTGCTTTTGTTTCCAGATGACTTAACTTAGTTTTTATGTTCATTTCCCAATTGTCTTTAGACTCTATTAATTGTGTTTTGAATTGCATTTTGAGTTCTTCCAAAGCCTGTATCCAATTCACTGGGATTTCTGATTTATCGTTTGGTGATCCCTCCCCCTCTGTTCTGTTCGCTGTGTAGAAGCTGTCTATTGTAATTTCTTTCTTCTTTTTTCTGTTGTTTGCTCATATTCACCCCTTCTTTGCTCCCCGTATTTGTCTGTGCTCTTGCTCCTCTCATTTATTTGATTTTGGGTGCTTCTGTCAGTCTCCTCTCTTGGAGCTTTGACAGAAGATCTCTCAGTGCAGTCTGTGGGGGAGGGTTGTTGGGGTTTGAACTTCCCTGATCTCTGGAGGCTTTTGATTAGATTTAAGTCCAGCAATGAGGGAGGGGTGTGAAGCCTGGGCTTCCCTGAGTTCTGAAGACTTTTGATGGAATTAAGTTCTGTTCCGTTGGACTGGGTGTGCTCAGATGCCAAAACCTCCTGGAAGGCTGGAGCAAATATGGAGGATCTCCACAGCTCTGGCCAGCCTGCCAGCTCTATGCTCCCTTTCTAGCTCCTTCCTTGCCATCTGTGTTCGACGCTCTGAGTTTGGCACAGCCTGGCCGCAAGGTACACCCTCCAGAACAGCATTTTTGCCCACCCAGAGGTTCCTGCTGCCACTGGAAGCTCAGCCCTCTCGGTGGGCAGGGGGAGGGGTCCTGGTATCTTCCTTCTACCTTCCCCTTAATCCTGAGTGTTCTCGGATTCAGGCTTTGGGGGGAGGGGGAGGGCGTACCCTTTGAATTGTGTCCAGCAGGAGGGTTCCTTTGCTCTGTTTTGTTGTTAGGGTTGATTTTCATTCCCCTTGGAGCATTCAGTTTGTGATCAATAAGGAAGGGTATTCAGAGGTTTGAACTTTTGCTCCTTCTAGGCCGCCATCTTGACTCTACATAGGAATTTTGTTAAGTAATTCTCTGACTATTTGTATCAAGCAAAAGATAAAAGAGGGAGACATGTTCCTCAAAGATGTTCACCATGTTCTTGGAGGACTTCTGTGCAAAATGCCAGAATGAGCATGATTCCTTATAGACAGTGAGCTCTGATAACTATTCTTGTCTATGGATAGTATTCTGTTGATTGCATCAAACCCTAACACAATACAGGACCTCTTTAATGATATTTTCAAACACTGAAAAGAGAAAACAATAAGCTAGGTAGAAAAACAAATGGATCATCTATTTACTGCATTATTTCTCTTTTAAAAAATTATTTGTAAATGGGATAGATCTCTAAGAGGGTAATGAGAGTGGGTGAATTTTTAGTGATGTTTTTAAAAAGCAGAAGCTATTCATAATTTTTAAAAATCAGAATAGCTAATATAGAAATAGGTTTTGCATGATCCACATGCATAAATGAAATCATATTGCTTGCTTTCCTTTTCAATGGGTGGGTAAGGATTGGGAGGGAAGAAGAAAAATTGGAACATTAAAAAAATTTAAAGGCTAAAATAATCTTTAAAAACCAAACAAAAATGAATATAAAGAGAGAAAAGATACTGAGCTAAAAAATAAAATGAGAACACTGGAGGAAAAAAGAATCAGAGACCACTTTTATCCAGCTTCACTGACTGACTGTTCAGCTGGTACTATTTATACTGTATACCATACTGCCTCTTCAGATGAGGAAAAGATCGATATTAGTCAACAAAGTCACATCTGAAGAGTAGTTCTTAATTGTTCATTGTTAACTTCACAAGAAGTTTCCAGTGGTATACCAGTAACTAGACAGCTTGGCTCTTTAACATTTAGCCTTGTTAATGATGACTTGGATAAATGCAGAAATGGCATGCTCAACAAATTTTCAGATGATACAAGGCTGGGAAAGAGAGCTAACCCAGTAAATGGTAGTCAGGATCCAAAGGAAGCTGATGCAGTAGATCACTGTTTCATCTTTAACAAAAAAGAAATTCAACAAGAAAAAATATAAAGCTTTGAACTTGATTGCATAATCAACATCATAAGTATAACATGGGGAAGGCATGGATAGACAGAACTTCTGAAAAAGATCTGAGAGTTTTAGTGGGCAGTATATTCAACATGAGTTTGCTGGGTGATGAAGTAACCAAAAAAAGCTATTGTAATCTTGGACTGCATTAGGAAAGTCATAGCACTCAGGAACAAGGAGGTATACTCTGCCCTGCTCAGACTTTAGTTCTGTACACCATGATTTAATAAGGGCATTGAGAAAGAGAAAGGTAACAGACAGTAATGGACCTTGAGTTCATGATATATGAGATTCAATAGAAGGAAGAGAGAGTGCTGGAAGAAAGAGGACTCAAGGAGGAAATAAATGATGACTGTCTTCATATATTTGAAGATTTGTCATGGGGAGGAGGGATTGGAATTGTTCTGTTTGACTTTAGAAGATTGAATTAGAAGTAGTGAGTAGAAGCTGAAAAGATGATTTAGCCTTCTCATCAGGAAAAACTTCCTTAGAACTATTGTCTTCTTGGAAATTTTCAAGTCAGAACTAGACAATCATTTGTCAGACGTGTTAAAAAAGGAATTCCTTTTATGTGTGGGTTGGACTAGTTCATCCCTGTGATCCCTTCCACCTTTCAAATTCTGTGATTCTATGGATTAGAGAAGACTTTGGAGAGATTGGGCCTGGCAGAATTCTAAGAGCAGCAGTTAATGCAAAGTGCAAAAGAGTTAGGAAAGAACTAAATTTCAATTCTTGCTCTGACTCTTAGTAACTGTAGGATTCTGAAAGAGTCAATTAACTTCTCTAAGTCAATTTTGTCACCTGTAAAATGGGGATTTTCTACTCACAGGGGCTAACCTCAAAATCCTCACTGAGTTCTTATAAGGAAAGTGCTTTGTAAATTTTAAGGCATGTTAACATCCTTTTATCCCAAATGGCCCTTAAATATGGATTATGGTGAGTAATATATCAATATGCTTGTCAGTAAGTTACACACACATTCCCCTCTATCCAGCATCAGTAAAGCTATCCTATAATATGAACAATCATAATTTTATTAATTCATACTACTTGGTTATGAGGATTTTTAAAAGATATTTTTGATCTCCAAGCCTGCCCTTGCTTAAATTCAGGTCCCCTCCCCCATTTCCTTCTGGAACTGCAGAAGTCAGTTTTCATAGTAGTAGAGCTGAAATGCATGGAAAATGCAGGCTAATGTACAGGCTTCATTAAACGACATTTCCCTGTGACAGTTTTAATCCTATAGACATTTTTCTAACATTACCCCTTAGAGAACTTTCATTAGTGAAAAGCCAGCAAGTAGTTAGTTTATCCCTGTTTTGGTGAAGCCAAGCATTTTATGAAATTATAAATGATAAGAAAACCCCAGGACAAAATGAGGCTTTCTAAAACTACATGGGAATTACATTGGATGAGAGCTGGACCCTCTGAGAGTTAAAAACTTTTTGTGGTAGAATCGAGAGCACTTGATGAGCATGAGCCCAAGTGCATTAAATCTTATTGGTCTTGCAATTATCTTTCCACAAAGATTCTTAGAGTTGAAGTTCAACCTGGAGGTCAGGAGGATGGTTGAGGGAAACACTGTTCTCCTTGTTAAAATAAAGCAATTAGTTTAATATATACTGTAGGGAAAGGAGAGAAGGGAAGGGAAATTCCCCTTGTCAAACATTTAACATTTAGACTACAGCTTAGAGCAAAAGTAATAAGGCACTCTTCACAAAAAAAATTGGCCATATACTATGTCTAAATGCAAACATGTGTGTTTTTTATTTCTTAAATTCATTTAAACTTCTGTTAACTGGGAATATTTTTATGTACATTCTCAGTCATTCCCTTTCTTACTTGCCTGAAGGAGTGTCAAGGGACAGGAGCTATGCCCATAGTGGCAAGAACACACAGACATCATAAAACATTTAACAGCCCTTTCTAGTATGGTTAAGTCCTACAAAATGGCTAAACAAATCTTAATTTACAGTTCATTTGTTGAGGCATTCAAAGGGCCATAATATTTTGCTGCTGCTAATTTATATCTCTTTGAAAACCATTAAATTAAAAATGTGCCAGTTAGCAATTCCCAAAATAGGAGACCTTTTGAGGGAGCAAAAGAACCAAATAGTTCTTTACCTGCCTCCAGGAGAAGCCATGTCTTACAATGGGGGTGAGCAGACATGGCCCTGCCAGAGCTTTTGCTCCCTGGAGAGATATTGAAAGTTTTCACACACACACACACACACACACACACACACACACACACACACACACACACACACACACAAGAAAACTTCAGGATTTTGGTGTTATGGTTTTTCTTTGATTCTTATTCAAGTTCTATTCTTTGTTTTAAACTAAGAAATAGTCATTAGAAGCCATTATCTTGTTAGAGCTAGTCTTACCCTCACTCTTATCTTAATTTATTTCTCTCAGAATTCTCATCAATCAACCTCCACTAGAATCCTACTCTGGTGCTATATTGTGACCTGTGGTGAATTAATGCCAGAAAGGACTTTGAAGACCAGAGGATAATAGATTTATAGCTGCAAAGGACCAGAGAGGTCAGCTAGTCCAATCCTCTCATTTCAGAGAGGAGGAAACTGAGACCTGGTAAGGATGTAATATGAAGAGCCATGATTTGAACAAAGATCCCATGACTCCAAACCCAATGTTCTTTCCATCAAATCATGATCCTTCTTCTAAGTCATCCAGTCCAACCTCCCCTGAGGATCAAAGACATGAAGTGGCTTTTCTGTGGTCAAAAAATAGCAGAGCCAGGATTTGAACCAGTCTTATGATTTCCAAGTTGGTGCTTTCATCCACATTACACCACTTCTCTGATTCTCTAGCTAATTTCAGCAGAGCTTCACAACTTTTAAAGGCTTTGATTGTACCTTTAAGATCAAATGACCAACTAATCAAGCTAGAAGTAACTTTTTTTCACAAACCCCTTGAATACCTGTTAAAATGTCAAGGAATTCCAATCTTCTTTAGTGGAAGGAATACACACAGTAATAAAATCAATGAACTCTATTGAATTATAGTCAAAATTGCAAATTGCTTTGAGGATTTTTTCATTTAAAAATATATATTGATAAAAAATTTTTAAAATAAAAATGTTCCATATTTTTAAAATATATTGTTAAAATATATTAAAATAATATAATAAATAAATTATCTATTAATTAAATAGATCTGATAATTATTTAGTTCAAACCTGGGCCATGCTAGGTTTCAGGACTACAACAAAACCAAAACTGTTCTTGTTCTCAAGTAGCTCAAAGTCTATCAAATGAGCTCATTTTAATTAGCATCCCAGAAAAAAATACTTTCAAATGAGTGTTGACTTTGAAATATGAGAACTGTATCAGCCAACTTTTACCAAAGTCTTCTGATGCTTCTTTGGGACATGGAGATGACCCAACCAAAATTATTTTTGCTGTTCTTTAACATGACACTCAATCTCCTGTCTCCATGCCTTTGCCCATGCTCTCCCCCATACTTAGAATTGTAAGAGGTATGGCTATCTCTTGGCTTTTTGTGAGTGGCTTATACATTATGTTATGATTCAAATTAGTTTCTCTGCTAAAAGTATTATATTTTTAGAGATTTATTAAAGATTAAGAAATAAAGAAAATACAAAATAAGAAAGCACGTGCAACCTACATCTTGCTGGGTAGGTAGAGAGCCACGCATCCCTAGAAGCGGAAGCTAAGAGATAGAGAGCCAGTAGGTGGAGAGCCCCTTTAAATAATAATTTGTGATCTCCCACTCAGGTGAGACTACAGGGAATTCTGGGAACTGCCTAGGACTTCTGGGGATTGAAGTCCGGGGTTCAAATCCCCATTTTTACATTTACCTGAAGGCAATTCCAAGAGAGGAGACTGAAAAATGTTCTAAATGCAGGCAGCATTGTTAGACTACATATATAGCCTCTGAAATCTCTGATGACCTTGTTCTAGGAAAATAAGGATCAAATAGTAAATCAGTAAGCATTTATTAAGTACCTACTGGCACTATACTAGACACTATGTGTCAACATGGAATCTAGAAACCCCAAACTTGTAGCCTAGTAAGATCTGATGAACCCCAAGTTTTAGAACTAACTGATAAGCTGGAGACACCAAAGCTTGTACTGGTTCCCCGTTCCCATGAAAATCCACCCTGAAGGGAATCCCAGGCTAGCAGTTTCAGATTGAATAAATTAACCCTAAGGTAAATGACAATCCCAGTTAGTGGGGCTAAGCAAAAGCTGGGTGCTTCTTTTTGCCTCCAGAAGCTTCTCCCATTATACCACAGTCCCCTTTGAGGATCGATTCAGGACCTTCAGTTTGTTAAAGTTATTTGTGGTTGGACTCTGAATATATATTAGGTGGTCTCCAGGGATTTAATTTCTAAATCCCAAAATGAATTACTAAAGTAAATGGAATCTATAGTAGTTTATTTACAATAGAGGGAAGATATTAAGGAAGACAGAAAAAGGGAGGGAAGGAGGAAGGGAGAGAGAGAGAGAGAGAGAGAGAGAGAGAGAGAGAGAGAGAGAGAGAGAGAGAGAGAGAGAGAGAGAGAGAGAGAGAGAGAGCAAGCTCTGGTTTCTTCTGATACCAGTTAGAATTTCTAAGTTCCAGCCAGGGGAAGAAAGTCTCAAGAAGATGGGTCTTACCTGGAGGCTTCATGCCTCCAGAAAGGCAGGATCACTAAGTCAGCCTTTTACTCACCAACAGTGATTGTCTAAATGAAAGAAGTCTGGGTGTCTGTCTTCTGGTCACTCCTTGGAGTCAGAGAACTCCTTCGATCTCCTTGAATCAAATCTAAATCAAATATCTCTTCTGGCCTTTCACTCTCTTTTTAAAGAATCTTTTTCTCTTGTGTCACCTCCCCTAAATTTCACATCTACCAATCACAGCAGATGCTTTTCTACAGGACTGCCCACTCTTTAGTTCTCATCTTCTTTGGTTAGATTATATCTTTTGGGGTTACTTAACACATTTTTTGGTAAGTTCACCTTTTTTAGTTACTTAACACTGTTTTGTGGTTAAAATGGGTAAATGTAATTAAAATACTGAGTTATCACCTTTTATAGATTAAAATCTAAAAATAGATTGTGGATTACAATTCTAGCTTCACAATAAAGGAAGAGCTAAATACTTTCATTGTTACAATCAGGAGATTACAATTTTATCTTTACAATAATGGAAGAGCTATCTTCATTGTTATAATCAGGAAATAGCTAAATCCAATCTTCACAAGCTTCTAAGACTGACATGCTGACTACTGCACTAAGAAGGCACTTTCGAGTTTCTAGATTCCACGTTGACATAGGCATAAAAAGTTAAAAATAAAAAAGTTCCTCCTCCCTAAAGAGTTTATATTTGATTTCTGGATAGAACATATACCATAAAAGTATATATGGAATATATGCAAAAACAATTCAGTACAGTCTTTTGGGGGGAAGGACAAGCAGCGGGGAATATCAAAAAAGGCTTCACAAAAAGCCAAGAGACAGCCATACCTCTTACAAATTTTATAAATCCATAGCCCTACTGCTCAAAAAAAGTTCCTTATCCCATGGGGACTGAGATTCTAACCATATCCACCAATTTGACCATGTGGTGAGAGATGTGCCTCATCTCTGAGCCAACCAAGCTATGTTAAAAGAGATTACTGAAGTTTCCATAAATAAGAAATAAGAAAATGGGAATTCACCCTAATGGTACAAGTAGTCCCAGCCTCGCTTTATTCAATCAGAGATTCAGGAAATATTTCTTTTCTCAGACAAGAATGAGAAGGATGAGTGCAAGAATCTACAACTCTCTCGATGCTGCCTCTGGAATGATGGGACCCTAATATCACTGGAGGATGAGGTTATTAGTGTCTAACATAAGAAGACTAACTAAGAATACAAACTCAATCATCTTTTCATCTCTTGCCTTATCAAATATGTAAATTGTGTTTTATAGTCATGGAAATTTTAGGGAAGCAACCATGGTCTCCTGTATTTCTTAGGATGTTGGATATATTACATGCTATGATGTCAACAAGGTTTGACTCGATGCCCGTACCCTTTTCCCTCCTCTCAACCCCAGCCAGTGTGGCCAACAACATATTTAAGGAGGGAAAGGGATCTGGATCTTATTAAAAATACATCTTATGGAATTATAAAAAGAAGAAGAGACTTTTCTCTTTCATTCCCTTTACAAAGACTCAGAGACAGAAAGGTGGATGGGGAACATGAACATGAAGGATTTCTAAAAGGAAAAAGAAGCAATGACAGGCAAACAGCTGCAACCCTTCTGAGTCAGATGACAGCTTTTTCTATCCCCAGCCCCAAGTCAGTAGCTTATAAAGAAAGGGAAATCATGGCTGGGACTCATGGCTGGTAATATAACTTGACTGCTTTGTTTCTGTGCTCACAAGCAAGCTTTTGTTGAAAGAGAGGTGGTGACCTTCTCTGGAGAAATGCTTTCAGGATCTGAGAACCAGGAGCCTCTATTATTAAAAGTGCTGGATTGCTGGCAAAGAAGGATCCTTCCCATTGCTAACAGTATAGGTAGGGGAGGTCTTGATTCTGGACTCAAAATTCAGGATAAGAAAAGTTAGCACGGGGAAAGGTAGCAGTGGAAAGGGCCACTATTGGTCAGACAACACCTTGAATTTCCAAGGCAGAGCTATATTGGGCTAGCACAGCTCCAAGGTTTTGGTCTGTGTCCAGGGGTTATTTGGCCCATTGATATAGACAGAGAAGAAGTTTAGACAAGGCCCCTCCTCCTGACAGGAATGAGAGAGCTGGAGCAAAGACCAACCTGCCCTCATGAATAACAAGAACAACAGGAGCCTGAGCCCAGGGTTCAGTGTAGGGGAAAGGCCAAAAGGGAAATGAGCAAGTCAGCATCATTCCAGACCCAAGGTGGGAGACGGGTATGAAGGTCTTACCTCTGAATGTGTGAAACTGAATAAATATTGACTGAAAAGGGGGATCAAGGAAGGCTTTGCAATGCTCTTAGTAGCATCCAGGCCCTGAGAATAGTCAGGTTCAATGAACAATAAATATGAAGACACTAGCCAAAGGGAAGAAGAAATCAAAGAATCTGAGGAGCAGCTTTCTCTGGTAAATACTAAAACAGTTAAATAACAAGAGATTGAAATGGAAAGATGTATGTTAAGAATTATAATAACTAAAAATAACAAAGTAATAAAAATTAAATTATAACTAAAATCTTTTTCTTTCTCTTCCCCTTCAACATTTATATAGGTTCTAAAGTTTAATTTGCCAATTAAATTTTCCTTTCTTTCATTATGAACTTAATAAGCATGAGCAAACAAAGATTTCAATCTACAAAGAAAAGAAGAAGACGAATTGTGTATAAAACTGTGAACTTCTGCTAGGTATAGTTTTTCCTACTCACATTGAGATTTTTTTCTCTCTAAATTCAGATTTAACATGGTAATTCCAGCACTATCCTACTTTGTTTATTCTTTGGAATATCCTTTCATTCTCTCTGTTTTCATGATAATTATTTGATGCTCTTGTCTTTTTAAAAATTTTAGATTCATTACTATCCCCCATTTCATTCCTAACTTTCCTCTGCCTTCCCTAAAAGGAAAAATAAAAGCCGCCTTTTGTGATAAAAAGACATAAACACAAAACAAATTCCCACATTGATTGTGTGTAAAAATGTGTCTCTTCTGCATCTCTAGTTAATCACTTCTGTGCCAAAAGATGGGGATCAGGATTCATCAGCCTTTATCATCATTCTCATTCATTCTAGAGTTCTAGTTGGCCATTATTTTGATCATAATTCTTCAGCCTTTCCTGTGGACCTTTAAGGTGCTGTCCGCAAATTAGGATTCATTTTCTTTAAAATTATTTATACTTATAAAATCATAGTTTCTATGTTTTTAGTAATCTTGGGTCAAAAGATATAATTTTTGGTCACTTTCTTAGTCATGATGCAATGTGAGTTGGACTAGTTCATGGATGTTAATTTCAACTAGATTTCACTTTTATATGGAGGTGACTGCTTTTTTTCTGGACTGTGCATCTTAGGGATTGCTTTGATAGTGATAGTGGAAATTGAGTGGAAAAGGGAAATAACCAAGTGACTGGCATTTTGAAGGAAGAAGTCATAAAGGATATTGGCAGACTTGGCAGAAAAGATAAAGAGGGAGGAATCAGATTATAGATTTAAAAGGTGTAAGTCCATCCAAAGGTCATTTGGTTCACCCCTTCATTTTACATGAGGAAACTGAGTTCCCTAGAGGTTAAATAACTTCTCTGAAGTTGTTTATTTTTAATTATTTTATCCTTATATCTTTAAATTTTTCATTTGATTACAGTAACAAATCTATACATAAGTTTCCAAGGTTACATGATTCATGTTGACTCCCTTCCCTCTCCTATGGTTGACAAGTAATTCTACTAGGTATTATACATATGTTATCACTCAAAACCTATTTCCATATTGTTCATTTTTGAAATAGAGTAATTTTTAGAAACCAAAACCCCAAATCACATACCCAAATAAGCAAGTGATAAATCATGTTTTCTTCTGCATTTCTACTCCAACAGTTCTTTCCCTAGATGTAGATAGATAGCATCCTTTTCATAAGACCCTCAGAACTATCCTGAATTATTGTATTGTTGTTAGTAGCAAAGCCTATTGCATTTGATCTTCCCACAATGTTTCAGTTATTGCATGCAATGTTCTTCTGGTTCTACTTATTTCACTTCACATTTGTTCATGTAGGCCCTTCCAGTTCTTATAGAAATCAATCTTTTCATCATTTCTTAGAGCACAATAGTATTCTATCCCATCATATCACAATTTGTTTAGCTATTCTTCAATTAAGGGACATCCCCTCAGTTTCCAATTTTTTGCTACCTCAAAAAGCACAGCTATAAATATTTTTGTACAAATAGGTCCATCCCCATTTTTTTCTCTTTAGAATACACATCTAGTAGTGGTATTGCTGGATCAGAAGGCATGCATTCTTTTAAAAACACTTTGGGCATAATTCCAAATTGTCTTCTTAAGTCATATTTAGTAAATTGTAGATTAGAGATTTTTAACCTAGGTCTTTGTCTACTTTACTATGCTCATGGTAGAGGTTTCCAGTCTTGGAGGAGTTTAAATAGGGCCATTGGGAAGAGTAGCTGATTCAGGTTAGTTCCACAAAAATGTCTTTCACTTTGAGGTAACCTCAAGAAACCCAGATAGGATTTTAAAGGTACCTCTTTGAAATAATAGTTGTATTTATGTAGCACTTGGTAAAAGCCCTTCCTCATAGCCCCCCCCCCCGAAATGAGCAGTACAAGTATTATAATCTATATTTTACTTCTAAGAAACCTGAGGCCCAGAGGAGTTAACTTGGCTACTGTTGCAAAATGATAATGACTAAATCTGAGATACCATTCCAAATTGTTTAAAAAACTGATAATCTGTCTTGGAGAACAGAAAAATGAAACACAATCCACCCCTTAACCCTCCCATCTCCTCATAGGGAGGTGGTGGGGCCTATTAGGTAAGAATGTGGCATACCTCATCAGATGTAATTACCAAGTTGAGTATTTGTTGTTTTTCTATTGAGGTCTATGTGTATGGGGTGCTCAGGGAGGAGTAGTATCTCTGGTATGGAGGGCTTGTCATGCCCTCCTAAGGCAGCTTTCCAGCCTCTGACCCTCACCTGACACCCAACTCTCATTTGTGGCTCCCAGTAGCTGCTAGCATGTGGCAGCGGCCACACCCCGGGCAACGGCTTCAACAGGCCGGCCAAACCTTGTGAGGGTAGCCATTGGGTCATCGACCCCTGGTGAACCAGGGCTTTGCTCACCCAGCATGTGAAGACTGCTTCGGCTGAACAGACGGAAGAAACCAATAAGAAGGTTCAACGGCTGAGATGGCGACGCAGCAAAGCACTGTGGAGTGCTTGGAGCACAAAAGACAACACGGCCATCCAATGCAGCTGAGGAAGTCTCCAGGTGTAATGACTTTTTGTGCCACTGGACCCAGGCTTCCAACGCCGAGAGAGTGGGACTGTCTCTGTGCATCGACTTTTCCACTTAAATCTCTTTCACGCACAAGTATCTTTGTGCACACATGCACAAAGACAATCGTCATTCTCGGCTTCCGAGAGACTACTACCAGACAAAATCATAAATTTCTGAGGATTGAACCATTTGCCTGTGCTATGGACTGGCTTTGACCATTCAGTATTCTTAGCTCCATTGATAAATGGGGCTTCATTTTATCTCTGAATCTCAGGGCCAAGGGCAACCACATCAGATTTTACTGATATGAACCTGAGCAGATCTGTAACAATTCTGGTAGCCTTGGTGGGGGTAGCGAGCTACCTTCTATCTCAGGACACAAGAGCTATGGAGAGAAGAGATCTTACCCCATGATGTAGAGATGACACTTACAAGGGGCCATGGGAATTCAAGCTTCTTTGCAGTGTGAACACTGAGGAGAGGAAGCAGTATATTTGGTAGTGTTCTATTTTAACTATTCTTGATAAATGAGTGCTATGCCAAGCTCAGGAGTTTCCCAAGGGTTGAAGAAGTACAGATGTTGTCAGCCCTCTAAATGTTGACATCCTTGGGGAAAGGCTCAATGTCCCTGTCCTAGTTATAGCTTTGTACCTAAGGAATAGGGCTGGGAGCCATCAGACCACGACGCCTTGACAGAATCATGCGTGGTAGCTGGGGAGACCACAGAGTGGTCCTTGGTGAGATGTGATTGCCCACCCAACCCCCTTTTACATGACCTCTTTCACCAAGGCCCCTTACCTATGAATTGACATGATTATTATTCCCCCTAGTCTCAAAAGAAATAATGCAAGAGCAAAACACATGTACCCTTATTCCCAAAAACATCACCAAAAGACCAGACCCTCAAACCTAATCCCAAAAGACTATCATGGGCTAACTTTTACTTAGGTACATAATTCCCAGCAAAACCACAGCTACAGGCCAAGCCAAAAACTTTCCCACATACAGAAGCCTATTCTCATGAAGTCAGCACACACATCAATCATTGAGGCCCAAGCGATAAGTACAAGTACATCAAGCTTCAGTATGCCTCAGTGACTCGACTACACAAATCAGTAACTCCCTAGAAGCCAACAGTCTAAATTTGAATTGTGTTCCCAGATCCCTCAGCCTCCATGATGTGATTGTTGAATTGTCTTCTAAGAACTGCTGATTAATTATTCCATTTTATTAGAAGCAATACGTAATTTTCCTTGATTGTAAGCTCAAAACTTCTCACAGGGTAATGAGAAAATTAAGCCACCTGTGACAAAAATCATTTATCTTGTGGGCGACCTTTATTCTGTCTGTAATCACAATACAAGAATATAGGATGTTAATCAAGTGATTTGTTAAGAGTTGATGTATCACTTTTTCAATTATCTCTCTGATTTTGTGTATATGCGTGCCAAGAGAATGGGTATAAAAATAAAGATCAGACATTGGGAAAGTAAAGCAGCTGAGATGCAAAGCAATCCCATGGCTGTTATGATTAAGCTGTCTTCCCTTTGTTATTTTTGTTGACTAATCGTTCGCTACCAGTCAGGATACCCTGGAGTCTTGGGCAAGGGTGGACTTTGCCCATGACAGAATAGTTTTAGACATCACAGTTCCCAAGAAGTTGGAGACCAAAGACATGCGGGCAAACCCTGGTATAATATGATTAATAAAGCGAATACTTTTGGCTACCTTTTTACTCTGTTCTTTTGTATTAAAGAATAATGTAGATGGGTGGGGCAGCTAGGTAGCACAGAAGACAGAGAGTGAAGCTTGGGTTCAGGAAGACCTGGGTTCAAATATGGCCTCAGGAACGTCACAGCTGTGTGACCCTGGGCAAATCCCAATTCCCAATCCATTACCATTCTTCTGCCTTAGAACTGATAACGTAGGATAGAACAGAAGATAGAATACAAAAGACAAGAATTAAAAAAAAAAGAACAGTATTATGTGTACCTATTACAAATAAACATTTGGTTCAGATCTTAGTCTTTCTTTTCTCACAGAAATGTCTGACTTCTTGCCTGCTCATATGTAATACTTTAATGTGCTAAAGACTTCAAAAAGATGTTAGCCAGGTAGTGATGATTCTCTTAATTTTGGTATGTAGATCACTTTGGGCTTAGGTCTTTCAACAGTTCTAATATTAGCTATCATTAGGTATTGACTTTGTCATTGATATATTTATTAAGCTCCAATAATCATGTGAGGACCTAAATCTGCTTTATAACATACTCAAAACAACTGGATGCTGGTTAGAAAACGTCAAGCCAAATATGATTTGGTTTCCACATTGTGAATTTCATTAGACACTTTCTTATTACAAAACTTGAAAAATATTGTAAACGTCGCTCAAAGCCAAACTTCTCCCCATTTCAACAAGTAACTTTGTGTGAGTGTACTGTTAGTTTATAAATCTGTAAGTCATATTTAATCAAGGGAAATTCTTCTTTCATAGCCAAACTTGTTTTCTACTCATGACAGAAGTTTTAAAGTAAAAAAAAAATGACTGCTGAAAATTGCTGTGGCACTGATGGAAAATTATAAGACAAACAGTGTCTGTTTCACTTTATGGTCATTGTTTTGCCTGCCTTTGTTTTTGGAAATGTTGGACATTTAGAATTGAAAAATGTACTTTTTTAGCTTTCAAATCCTTGCTGCACTGTGGTTATACACAAAGAGAGAAATAAACCATTTCATTTTGGCTTATGGGGAAATTCAGAGAAATTCAAAACATCTGATTTGATATTTTGTTCTAATTTTTGTAGGTACTGCTGGAATTTCTTTGTCACATTGGATCGTGTTTTGGTTCGATAAATAAAGTAACTGAAGAACCTCAAATTAGCTCTGATATTTGGGCCATGCTCTAATTACAACAGCTGTTCTTTTTCTTTTGATTATCATAGCTTAGTGGGTGCTAGAATGGACATGAACAATAAAGTCAATACTCAGGCTGTCAGTAGAACCAAATCAACTAACTAAATGATAAATTACTTTGTCAACCTAGGTATTTTGTATATATGATGCTAACTATGGTTTTTTTGTTTTATTTTAGCTTTTGATTGGAACTTATGATTTCATTGGTCTAGGGAACCCCTAATGTGGAAACTCCCTCTGACAAAGTAAATTAACAACTCATCAGAAATTTAGTCTTAAAGAGTAAAAAGTGAGAGGTTAAGTGACTTGTCCATGAGAGCAGAGCCAGAACGTGTCCATGTCAGATTCCTGACTCCATACCTAAAGTTCCATCTACTACTCAATACTGCCTTCCACCTGGATATGTGGAAACAAAAAATATGGATATTGGAAGAATGAGGGTTTTCCTCCATTTTATCTATATTATTATTCTATATTAAAAAGAGAAAGGGAGAAGCTAAGATATTAGACGGAGACTTTAAGTTGTGTAGATAGCCAATACAAATAAATCAGGTGCCATATAGACCCTACTCTGTGGTTCAAATCATAAAAATGATGGGTCTAATCAAGTCGATTGCTCAGAACAATGCTAGATATCTCAGTGGGTATATTGTTTGCCTAAGTTCCTCCCTTTTCATACTAATGTATAATATGATATGATATGATATGACATGACATATGATATGATATGATATGATATGACATGATATAATATGATATAATATAATATAATATATAATATAATATAATATAATATAATATAATATGATATGATATGATATGATATGATATGATATGATATAATATGATATAATATGATATGATATGATATAATATGATATAATATGATATAATATGATATAATATGATATAATATGATATAATATGATATAATATGATATAATATGATATGATATAATATAATATAATATAATATAATATAATATAATATAATATAATATAATATAATATAATATAATATAATATAATATAATATAATATAATATAATATAATATAATATAATATAATATAATATAATATAATATAATATAATATAATATAATATAATATAATATAATATAATATAATATGATATGATATATAACAGACATGATCTAGCAGGTAGATTAATAGAGGTCAAGGATATTATAATTAAAATAAACTCTATGTAACCCTAAAGCTCATTTGGGCCAAGTTTCACTTTTTTCCTTACTAGCTCTATTAAAGCAAATAGCAAAATAGTGGGTTTCATAGGGAGCTCTTCTTTCTTCCCCTTCCCACTTTTTAAAAAAACCTCACCTTCCATCTTAGAATCAATACTAAGTATTGATACCAAGGCAGGAGAGCAGAGAGGACTAGACAATTGGGATTAAGAGATTTGCCCACCAGGATCACTCAGTCAGGAAGTCTAAGGCCATATTTGAACCAGGTCCTCCTGACTCCAAGTCTGACTCTACCCACTAAACCACCTAGATTCCCCTCCCACTCATTTTAAAAAAATGTTTCTGGTATAATAAAGGAAATAGAAACAAGAAACAAATATATATATATATATATATATATATATATAATGACAATAATAATATAAACAATCAAAAATTTTAATATATTTTCTTTTGTATTAAGTTTTTTGTTTGTTTATATTATTGTAGTTTAAATGTAAAGACCAAGTACACACCTACCCTTTCCTAGAGTGGTGGAGGACTATAGGAACAGAATGCTTGTTATATTATCAGAAATGGTCGATGTAATAATTTTGCTTAACTGTTTCTCTTTACTGAATAGGAAGACCCTGGGTGGGAAGAGTAGAAGAGCATATCTAGACATGATTGTGATATAAAAGCAAAAGCCATCAACAAGATGACAATAAGACAATAAATCATCAATTTGGAAAATAAAATTAACTGGTGGTGCTGTGATGAGCAGCCGAAGAGCAAGTTAAACACATTGATAACCCACAATTTAGGCAACACCTAAAATTAGAATCCCTAATCTATCAGGAAGAATAGGTTCTCCTCTAAATCCAGCCACTGGATCCATCACATAATTCTAGCTCATTGTGGAGCTACATTAATGTTTCTATCTCCCCCTACAAAGAGGAAGATAATTCTGAGGGTCAAGTTCCTCCTCCCCAAGTTCTAAGTCAATCATTCACTCAGTCTTTAAACATTTGTCAAGTGCTTCCTAAGTGCCAGGTACTGTGCTAGGCAGTATAAACATCATTCAATCAGTCAACAAGCATTTACTAAGCATTAAATATGTACCAAGCATTATACTATTTGCTGGAAATACAAAATCAGTCCATGTCTTCAAGGAACTCACATTCTAATAAGGAATACTAGCATGAGTTCCTGTAAGACCTATAGGGTAGAAGGAAGAAATCTCAGAGGAGAACAATGAAAAAGTCCATACTCTTGTTTACAGACAAAAACTATAGAGAATAAATATAAATGTATATAAAATAGTTAAATACAATTTGGTTTGGAAGTGCAGCTCTAGTAACTGGAGGGTTGTCATGAAGGGGTTCAAGGTGAAACTTGAGGCACGTCTTAAGGGGAGAGATTCCAGAGCCGTTAGGTGATGCAAATGGAAAGAGTGCCAGGCCTGGACTCAGAAGGACTTGGGTGGAAATCTGGGCTCAGACACTTCCTAGCTGTGTGACCTTGGGCAAATCACTTAACCCTATTTACCTAGCCTTTGCCCTTCTGTCCTAAAGTTGTTATTAGGACAGAAAGTAAAGGTTTAAAAAAAATAAAAAGAGCGAATCTCATTGACTGGAGGCTGCTGCACTTGAAAAGACATCTGGAGGGAGTCAGAATCCATTTTGGTGGAAAGACGACATGACTGAAAAGTCATCTGTTTTGGTTGCATTAAACACTTTTTGACTGGAATACCAATGACCAAAGACTTTCACAAAAAAGAGAGAAATGGTACGGGGCAGTGTACTCCACCGCTCTCACCATATCTGATTGGGGAGTAGGTTTATAACACTTTACTCTACAAACATATCCAGGTACACAGGCCTTGCACTCAGTTCTCAAAGTGTTATATCTTCTATACTGGCAGGATTTCAAGAGAATACAAGTTGCTAAACTCACTCTGGTGGGCTCCGCCTGCCTCTAATCTCCCCGAGTCTTTAAAAACATAATAAGACAAAACAAAATTTGTCATTCCCAGAGAAAGTAGGAATGGAGAAATGAACTTTAAAAAACACGGCATTTCACCCTTTGGTATGGCAAAGCAGACCGTTTTCCCATACATTCGAGAAACTGCAGAGTGTAAAGTGGTGAGCATTTGATAGTGAAATAACCTCCCATTAAAAATTTGCCACGGATCAGCTGCACTTAGGTGACTCCACAACATTTTTGTCCCATTATACACTGTTGTGGAGCCAGCCAATCTCTGTCTTGCTAATCTTTCTGTCATTAGTGATTGGACTTCACTCTGGCAGCTTCTTGGCCTGAAGCTGAACACTTCTGACAAGCCCTACAAAGAAGAGAATTTGGCCAAGGGGCTCTTTTGTCAATTAAAACATTTTATCCTCCAATTGCCATCAGGAGTTTTCCAGAGCTCCTAAGGTTCCTTTGCTGTCTGAGTTTTGAGAATGAAGAGAGAACTTGGAGCTTTTAAAAATCATCCTTTAAATTACAGGAAAGTTAACTATTTTTCAAGCTGAAGGAAAATGAGGAGATGGATAAAGAATTCAGAGCCTGTCTTTATCTTCTCCATTTCTACTCAAAAGGCAAAGAATAGACCTTTCAAGGTACTTGGTAACTCTAAGTAGTGATGACAGCCAATTGAAGACTCCACTTTTGGCGTAGATCATCATCAAAATTTTTTGTCCTATCAAGTGATTCGTATTTACTTTCTTCTGACAGTCCCAAGTTTGTCTCAGTTTGTGAGTGCAGTTGTGACAAATAGAACAAGTACAAAAACAACCTTTCTTGTCCATGACATGTGTAGGAGCACATTGTGGGACTGGTTTTACCAAAGATGTTTCTATTCCAAGCATTCAGGGGAAGTCTGGAATGGCTCAGGATGTCCTTTTGCAGTTAAGTTCACAACTAATTGTTTAGTAGAAAACGCTGGACTCTACTTTGGCAGGAATAACAAATGTTACTTGTAATCAAGTCATACTTCCCTTTTGGAATGATTTAAGGAATTTCATAAACTGCAGTCTGAAAAGTCTCAGGACGTTCCTCTTGTGTGTGTGGGAAGGGGACATATACATGAACTCAAGGTCTGCAAGCCAAACGTCCAAGAGGTCAGGTTAGCCATCAAGAATCAGGAACAGGTGATTCATAGTATCTCTGAAATCCCCAAGTGTAGTGTCAGTCTCTAAGAGGCTTTTTAAATTATGTATAACCTAAGAATACTCAAGCTGACAGCAAGGATGAAGTCCTAGTGTGTATCCACAGATCAGGCAGCTTAAAAAACAACTTAAATCCCTTACATTTAATCAAAACCTTTGCTAGAGAGACCAATGATACTTCCTTTGCATTTATTGTGGCTTCTTCTGTCTCGAGATGGGAAAGCTGTAGACTTAGTGTTGAATATGTTTAATTGATGTCATTTCTTCACCAAATTTCAATGCTTGTAGTGAAAATCTCCTTGATGAGAAGTTAAACATTACACATTGGAAGGAGGGTCTGAAGTGGAAGTCCAGCAATACTGAAATGAGTCCCAGTGGATTTCAGAAGACAGGGGGGTTGCTGTGAACATCCAGATTCCATTTTTTACTTCATTTCTTACTTCCCATGGGGACTCTATAATGAGGCTAGTCAGGAGTAAGAAAGGTGGTGAAGGGAGAAAATGAACAAGAGGGGTTAGGATTGAAGTTCTTGACACAATAAGGATGGAACACTCCCTTCTCTTCCTGTCTTCTCCAAACAAGGGCAGAAAGGAGAAAAATTTAAATGGGATGATGACAAATGGAAAGACCTCAAGATAGTTCAGGAGTTGTGAGTTGCCTTGGTATATATGTGTTTCATTTCCATACGCCTCATTGCTTTGTATTCTAAGTTGGTTTCTACTCTTTCTGTAAATACTGTGATTATTTGTGGAGAATACACCTCATGTTTATGGGGAAATGTTTTATAACTCTTAGTTTTGCTACACATTCAGAATAAATGTTTTTTCTTTTTTTTTAATATTTTATTTGATCATTTCCAAACATTATTCATTAAAGACATTGATCATTTTCTTTTCCTCCCCCCACCCCCCATAGCTGACGCATAAATCCACTGGGCATTACATGTTTTCTTGATTTGAACCCATTGCTGTGTTGATAATATTTGCATTAGAGTGTTCATTTAGAGTCTCTCCTCTGTCATGTCCCCTCAACCACTGTATTCAGGCAGTTGCTTTTCCTCGGTGTTTCTACACCCACAGTTTGTCCTCTGCTTATGAATAGTGTTTTTTCTCCTAGATCCCTGCAGATTGTTCAGGGACATTACACCACCACTAATGGAGAAGTCCATTATGTTAGATTATACCACAGTGTATCAGTCTCTGTGTACAATGTTCTCCTGGTTCTGTTCCTCTCACTCTGCATCACTTCCTGGAGGTTGTTCCAGTCTCCATGGAATTCCTCCACTTTATTATTCCTTTGAGCACAATAGTATTCCATCACCAACATATACCACAATTTGCTCAGCCATTCCCCAATTGATGGGCATCCCCTCGTTTTCCAATTTTTGGCCACCACAAAGAGCACAGCTATGAATATTCTTGTACAAGTCTTTTTCCTTATTATCTCTTTGGGGTACAAACCCAGCAGTGCTATGGCTGGATCAAAGAGCAGTCAGTCTTTTATTGCCCTTTGGGCATAGTTCCAAATTGCCCTCCAGAATGGTTGGATCAGTTCACAACTCCACCAGCAATGAATTAATGTCCCTACTTTGCCACATCCCCTCCAGCATTCATTACTTTCCTTTGCTGTTATGTTAGCCAATCTGCTAGGTGTGAGGTGATACCTCAGAGTTGTTTTTATTTGCATCTCTCTGATTATAAGAGATTTAGAACACTTCTTCATGTGCTTATTAATAGTTTTGATTTCTTTATCTGAGAACTGCCTATCCATGTCCCTTGCCCATTTATCAATTGGAGAATGGCTTGATTTTTTGTACAGTTGATTTAGCTCTTTATAAATTTGAGTAATTAAACCTTTGTCAGAGGTTTCTATGAAGATTTTTTCCCAGTTTGTTGTTTCCCTTCTGATTTTAGTTTCATTGGTTTTGTTTGTGCAAAAGCTTTTTAATTTGAGGTAGTCAAAATTATTTATTTTACATTTTGTGATTCTTTCTATGTCTTGCTTGGTTTTAAAGTTTTTCCCCTCCCAAAGGTCTGACATGTATACTACTCTGTGTTTACCCAATTTACTTATGGTTTCCTTCTTTATGTTTAAGTCACTCACCCATTTTGAATTTATCTTGGTGTAGGGTGTGAGGTGTTGATCGATTCCTAGTCTCTCCCACACTGTCTTCCAATTTTCCTAGCAGTTTTTATCGAATAGTGTATTTTTGTCCCAAAAGCTGGGATCTTTGGGTTTATAGTATACTGTCTTGTTGAGGTCCCTTTCCCCCAGTCTATTTCACTGATCTTCCTTTCTGTTTCTTAGCCAGTATGAAATTGTTTTGATGACTGCTGCTTTGTAATATAGTTTAAGGTCAGGGACTGCAAGGTCCCCATCATATGTGTTTTTTTTTTCATTATTTCCCTGGATATCCTTGATCTTTTGTTGTTCCAAATGAATTTTGTTATGGTTTTTTCTAAATCAGTGAAGAAGTATTTTGGTAGTTCAATGGGTATGGCACTAAATAGATAAATAAGTTTGGGTAGGATGGTCATTTTTATTATATTGACTCGTCCTATCCATGAGCAGTTAATGTTTTTCCAGTTGCTCAAGTCTAGTTTTAGTTGTGTGGAGTGTTTTGTAGTTGTGTTCATATAGTTCCTGTGTTTGTCTCAGCAGGTAGATTCCTAGGTATTTTATTTTGTCTAAGGTGATTTTGAATGGGATTTCTCTTTCTAGTTTTTGCTGCTGAGCTGTGTTGGAGATATATAGAAATGCTGATGATTTATGTGGGTTTATTTTGTATCCTGCAACTTTGCTAAAGTTCTTGATTATTTCAATTAGCTTTTTGGTTGAATCTCTAGGATTCTTTAAGTAGACCATCATGTCATCTGCAAAGAGTGATAACTTGGTCTCCTCCTTGCCTATTTTGATGCCTTCAATTTCTTTTTCTTCTCTAATTGCTACTGCTAGTGTTTCTAGTACAATGTCAAATAGTAGAGGTGATAATGGGCATCCTTGTTTCACTCCTGATCTTATTGGGAATGCATCTATATCCCCATTGCAGATGATATTAGCTGATGGTTTTAGATATATACTGTTTATTATTTTTAGGAATGACCCTTCTATTCCTATGTTTTCTAGTGTTTTTAATAGGAATGGGTGTTGTATTTTATCAAATGCTTTTTCTGCATCTATTGAGATAATCATGTGGTTCTTGTTGGTTTGCTTGTTGATGTGGTCAATTATGTGGATAGTTTTCCTAATGTTGAACCAGCCCTGCATCCCTGGTATAAATCCTACTTGATCATGGTGGATGACCCTTCTAATCACTTGCTGGAGTCTTTTTGCTAGTATCCTATTTAAGATTTTTGCATCTATATTCATTAGGGAGATTGGTCTATAATTTTCTTTCTCTGTTTTTGGCCTGCCTGGTTTTGGAATCAGTACCATGCTTGTGTCATAAAAGGAGTTTGGTAGAACTCCCTCTTTGCTTATTATGTCAAATAGTTTGTATAGTATTGGGATTAACTGTTCTCTGAATGTTTGATAGAATTCGCTGGTGAATCCATCTGGATCTGGGGATTTTTTCTTAGGAAGTTCTGTGATGGCCTGTTGGATTTCTTTTTCTGATATGGGATTATTTAAGAAAACTATTTCTTCTTCTGTTAGTCTAGGCAATTTATATTTTTGTAAATATTCATCCATATCACCTAGGTTGGTATATTTATTGCCATATAGTTGGGCAAAGTAGTTTTTAATGATTGCCTTAATTTCCTCTTCATTGGAGGTGAGATCCCCCTTTTCATCCTTGATGCTATTAATTTGCCTTTCTTCTTTCCTTTTTTTAATTAAATTAACCAGTACTTTGTCTATTTTGTCTGTTTTTTCAAAGTACCAGCTTCTAGTCTTGTTTATTAGCTTAATAGTTCTGTCACTTTCTATTTTATTAATTTCTCCCTTAATTTTTAGGATCTCTAGTATGGTTTTCTTCTGGGGGTTTTTAATTTGTTCATTCTCAAGTTTTTTGATTTGCATTTCCAATTCCTTGGTCTCTGTTCTCCCTAATTTGTTAATATATGCACTCAGGGATATAAATTTTCCTCTAAGTACTGCCTTGGCTGCATCTCATAAGGTTTGAAAGGATGTTTCGCCATTGTCATTTTCTTCAACGAAATTGTTAATTGTTTCTATGATTTCTTCTCTAACTATCCGATTTTGGAGTATCATGTTATTTAATTTCCAATTAACTTTTGATTTGGGTCTCCATGTACCCTTGCCGATCAATATTTTAATTGCCTTGTGATCTGAAAAGGCTGCAGTTAATATTTCTGCTTTTCTGCATTTGAGTGCCATGTTTCTATGACCTAGTGTATGATCTATTTTTGTGAATGTGCCATGTGGTGCTGAAAAGAAGGTGTATTCTTTTTTGTCCCTATTTATTTTTCTCCATATGTCTATTAACTCTAATTTTTCTAAGATTTCATTCACCTCTTTTACCTCTTCTTGTTTATTTTTTGATTTGATTTATCTAAATTTGATAGTGGTTGGTTCAAGTCTCCCACTAATATGGTTTTGCTGTCTATTTCTTCCTTCAATTCTCCTAGTTTCTCCATTAGAAATTTGGGTGCTATATTATTTGGTGCATACATGTTGATTAATGATATTTCCTCATTGTCTAAAGTCCCTTTTAACAAAATATAATTATCTTCCCTATCCCTTTTGATCAGGTCTATTTTTGCTTTGGCTTTATCAGATATCATGATTACTACTCCTGCCTTCTTTCTGTCAGTTGAGGCCCAAAAGGTCTTACTCCATCCTTTAATTCTGACCTTGTGGGTGTCAACCCGCCTCATGTGTGTTTCTTGAAGACAACATATGGTAGGGTTTTGGATTCTAATCCATTCTGCTATTCGTCTACGTTTTATGGGTGAGTTCATCCCATTCACGTTCAAAGTTATGATTGTCATGTGTGGACTCCCTGGCATTTTGATATCCTTCCCTAATTCTAACCTTTTCTTCTTTGGCTCTACCTTTTAGTCCAGTGATTTACTTTGAATCAGTCCCCCTTGTCCCCTCCCTTGATGTTTCCCTTTTTAGTCCCTCCCTTTTTGTTCTCTCCCCCCCCTCTTTCCCTCTCTTTTTGTTTTCCCTCTCCCCCTCCCCCCTTGGTTTTCCCTTCTCCCTACCCTTGTTGGGTAAGATAGAATTCAAGATCCCAATGGATCTGGATGTTTTTCCTCTCAGAGTTGATTTCCCTGAGATTAAGGTTTAAGTAAAAAACCCTCTCTTACTCTCCTTCTTATAGGAGTTTTCTTTCCCTCCCCTTCCCATGTGAATCTTTGTGTGAGAAAGATTATTCTATTTGGTCTTTCTTTACCCCCTATTTATACATTACATTTTCCCCACATGTTAGTATACATAGATTGATATAAATGTAGTCCTTATAGAAGAGAGTTTGAATAAAAGAAGAAGATAACATTTTTCTCCTTTCCCCTTTCCTTAATATTTACCTTTTCAGTTATTCCTTGCTCTTTGTTTTTCGGTATTAAACTTTCCACAGAGCTCTGGTCTTTTCTTTGCAAAAAGTTGGAAATCTTCTATTTTGTTGAATGCCCATACTTTCCCTTGGAAGTATATAGTCAGTTTTGCTGGGTAGCTGATTCTTGGTTGAAGACCTAGCTCTCTTGCCTTTCTGAAGACCATGTTCCATGCCTTACAATCATTCAGAGTAGAACTTGCAAGGTCTTGTGTGACCCTGATTGACATTCCTTTGTATCTAAATTGTCTTTTTCTGGCTTCCTGTAGGATATTTTCTTTTGTTTGAGAGCTTTGGAATTTGGCAATTACATTCCTGGGAGTTGTCTTTTGGGGGTTTAGTGTAGAAGGTGTTCTGTGAGCTCTGTCAGTGGCTATATTACCCCCTTGTTCTAGAATCTCTGGGCAATTTTCTTTGATTATATCTTGTATTACGATGTCAAGTTTGCTGTTTATTTCTGGCTTTTCTGGAAGTTCAATTATTCTTAAATTATCTCTTCTCCCTCTATTTTCCAGATCTGTCACCTTGTCGGTGAGATATTTTCTATTCTCTTCTAATTTCTTGGTATTTTGGCTTTGCTTTATTAATTCTTGCTCTTTTACATGATTTTTGTCTTCCAGTTGCCTGATTCTGGCCTTTAAAGCCTGGTTTTCCTTTTCAGTTTGGTCACACCGGTTTTGTAGATGTGTGAATTTCTTTTGCATAATTTCCCACTTTTCCTCCCAGAAGGCTTCCATCTTTTTGGTCATTTCTGATTCAAATTCTTCATGGGTTTGTGGAGAGTTTCCATTTCCTTTGGAAGGTTTCGGAGCATTTTCTTGTGCATTGTCTTCTATCTCCTCTGTATTTTGTATTTTGGCTCCATAGAATGTGTCCAAAGTCACCCCTTTCTTCTTATTTTTCTTGGGATTTGGGGGCTTCTGTGCTTCTGTGGAGTTTGCCATCTTTGAATGGGGAGAATTAGCTTTTCTTATCTCTGTCTGGTGTTCAGAGGCTTTAGTCCTGGGCAGATTGTCCGTTCTATGAGCTTTCCCTGAGTTGAACAGACTATGCCTTAAGTCAGTGACTTTCACTGGAACTGGAATGGAAGGATTGGGCCAGGGGGTTACATTCACCCCAGCTCTCTCTGTTTCCCTGCTGTTTGGGTGCCCCCTCCACTGGGTCGGGTTGCTTTCCAGAAGTTGCCTTCAGAATAGCTGGCCGTGAGGCTGTGTTGTCAGCCCTGAGGGTTATTGTTGTTTCTGACTACTCTACTCTCTGAGGGGGGAGGGGCCGTGGCTTCCTGGAGCTCTGAGGGCAGTGACTTTCACTGAGACTTGGATAGAAGGATCCAGCCTGTGAGGCTGTCTTACCAGCCCTGAGGGTTACTGTTGTTTCTGACGACCCTGCTTTCTGAGGGGGGTGGGGCCACGGCTTCCCGAAGCCTTGGACTCTGTGCTCCTACCCCTTAGGTCCAAGTGTTCTCGGGTTCTGGCTTTTGAGGGGGGCTGTACCTTTTGATCCAGGTCCAGGTCCAGGAGGAGGATTCCCAGGGTCTATGCTGTTGATTGTTTTGAATTTCGGTGCCCTAGGAGCCTATAGTTTGAGATCGGTCGGGAAGGGTTTCCAGAGATCTGAACTTTAGCTTTCTCTAAGCCACCATCTTGACCGGAAGTCTAAATGCTTTTTCTTAAGCAGAACTGGGAGAACATTGTATACAATAACAGCAATATTGGATGATGATTATCTGTGAAAATTTTACTATTCTCAGCATTGTAATGTCTTGGGACAATCCTGAAAGATTTATGCTGGAGAATGCTATCCACCTTCAGAGAAAGACTTGTTGGAATTGTCTTTCCTATCATTGTATTTTTTGTTTTATTTTGGAGTTTGGGTTATGTATGACTTTACTTTTTTAATAGTGACCAATATGGAAATGTGTTTTGCATAACAAAAAAATGAAAAAAAAGTCTTCTCTAAGAGATAACCAATTGACTATCCTGCTTTTAAAGAGAAATATATTGGTAGGGGCTTATAAACTTCATTTGTTAGAAGGGTGTCCCTATAGGCTACCCTCCTTGAATCTGAGAGCATTTGCATCCTTGGGAACTCAACCGACAAATATGGATATAAGTTATAGCCAAGAGAAGATTATATCTAATATGTATATGGATTACATATACTTTATTACATATGCAAATATATGTATATGTACACATATGTGTTCATATAAACACATATATTTTAGTACATTTCCCAGTCACGTCCAAGTCTTCATGACTCCATTTGGGATTTTCTTGCCAAAGATACTGGAGTCATTTGACATTTCCTTCTTCAGTTCATTTTATAAATAAGGAAACTGACATAAAGAGGATTAAGTCACAGAGCTACTAAGTATCTGAGAACAGATTTGAACTTAGAAAGATGAGTCTTAACCACTCAGTTGCCCAATATATGTCCATACATGTAGCTAAGGACCTTTGGAAGGGCTACACAGTTTCCCCAAACAGGAATGAAGCCCAAGTGTTGCCTTAAAATTCATAGAATGTAGAAAGACCTATCTGAAAACTAGATTTATAGGAAAATCAGATGAGTCACAGCAAGTAAAAATATAGCTCTTGATCTACTCATATTCGTAAGTTTAAATATAGCAAAGTATTAATCTTTACCATAGTTATTACAAATTGCCTCAATTTGTGGTAGGGTGACAAGAGTCCTGAACTCAGGAGAGCTAAGTTCAAATTTACTCTCTTACCTATGTAAGGTTGCATAAATATACCTCAGATTTCTCATCAATGAAATAAAAGAGTTTAGTTTGAGGACCTCTAACATTCTTGTCAGCTCTTGTGAGCATACAAATTAGAGCAAGATATAAAGAAAAACAAACACCCAAGTCCAATTAGTCACCACACCAGTTTTCTACTATTCTCTATCCATATTTTTTAATTTAATCTTCTTTTCTGTATCCCCAAGCCCCACTTTCTTTCTAATTCATCTTTATCTTGTAATCCAAAGTAGCCCAACAAGTATTCCTGGTTCCAAGTTCTAGCCCAGTTACCTCTGTGTAGTTTTGTATACATCACAGCTCAGAGAATTATTATTAGAGTAACAGCTCTCTATAGTAATTTCAATTTTTAGTTCCTTTTTTTTCAGAGCTCTTCTTTTTCCTCAAAGATGGATCAGTGGTAACTGAAAATCATAAGCTTACAAACATAGAGTTTGTCTCTAAGTTGGATGAAATAAATTGTCTTTGTCCAACCAAATGAGTGTTTCCAGTCACTTTACTAACTGCTCTAAGCTCTTACTACTTTCTCCTGGTCAATACAATTCTGTTTCTTCTCCAAGATAATGTTTGTACTCGGTTAACAACATCAGATGCCTCTGCTCTCTGACAGATTGCCTTCTCTAAAGGGCTTAGAGTTGCAAAATCTAGCTTTACCAAAGCATTAAATTTTTAGAGGATATCTAGTGGAATTATTAAAGATTCTAAAATAGAAAAATAATGTAATTTTACCAGAGTAAATTTTCCTTTTAACTCATTTATTTTCCAGTTTATATTGACCTCTCCTACTTTTAGAGAGTCTTTTGTCACGTATATATCTTCAAGTGAAGAAATTATACACTGTCTTCCAGATAAAAAAAAATGAGAATGTGAGCTCACAAGGCCTGACTAAACTCTTACTTCCAATTCCTCATTAACATTTCTTATACCTTCTATGAGCTTTCCCTGAAATATATATATATATATATCTGATAATGTTAATGACATTATGAGAGTTAGACCCAGATTTGTACTACTAGAATATATGTGGGAATCTAACTCTCATTATTTGACATTTTTAATAGCTTACAAAGACAATTCAAGATGGTGTATATGTGTTGGTATAATTATAGAATCCTGAAATATAGCATATAGACTTTTTTGTTTCCAGATCCTCCAGAGCTTGAGGTAGAGATGATAACACCTTCCCAGAAATGTCAGGAAATCCATGTAGGTGGTAGAACTAGCATATATTCTTGATGATCCTGTGCCTTCATAAACCACCCAGAAATCTTAGTCATTATTGATTTGGCTGGATTACTAGTGGTCTTGTGCCACTCATACTTGTTCACTGCTGATTCACTCATTTCCTTTCCTCTTCAAGGGAGGGTCCCTTTTTTCTCCTGAAAAGCTCCTCTAGATAGTATGAACAAGAGATCTCATCTTTGAAGTGCCCCTGGCCAGAGACACTTGCTAGAATTCTGCCCCTTTATAGCTCCCTTCTGATGTGATTTGGTATGACCTGGTGAATGGACTGATTATTTTTGGAAGGCACTCCTATTTATTTTGGAGAATGCTTACCATGCTAGGGAGTGACAAATACTTTTCTTTTTGCTCAAACACAATTTCTTTGGGTAATTTGGCAGCAGTCAAATCCTACTTAAATTTTTTTTTTTTTTGTAAAGCTTCAACATGTGAACCATAGATGGGAAATGTGTGGTATATTTCTGTTCTCCCAGGAGGGGCGATTATATGAGTCAGCCTGAAGGAAACCAAAGGAAATTGCCAGCTTCACCAGGGACATTGTGCCACTCCTGATTACATTATTTGCTAAAGGAAACATGAAAGATGTCATGGATGGTGCATGTCACTTTCATGGGTGGGGATTGGGTCGCCACTGTTTCCTCTCACAAGCCCCTAAATAGATTCAGATAGGCCCCATTTTAATGGCTAAAATTTCCATGAACATAGGACTTTGTTCATTCCTTTCCCTACAGTGCTGACTGTGCATTTTAAGTCAAGAAAGACTGATCCCTTCAACATTTACCTTAGTGTTTTTTTTAACCCTTACCTTCCATCTTAAAATCAATACTATGTATTCTGCTTTTGGTTCCAAAGCAGAAGAGTGGCAAGGGCTAGGAAATGGGAGCTAAGTTCTCGCCCAGGATCACACAACTAGGAAGTATCTGAGACTAGATTTGAACCCAAGACCCTTCCATCTCTAGGCCTGGCTCTCTAACCCACTGAACCACCCAACTGTCCCCTAGCGTATACATTTTATAAAAGTTAATAAGCTTTACTTCCGATTGCATTGATCTGCTTCTTCATGTAAAACTATCATGGATATATATTCACAATGTCTCACTTTAGAAAGTGACAAATAAGAGAAAATCCTTACCAGCAAGGATAAACAAACTCTGTACACTGAGATACATGGATGCGTGGGTAGATGAATACAAGTAAGTATAGATATATTACTAAACTTTTCCAGACAAATGTAACTGACATTAAAATAAATAGATGCTTTAAAGTTGGTGATAAAAGATATACTGTCCCAGGTACTCTGGTGATCATGCGTCATTCAGACTTCTCAGGAGACTGCTTAAATTTCTAAGTTGCTGCTCGAAAATCCTCCAGAAACTATTAGCCTCTATTAAAAGTAAAGCCACTAAATTCTTTCCTAATGACAAAGTCATTCAAAGTGGCTAGTTTGAAAGACTTACAGCTAACCTTACGCCAGGGACATTTTATGGAGAAACTAGACCTGAGTAATACCTTCTTTGAGCATACCCTTCAATCACCTTAACTGGAGTTGTCTTGGGGCCTATTGGGAGAGAAAATTATACCAGCAAAAGGTAATGATTTTCATTTTCCCCTCTTGTCCAGAAATATTTATGGCACACTTAAGATTCCCCATAGGGCTTTGGATTTATGGGGGTAGAAGACCCTAGATCTTGACCATATTATACAGAGAAAGCACCCCTCATCCTAAAGGGTCCTCTATTTTACAGCTACCCCTTAACTATATACTCTTCTCCTGCACGTTCCTGAGAAGGTTTTTAAGGACCGATGACATCCCCACATGATAGCATGTGTTGGGAAGCAAATGCAGGAATTCCTCGCTTCTATCCATTTCATATTTTCCCAAGCGTGTTCACCTGTTGCTTGCTCATGTAATCCTAATAGTAATCTTATGAAGTAGGTAAGACTAGCTTAATGATAACCATTTTACAGATAAGGAAACTGATGCTCTTCAAGGTCAAAGACTGACTGACTTTTTCTTCCTTATGTATTCCCAGTGCTTAGCAAAGTGTCTGGCACAAAGTAAGCACTTAAGAAATATTTACTGATCTACTAGCAGCAATGCAATGATCCAGGACAATTCTGAGAGACTTATGAGAAAGGACACTATCCATATCCAGGGGGAGAACTGTGGGAACAGAAACACAGAAGAAAAACAACTTGTTGATCACCTAGTTCAATAGGGATATAATTGGGGATGTAGACTTTAAATGATCACTCTATAGCAAATATTAATAATATAGGTTTTGATCAATGAGATATGTAAACCCAGTGGAATTGCTCTTTGGCTATGGGAGAGGGGAGGGAAGAAGGGAGGGAAACAATATGAATCGTGTAACCATGGAAAATATTCTTAATTAATTCATTAGTTAATTAAAATTTTAAAATGAAAATATTTGCAGAGAGAAAAAAAAAGAAATATTTACTGAATTGAGCTGAATTGCCTGACATCCTTAATGGAAGAGATGGAAGTAGGACCTAGATCACTATTAATGATCTAGAGTATTGTAAAGGAAGGATTTTGGAAAGTATATCACGTGTAAATCATTAGACTTCTGTTGGAATGTAAGCTCCTCAAGGGCAGAGACCTTCTCACTTATATTTGCATCCCTCACACCTAGCAAAGTACCAGGCACATACTAAATTCTAAATAAGTCTTTTAAAATTAAAATTGATTGATTTATAGTCCAATGATCTGCCCACCATATCAGGTCTCCTAGATAGATACGATATTTATTTGAAAACTGGAGGGAAATTTTTCTTTGCTAGACAGACTACAATGTGCAGGAAAAATTTGGAAACCTTGCCTGGGCAGCTCTTGATGTCTCCTTTTGCCACAGAAGACAGCAGAGCTTCGGGTATCGTATGAGGTGATGAACAGCCATATGAAGGCTTCACTTGTCTCTTTGAGAAGTGTTATGGTGGGATTGAAAAGGGGGAAGGAGACAGGAGGAAACATATAAACATTTTAAATTTATTGATGGGAAAGAGAGAGGAAGGAGGATAACAAGGGAGAAGGAAGTACTTAATCTTATTCCCAAATCTAAATTCCCTTAATAATATCCTAATGGCTAAGTCATCTAGGCTAAATAAATTAAGTTCCCCCCAAACAGAACCTCACAAAACAGAGTCCAGTAAATGAGCCAAGATCCCAGAGTTAAAGTCCAAAGTAGGTCCAGCAGAGAAGTGGTTCTTCTTTGGTCTTCTGTCCAGCTGCCAGCAGCCAGTAAAAGCAGGTTTTTCTCCAATAAAGCTGGTATCTTACAAAGGGCCAGAAACCTTGTAGAAAAGATGGAAATCTCCCCTATCTCCAAAAGCTTCCCCTAGAAGACTTTTGGTTTTTTGTTTTTTTTTTCAGTTGGGACCTTAGAATCTTGACCCAGGCTCACATATGATTCTGTCACATGTCCATTAAATACAGTTCATTTTGCAAAATCCTTTGCAATCTTCCTTTGCTTACTACAGAAGTAAGTGTACATGGAAGATGTATAACATCACTCTTTCCCCTGTGACTAAATAAATTAAAGGAGCCATCTTAAACATGACATCTACTTGGTGAAGACAAAAATACTGGCATGCAGTTCTTCTATCCTCATTCAAGGAGAAATTAAAATTTCCTTCCCAGGTAGCAAAGACGTACAGCTTTTTCATCCTCCCTTAAAACTCACATTCTCTATATGGGAAGAGGAGTGATAATTGAGTTTATAATAAGAGTTTATATTTATATTTATATAATTTTATATTTATATTTATTTTATATATTTATATAAACTCTTATATAAATAAGAGTTTAATTTATATTTCTCTCTATGGTTTTTCAAATAATGCTTTATGGGCATTATTTAACTTGATTCTCACAATTACTCCATATTAATTTAATAGGTAGTAAAAGTATCATTTACTATTATTGTTCAGTTTTTTCAGTCATACTTGACTCTTTAGGATCTCATTTGGGGTTTTCTTGGCAAAGATGCTGGAGTAGTTTGCCATTTCCTTCTCCAGTTCATTTTAGAGAAAAAGAATGGAGGCAAACAGGGTAAAGTTAGCTAGAATGTGTCTCAATCAAGATTTGGACTCAGCAAGATGAACCTCCTTTACTGCAAGCCCAGGGTTTTATCTATTTGCCCCTAAAGGTATTATTAAACCTATTTTAACAATTAGGAAAATTGAGAATCAGAGAGGCTGTGATTTGTCTATGGTCAGTCAACTCATAAGTATCAGAAATGGGATTTGAATCTAAGTCTCTTTGAGTCCAGACCTATTAGGCTTTTTATATTACCATGTTCTCTCTTCAGTAACAATTGATTGCATGTAAAGTTAGTATTTTTATTTTATTCTCCATCGTATAATAATTAAGAAAGAGAACCTGGAGAATATTTGTGAGTAAGGCAAGGAAGGTTTGATATTTGCTTACTTCCATATGCACATGGACTTTGAGAAAAAGGCATAAAGTAGGCTTCAGGAGGGCTGAGCTCTAGTCCTATCTCGGACACTTCTTAGCTTCAATTTCCTCTTCTGTGAAGTTAGGATAAGAATGTTAACCCTGCTTACCTTTTAGGGGTATAATTATGAGACTCACATTGCAATAAGGCACTGGGAAAGAGTTTTGCAAAACAAAAATAGTACATGAATTTCATTTTTGTTAAAATTATCATTATATTAAGTACCACATCTAACATATCTTGGAGAATAAAACAGTATGAATGCCTCCTAAATGCTAAAATGAATAGAGGAAGAAGAGTTTGAGTAATAGGAGGGGTATAACAAAAAAGAGGCTCCTGGGGCTATTCTGTACACTTGGACAGAAATGCTACTGCTATCATTTCACTGCAGTTGAATAGCCTGTTGGGTAAAGTCCATTTATGTGTAAGGAGAATGTACAATTCTTGAAGTATGGAAATACCCCAACGGAAGCAAATCTGATTTGGTCTCTTTTGTTGATTAATCAAATTTAATGCTAAGAGAGTTTGCCATCATTTCTTTCCAAGTGTTATAAGAGAAAAGACAAAATCTTTAAAATAAAAGTATGGGGTCAGTGTTATTGAGAAACACTTAGAGATACTTAGTAGCCACTTCAGGACTATCTATATAGATAAAAGAGGGATTTCCAACCTTTTCAGATCTCTTGTACCCCCTTGAATTTTAGTAAACTTTATTGGGAGGCAGAGTCAAGATGGCAGCATAGAGGCAGCGAAAGTTCAGACCTCTGAAAACCCTTCGTCACCGATTATAAACCAAATGCTCCTAAGGGACTGAAAACCAAACCTAACAACAGGACAGAGCCAAGGAACCCTCCTGCAGGACTCAACTTAAAAAGTATGCTCCCTCAAATGCCTGAATTCGAGAACGCTCCAATTTAAGGGGAAGGAAGAAGGAAGGTGCTAGGACCCTGCCCCACCTAGAGCACTGAGCCTCCATCAGTGGCTGGAATTTCTCAGCAGGCAAGGGCACTAGTCTGAAGGGCGTACAGTGTGGGCAAAGCTGTGCCAGGCTCAAAGTTCTGAACACAGGCAGTGGGAGTTGGAGAAGAAGCACAGAGCAGGCAGCCTAGTCGCAGCCTAGACACTCCATATTTCCCCCCCTCTTCCAGAGGTTTTGGCCTAAGGGCACATCCAGCTCTGCAAGTTCAACTCCACTAGGCTTAATCTTATCAAGCCTTCAGTGGGCAGGGAAGCTCAAGCTCCAAAACCCCTCCCCAACAGACTGCACTGAAAAACCCAAACCCACAGATCCAACACATAATGAGAGGAGCAAGAGTGTAGGCAAATACAGGGGGGAAAGAAGGGGCAAATATGAGCAAACAACAGAAAAAGGAAAAAGAAATTAAATTCAACAGCTTCTATCCAGGCAATGAACAAAGAACAAATGTAACAGAGGAGAATCATGGTACACCAAGCAAAAAACAGAAACTCCAGCGAATTGGACACAGGCTTTGGAAGAATTCAAAATACAATTCAAAACACAATTAAGAGAAGTTGACGACAACTGGGAAAAGAACTTAAAAAGCAAGATAAGTCATCCAGAAACAGAAAATAGTGTCTTGAAAGCAAAAATTAATCAGCTTGAAAATGAGGCATAGGAGATAAAATATCAGAATGAGAAGGATGATCAAAAAGCCAGGGATGAAATTTAGTCTTTTAAAACCAGAATACAACAATTAGAAGCAAGTGACTTCACAAGGCAGCAGGAAATTATAAAGCAAAATCAAAAGAATGAAAAAATTAAGGAAACTATGAAACATCTCATTCACAAAACAGAAGATTTAGAAAATCTTAATTTTAATTTTAATTTTAATTTATTATATATATGTTTATATATAATTTAATTTTAATAATTTAAATTTAATTAATTAAAATTAAATTTAGAAAGTTTAGAAAAAAACAGATCATGACAAAAGAAAAAGTCTGGACATCATACTACAGGAAATTATCCAAGAAAACTGCCCCAACATTCTAGAACAAGAGGGAAAAGTGGAGATTGAAAGAATCCACAGATCACTTCCTGTACTTAATCCCCAACTGACAATACCCAGGAATGTTATAGCCAAATTTAAGAACTATCAGACTAAGGAAAAAATATTACAAGCTGCTAAGAAGAAATCTTTCAGATACCATGGAACTACAGTGAGTATAACACAGGATTTGGCTGCATTTACACTGAAGGACTGAAAGGCATGGAATATGACATTTCGGAAAACAAGGAAACCAGGACTACAATCAAGAATCAGCTACTCAGCAAAACTGACTATATTCTTACAGGGGAAAGTATGGTCATTTAATAAAATAGAAGAATTCCAAGAATTTGTAAAGAAAAGACCAGACCTGAACCGAAAATTCAATGTCTACACACAGAACCCAAGAGTATCATTAAAATGTAATTAAGAAATGGGGAAAAAAGAAAAACAAAACAAAACAAAACAAAAAACCTTTTTTAAAGGGACCCAATAAGTTAAAATTATATGTATCCTTATAAGAAAAGGGGATATTGGTAGCTCTTAAAAAAATGTTATTATCACCTGGGTAGCTATAAGAATTATACTTAGAGGGAACAGTGATAAACTGTATAGGATTAAATGCCAAGACATAAATATGTATATAGATATATGTATGTATATATATACATACATATATACACAACTAGAGTTAAAAAAGAGTTTAATACTAAGAGAAATGGGAAAAGAAACAAAATGGAGTAAATTTATATGTCACAAAGAAGCACATGGAGGGAGGTGGGGAGAGCATCAATACACTGGAAGGGTAAAGAGGTTGGAGATAGGAAATATTCAATTCTTATGTGCATTAAAATTGGCTCAAAGAGGGAAGAACAATCAAATATATTGGGGCAGAGAATTGATTTGCACCCTACAGAGAAGTAGAAGGGTAACAAATGGACTGGTGGGGGTGGGAAGCAGTACAAGGTAGGGAGAGGGTGGGGGGATAGTTTAAAAAGACTGTAAAGATAATAAGAGGGGAATAGGGGAGGGGGGTATAAAGGGAAGCAAAATAAGGGTGGGAATTAGGGGGACTGATTAAAAACAAAACACTGGTGTAGAAGGAAATAGTGAAAGAAGAAAGGGCAGGACTAAGAGTGGAAATCAAAATGCTGGGAAATAAACAGCTGGTAATGGAATAAACTCACCCATAAAACGCAAGGGACAAAAAGGAATACACTTTCTTTTCAGCAGCACATGGTACATTCACAAAGATTGACCATGTACTAGGGCATAAAAACATTGCAAACAAGTGCAAAAGAGCAGAAATAATAAATGCAACCTTCCCAGACCACAATGCAATGAAAATAATAATTAGTAAGGGTACATGGAGAGTATAGTAGAGGCTGTAGTAGAGTATATATCTAAAACCATCAGCAAATAGTTTACATGTCAGATCTTTGGGAAAGGAAAGATTTTAAAACCAAAGAAGAGTTAGAAAACACAAAATATAAAATAAATAATTTCAATTACATCAGATTAAAAAGTTTTATACAAACAAAACCAATGCGACCAAAATTAGAAGGGAAGCAACAAATTGGGAAACAATCTTCATAACAAAAACCTTTGACAAACGTCTACTTACTCAAATTTAGTTTACCTTTTATATCAATTGGGAAGAATTTATGACAAAAGAAATAGATAAGCTGAGAGACATCATAGATTATTTTTATTATATTAAATTCAAAATTGTACAAACAAAACCAATACAACCAAGGTTAAAAGGGGAAACTAGTTAACATTTGCTTTAAAACAAGATAATCCAATTGAATACTTAAGTTTATAAACAAAAAATTAAAAGGTAAGAAATGATATTGTATATTTAAAATATGAAATAAAATTGACAGCCAAATTGCTCTTCAAAATGGTTGAATTGGTTCACTACTCCACTAACAATTAGCCTTTTCATTTTCCACATCCCCTCCAACATTTGTCATTTTGCCCTTTTGTCATTTTAGCAAGTCTAATGGGTATGAAGGGATTTTTCAGAGTTTTTTATTTGCTTTTCTCTAATTGGTAGAGATTTAGAGAATTTTTTCATATACCTATATATGGCATTGATTTCTTTATCTGAAAATTGTCTGTTCAGATCTGTTGGCCATTTATAAGTTGGGAATGACTCCTTATTCTTTTTTTTTTAAACCCTTACCTTCCATCTTGGAGTCAATACTGTGTATTGGCTCCAAGACAGAAGAGTGGTAAGGGCTAGGCAATGGGGGTCAAGTGACTTGCCCAGGGTCACACAGCTAGGAAGTAGCTGAGGCCAGATTTGAACCTAGGACCTCCCGTCTCCAGGACTGACTCTCAATCCACTGAGCTACCCAGCTGCCCCCAATGGCTCCTTATTCTTATAAGTTTGGCAAAGTTCTCTATGTATTTTAGATATAAGATTGAGAGGCTGTCTATAATTTTTTTTCTGAACTTTCTGCTTTCCTTCTAATCTTGCAACATTTCTTCTATTTGTACAAACCCTTTTTAATTAATGTACTCAAAATTATCCATTTTATATCTCACAATGTTTTCCATCTATTACTGATTCATATGTTCCTCCCCTATCCATAAATCTGAAAGGTAATATGTTCCCAGTTCTTTTAACTTATTTATTATATCTCCTTTTATGTCTAGATCATGTATCCATTTGGATCTTCTTTTAGTAATGGTGTAAGATAGTGGTTATACCTAGTTTCTGCCAAATTACTTTCCAATTGCCCCAGCAATTTTTACCCAATAGTGATTTCATACCCCCCAAACCTGGATCTATGCTTTTGTTAAATACAAAGTTATAATCTTTTACTACTCTTTGTTGTATGTCTGTTCTGTTCCTTTCTTTTCTACTTCAATGTGCAAAGGTTTCTTACCAAAACCTCATTCATTTGATTTTGGTCAGTAAGAATTATTCTTTCAATTGTCTCTTCCAGTTTCCCAGATAAGTTATAACAGTTCTTCATTTCCCATCCTATCCAACCCCACCTCTTAACTGTTCATTCTCTAATCTATAAATTTTTCTTTAAATTAACTTTATTATTTTTGGAATATTTTAATAGGATAATATTGTTGGTGGTAATAGTCTCTCGGTAACCGAGAATGATGATTGTCTTTGTGTGTTTTCATCTATGATGTATAGATGAGTGTGCACAAAGACACTTGTGCGTGAAAGAGATTTAAGTGGAAAAGTCAATGCACAGAGACAGTCCCACTCTCTCGGCGTTGGAAACCTGGGTCCATTATTTACCAAATATTCCCCATATCCCTCTTTTGAGCTTTTCCTGTTCCCTCAGGGTACATGTGCCCTAGGTTGGGAACAGCTGGGATAAAGTTTCTACTTGCCCATCTCTAAATTACCCAGGGAATGTTTTACCACATTTAAGTGCATTATGCCAAAGTATGTCACATTATATTAGGTTTATGGGATAGGGAAGAAATAATGAATTTATTAAGCATCTATGGGCTTCTTACTTTACAAATATTATCTCATTTGATCAGCTTCTTTTTGTTAATTTGTTAATTTTTGTTAAGTTTTTACCAGAAGAGTGGTAAGTGGGGGTAACAAGAACTACAGTGAATAGAGCATAAATAGAGCAAGTATGATAAAGAGGTGAATCTAGACAAAACTGTGCCTGGAGGAAATTATGTGATGAAGGCTAAGTTGAAGAAGAAAATTCTATTTAGCTATTATCAGACAGGGAAGGATATCCCATCTCCCAGAGAGTCTCAGTCCTCTTTCCTTAGGAAAGAAAGGCAAGTCCTGGGAAAGGTATATCACGGTGATAGTTAACTGGGGATTAAAAGAAAAGAAGAGAGAGAAAGGGTACATAGATTTTTTTTCTGGGAAGGAAGCATGTACTACCCCATAGATGTCAGCATCCTAGGTTAAAGCTCCATTCACACCATCTTAGTTACAGCTCTGATGTTATTCTCTCTGTAACCATGCATATGACTTATTTGAGTGTAGGAACTGCAGGTAGACAGATGGTTGAATTGGTGCCTGGCTTAGAAGGGTGTATCCCTAAACCACATTGGTAAATCCCAAAATATTCACAAATATGTCCCAGACTAAAAAAAATGTTGGAAAACACCGACTGTGACAAAACTTCATAGTTGACTTGACATGAGGTTTCCTGCTTTCACTGATCACATATGCCACCACCCGTAAGACTTAAAAATGGATCTTATGCTCTTTAACCTCAAGAACACTGCCCTTCTTCCTTTTTCTCTCTCCATTTCTACCTCTGAAGTGGGCCTTCAGTAATATGGCACTCAGTCAGACATTGTTATAATTTTTAAAATCAACTAAAGCTTGCCTTGATCTTGATGATACATAGTGCCTTATGGTCCTAACTTTGACAGGACCTAATAATCATTAAATATTTTCATTGTCACAAAAAGAGCTTAAAAATACTATTTTAGTGTGAAGCCTCACTTGGTTGTATACTTTGTTGTTTAGTCATTCCATCACATCTGTTTCTTCATGACCCCATGGACCATAGCAATCCATGGAGTTTTCTTGGCAAAGATACTGGAGTAGTTTTATATTTCCTTCTCTAGTGGATCAAGTGTATGTATCCTTTTGTCAGGCTTCACCAGAGGTTAAGTGACGTGACCCAAATCACATAGTAGGAAGTGTCTTAGATGAGATTTGAACTCAGATCTTCTTGGCTAGAGGCAGCTTTGTTCTTTGTAGATTATGGATGTTTAAGTTTCTGTATCTAGTAATTTTCTTTAGAAAGGAGGTACTCAGTAAGCTCTGACCAACAAATTAAACAGATCATCATAATTAAACTGATATGATCGATGCCACAACAAATAGCCTTTTATCTTGCCAAATATAACATAACATTTTGTATATTGGAAACCAATTTTAGGTGCCTCACACCAACTGCTTCCAACTATTTTATAACTTATCCTACTTATGTATTTAGCTTACTTTATATTGAATGCTATACATTAACCATGTGCCCTAAGACTGGACAATCCCATTTAATAGACAATATCTAGAACTATTCACTAAATGATCTTTACCATTTGATATTCCTGGCATACAACTCCAGTTGTTTGGCAAAAGTGATGCTTCTCACAAAGACAGGTAAAGGATTGAGCATTGAAATGCACTAGAAAGTACAAATATAAGGGGATGGAAACCCAGGAGAAAATCAGCAACTGTAGCTATAGCAAGAACAGAATTTTCCTCAGCTGAGATTTCTCCCTCTCTGTAAAAGTATTAACGTTTATTATGGAGAAGGTGCTTTGGAAGCTTTAAGGTGTGATAGAAAATGTGAATTATTTTTATCAATACTGCTGCTTCTAATATGTTTTATTATTATTGTTGTTCAGACCTATTATTTCAATACCCTAAGGAAACTTCTACTGAAGAACCTCTTCCCCACTATCCTCAAGTAGAGCCCAGGTTTTTTGGACTTCGACATCTGCTCACTTCAACCCCACACATAATTATTTTAAGCATCAGGTATAAATATAACCTGACACTGGCCATCTATCTCAGCTACTTGCTCATCTTTACAAACCTATTAGTATTTAAATAAATGCTATAGAGTGCTACAACTTGAACTCTTGAAAGAATCTGAAAACCTTGCCTGAATATTTGGAGACCATCTTATCTCCTCCAGTATTATTGGTTTGTGTATCTCTCTCGACAACTGTCTTCTTCCTTTGTTCCTTCCTTCCTTTGTTCCTTCCCTTCTTTCTTCCTTCCTTCCTTCCTTTCTCTCTCTCTCTCTCTCTTTCTTTCCTTCTTTCTGTTTTAATTTACAGTATTTATTACAGTGCCTGGCACATAGTAGGCACCTAATAAACATTTATTGGCTATTTAGAGAAATATGCTATTTAACCTATAATGTGCTATTCACCCCCAAATTGTCATAATTATAAAAATTATCTTTGTTGCAGATAAAATTCATGGACTTTTGATTAATCAACATTTTCAGGACTTGATCAAGCATCTTTAGGTGGATTATGGGTGGGCAAGAAGGCAAGAGGTGCAAATGGAGGAACATTGTCCAAGTTATTCCATTTGAATGAAAAGAAATGTGAAGTCTGGAGAGAAGCCAAACCCAACATCATCTGGCTACAAAGGACACTTTCAACATAAATGGTCTAATCGTTCAAAGTTTATTAGTACACTTAACTGAACAGAGCTTGGCACGCCAACTCATTTTCCACTGGCATGAGAGAGTTAAGAAAGTAGCTGCCAAAAAAATATTTTAGCCAATCTGATTAGAATCAGAATACTCAGTGGAAGCTTAGTGCCTAGACAGCCATTTTGGGTAACACCTGGAAGCTTCCAGGTACTGAGTCTGAAGCAAAGGAAATAAATCAGAATTAAAAAAAAAAAGAAGACTAAGGTGCTAGGTTCCAAGTTAATGAACAGAGAATTACAGATGCCAGCCCTGCAGGCCCCTTGGTGGGAGCTGGCCCCAGAACACAAATGTGTAGTGATTAGGTAAGTATGCTTCAATGAGGCATGAATAATATAGTTAAATGAAGATGGGTAGTGCTTACGTTTACTTTCTGAAATCATCCAACCTGAGATTGAACACAGGATGTCTTAGGATTCCTGGGTAGCCCACAGCCTGATTTTTTGAGACAGCTTTAATTTTAGACCTCTAATTAAGCCCATCAAGGAAATATAGAGGAATTAATCTGTTGGTTTCATCTCATTTGTCTATGCTTCCCTCCTCACTCTTTATGTCTAGGCAGCGCCCAAATCTATAGTAGAAAATGGCATTTTGGTTCCTTGGCTCCATATCTGAATCTTCCTTTCCTATAATGAAGGTACTTGAGTGGTATCTGATAAGTTGTTGCTTTGAACTATCAAGTATCAAGTAAAGCAGCCAAAAAAGCAGGACTTAAGAACCCAAAGAGATCCCATCTTTCTGGATCAGAAAACACCATTCCAAGGGAGCTTGGTCATTGCTGTTGAATGTGTATGGGACACTTCTAATGTTCACATAGCTTTACAAGCCTATTTTTGGGATGGATTGGTCCTTAAAGGACCTGAAACATTTCTTCTTATGGAACTTCTATGAGCAGAACACCATCATTGATTTATTTTTTCCCCTGTTACTCCCACTTCTGAAGTCAACATTCTCTTAGTGAGGGATTGTCTTATTATTCAGCAGATACAGCTTATTTTGGCTCTACGCTGAATCAAATAATCATCTGAACCTAATCTCTTTAGATCACAAGTATATCATCTATTTTGAGTGGTTTGGGGGTGTTTTTGTCTAGTAAGACAAATAGATAGACAAGGAGGAAAAAAAAGTGGTAAAAAGCTCCCTTGTAAGAGCTAGACAAGAGGTATTAAACCTGGCCTTGTACAGACATCCCAGTGGTGTGGCAAAATGAGGTGAGCATTTTTGGATTTGTTCTTGACAAGAAGCCTAAACTTCTGGCTACTGGCTATTGGACAGTAACTTGAGAGGCAAGAGGTAGGGGAGATAGAGGTGGATAGGCCAACCAATGATTTGGGGGGAAAAAAAGACCCATGGTTGCTAAATGATAGAATATATGGATAGGCTAATATATGGTTTTGTTAGTGTGACATGGCAAACTCAACTGCATGTATACCACTGCTGGACCACTGTCCTCAGTCTGTCTTTCTGTGATTCGTTTCCCTCTTCCTGTCTGCCTTTATTGTTGTTTCTCTTAGAATTCCAAGCTTCCCTCTGTGCTTAGCTCAAGGGCCAGTTAGTGCCCTCCTATGAAATCACCTGGTAAATATTTTGTATATTTCTATGTGTGTATATTTTATCTCTTCTGGTAGAATGTAATATACTTTAGTGCAGAACTGTTCAATTTTTTGTTTCCCTAGGGCCTCCTACCCACATTTGACAATTAATTAGTAAGTACTTAAGAAATGTGTTTATTGATTGTCTTATTAAAAATTAAACTAATCACACATATATGAAAATGTCTAGATAGGAACAAATAGTGTCATTAGTTCTGGCTCTACCACCCCCTAGGAATAGCCTTAAAATTCAATTTTTGGGGAAAAACAATTTTTTATATTCATTTTTAAGCTTTTGAATTCCAAACTTTCTCTCTCCCTCCCACGATCTTATTCACCCATCGACCCTCTCCAAGATGGTTAACAATTTGGTACAGATTTTATATGTGTAATCATGCAAAACATTGTTCTATATTAAACATTTTATGGAAGAGATTTAAAATGAATTTTAAAAAGGAAAAAATAAGAAAGTAAGTAAAATATAGTATGTTTGATCTGCCATTAGACTCCACCACCACTTTTCTGGAAATGGGTGGCATTTTTCAACAAGAGTTTCTGGGATTGTATTAAATCATTATATTGCTGAGAATAATTAAATCATTCACAGTTACTCATCAAAAATTATTGCTGTTATTATGTACAATGTTCTTCTGGTTCTGCTCACTTCACTTTGTATCAATTCAGGTAAGTCTTAAAATTTTTCTGAAATAATCTTACTTATAATTTCTTATAGCACAATAATATTTCATTACAATCATACACCATAATCTTTGCATCCACCCACCAATTGATGGATAACTTTAATTTCCAATTATTTTTTATCACTAAAAGAGCAACAATAAATATTTTTTTTCTAAAATAGGCCTTTTCCTCTTTTTTAGATCTCTTTGCGATACAAATCTAGATTTGCGATACAAATGGTATTACTGGATCAAAGGGTATGTGCAGTATTACAGCATTTTGAATATAGTTCCCAAATTGCTTTCCAGATTGGTTGGATTGGATAACAACTCCACCAATAGTGCATTAGCATCCCAGTTTCCCCATATCCCCTGTAATATTTATTATTTTTCTTTTATGAAATATTAGTCAAAGCAATAGGCATAAGGCATATCTCAAAGTTGTTATAATTTGTACTTCTCTATTCAAGAGTGAATTAGAGCATCTTTTCATATGATTACAGATTACTTTAATTTCTTTATTTGAAAACCATCTGTTCATATCCTCTGACCATTTATCAACTGGAGAATGACTTATATGTTCACAAATTTGGTTCAGTTCTCTTTATATTTGAGAAATGAGACTTTTATCAGAGATGCTTGCTGTAAAATTTTTTCCCTGGCTTTCTGTTTGAGTACAGGAATTGTTTGATTTTTTTGTCTTTATATCCCCAAAGCCCCCTACCTATATTTCCTCCTGATCTTGGTTGCATTGGCTTTGTTGGTTCCAAACATATTAAAATTTAATATATCCAAAATTATCCATTTTACAGCTCATAAAATTCTCTATATTTGTTTTGTCATAAATCCTTTCTTTATCCATAGATCAAAGAGGCAAACTATCCCATGCTCCTCTAATTTGCTTATGGCATCACCCTTTATTCCTAAACCAGATACCCATGTTAACCTTATCTTATATGGGTGGGGTGAGATGTTGATCTAAATCCAGTCTCTGAAATATAATTTTCAAAAATTTCCAACCATTTTTGTTAGTGAGTTCTTGTCCCCAAAGCATGAATATTTTTATTTATCAAACTCTAAATTACTATGGTAATTTGTTTTTGCATATTGTGTGCCTCTTCTATTCCATTGATCCACCACTCTATTAGCCAGTTCAAAATTATTTTGATGATTACAACTTTATAATACAGTTTGAAATCTAGTATTACAAAAAGCCTCAAATCTTCTAAGGAAGATTCTGTTATTGGAGCTCCTGCTGGAAGGGAAGTGGTAGATCTTTTAGACGTTAGATTTTGCTGTGTGTAAATGCTAGATGTCAAAGCCCAAAAAAACTCTTGAAATAGCACAAAAAGGATTTTAAAATCAAGTAAGAGGTTGAGGGGGAAATGGGAAAAGAAATAATAGTAATGCAAGAAAATCAAGAAAATTATGGGGAAAAAGCCAACCAATTAGAAGAAGAGATAAAAAAAAATTACCAAAGAAAATAAATTCTTAAAAGTTATAATTGAGCAATGGGAAACTAATAACTTCATAAAATATCAGGAAATAATAAAACAAAATAGAAAGAATGAAAAAATAAGAGAAAATATAACATCTCATTAGAAAAACAAGAGAAATGGAAAATAGATTTACGATTGTGAACAATTCAAGAATAGTTAGACTACCTGAAATATTATAACTGCTATGATTGTTTGAAAGAGTAAAATCTTAAGATTCAGTTTATTATAATGGAGTGATCTTAAAAAAATTGGATAGAAAGAACTAAAATGTATCAAATTATATAAAAGTCATGATTGGAAGTACTCTGTTAAATGGAGAAGAGGATTGAGTGGAGGGAAGGTAGTGTGGGAATCTTATTTTTATTAGAATTGGGTTTAAAGAGGGTATTATACACATACACTTTGTTTATAGTAGAGTATAGATGTCTTTTAACTTACATAAATATAGGTCAAGGAAATGGGAAAAAGGATGGACTCTTAGAAGGATGTCTAGGCTAGAGAGGCTGTGGTCAGAAGTAAATTAGACTAATTCCTTTCATATAAAGGAGGGGAAACAATATAATGATGGCATACATGTATGGGACTAATCAGTATCTATCATTTGTAATAACAACTGATGCAAATGCTTCTGGTTGCAGCAAGAAGAGCGCCTAGTATTCAGTCTCTTCCTGCCTCATAAAGTGGAGAATAAAGTAATTTTGGAGTAATATTTTGGTTAAAGGTAACATTTTTACCAAATAACTGAGACAAAGAAAGGACAAAGTTCATCTCACCCAATCAATCTTTAATCAGCTCTTAGCATAATAAGGATCTCATCCACTCTTTTAACATCTGTCAGAATCTTTGTAGGGATGACTGCACACTCCATACTCTCTAAAGTTCACTTGGGTTCAAGATGGAGGACAACTCAGATTCTTTATCACTTGACCCAACTTCTCTCTTTTTTCACAAATCTCTTGCCAAACAAAACATCCAAGAAACCTCCATTTTCATATGTCAGTGGTTAGTGGAATTTTGCGAAAGTGTCTTCATTTCCATAGAGACTAATGTAGTTAGATTATGTTTTAGGGTTAAAGAGAGACAACAGAACTTATAACTTCTTGTTTTCCATTTTTCCTCTGCCATGGGAAATTATTATCAAGCTATTAAATGCAAAATAATAGTGGCTAATAGAAAATTGCAATCTAAGATAGATGTGGATATAGGCAAAAAAAACCACATAGCTACCAACTAGTACTAGCCCTTCCATTTTAAATAAAGAATATAAGAAAATTTAAGTGCCTTGTCTAAAGTCACACTGGTAGTATTAGCAGTCAGGAATTAAAATCAGGCCTTTAAAAAATTAATTTTATTGTCATGCAAAATGTACTTCCATATTGGTCATAGTTGTAAAAACTCAGAACTTTTGATGTAAAATCAATTCCTTTTCCCCCGCTACACCACAAATTTCACATTTCAGGGTCCTGAAAGAACTAGAAGGTATGATTGTTGTGGCTTTTGAACTCTGAAATTCTGTGATTATTTTGTTTTATTGAAGGGCAAAAAAGGGTGCTGTCAGAAGCTATAGTATAAGAAGAATGAATGAAAAAAAGAGTGGGTCTCTCTATTGCTAAATAAAGGAGTAGACTGAATGCTTTTCCAGTTTAGAAATGCCACTAGACTAGCAGGTTAAAGAAATTCTGTAGACACAATCTGCTTCAGCAAAGCATTTAACAAAATTCTCTGTGAAATCAACAGAGCATGCAAAATGGAGAAATGTGGGTTAGATAATAACAAAGTTAAGGGTTCATAAGTAGTTGAATAAGAATGCTCCCCCCAAATTTCTATTTAGTCAATACCAGCTTGCACTGAGGTCTCTAGAAGTATATCACAAGGATGTATATTTGGTCTTGTACTATTCAATATTTTTATTATTGATTTAAATGGTGACAAAAAGGGGATGCTAGTTGTCTTGTAAGATGACATAAGATTGGAAGCTAACGTGTTGGATCAAAAAGCCATCATCTCAAAAGGTCTTCATTGTATAAATAAGTTGAACTGAGTAAGACAAAATTTAGTATAACTATGAGTATTAGTGTTAGTACTACTAAAATTAGTGTGGATAAATGGAGACTCCTGCCCTCATGTTCTTAAAACAATCATTTTCTCGAGTATGGATGGGGATAACATAACTAGAAAATGGTTCTTGTGCAAAAAACCCTGGATTTTTGAGGGAAGGAGGTGAATTCTATTTTAGACTCAATATGAATTAAGAGTATGATATGACAGCTTTAAAAGTGAATGCAATTGCCATATATCCAAAAATTTAAAAAAGGTAAATTGTTTGATTATATTCCAGCCCTAATCTGAACATGTCTGGAGTATGATGTTTAGTCCTAGGGACTATATTTCAGGCAAGTCACAGAAGACAAGTTATCACCTACCCCAAAGAGTGATTAAGATAGTGAAAGGACTAGCCAATCAATCAAAGAACAAATGCTTATTATTATAAATGACCTGTTAGGTGCTATGCTAGGTATTAGAGGATACATGTGCGAAGAGCAAAACGATCCCTACACACAAAGAGCTTGTATTTTAGTGAGGACAAGTAAATATTAAAATATATGCAACATGAATATAAACTTAATAAATAAATAAATAAATAAATAAATAAATAAATAAATAAATATATATATATATATATATATATATATATATATATATATATATACAAAATACTTAAGTACAAAACAGTTCAAAAGGGAGGGCACTAGCAGTTGGGGGAATTGGCAAAGGCTTCATGCAGAAAATGGTTGAACTTAATTAACCTCTATCTTAATGGAAAAGAGGAAGTCCAATCAATTGAAGAAAATGGAGATATTTAGACTGAAGAACTCTCTTCAAATTAAAGGGATGCCATCAGGAAAATGTTTCTATTTGACCTCCTTAACACCAGAAGGTAATTGGAAGTCACCCAAAGTCTGATTTAGACTTAATATAAGGAAATTACAAATAGAATGTTCCAAAAGTGAAATGACTGCTTTGGGAGATAATCGATCCCTCCTAACTAAAGGTCTTTAAGCAGAGACTATAACCACTTCTTGGGGAATTTTTTATTTCTTTTAAATCATTACCTTCTATTTTAGAATTGATACAAGTATTGGTTCCAAGACAGAAGAGTGGTAAGGTTAAGTGACTTGCCCAGGGTCACATAGCTAGGAAGTATTTGAGGCCAGATTTGAAATCAGAGCTTCTCATCTCCAGGCCTAGCCCTCTGTCCACTGAGTCACTTAGCTGGCTCCTTGGGGATGTTGTAGATGAGATTCTGGGTAAAATAGGGGCCAAGGTAAAAGGCTCCCTTTCAACTCTTATTCAATAGGAATACTTCATTCTCCTTCAACTGAAAGTCATTTTTCCTCCTCTGAAAAATTTTCAAGGGTACTTTGCCTTGATCTCTTCTTTGCCTCCATTACATCCTTTCTTGTACTATATTTATATTTAAGTAGTAATATGGGGATAGTGGATAGACTAATGAACATGGAATTGGAAGATATCAGTGCTCAAATTGACCTGGAAAATTTGCTAGGTATATAACAGGGCAAATAATTTAACCACCCTCAGCTTCAGTTTTCTTATCTATAAAATAAGGATGATAATGCTTAGCTCACAGAGTGATTGTGAAGATTAAGAATAATGGTGATAAAGTGTTTTGCAAACATTATAGTATTCTTTAAATAGAAGTTATTATTATATGCATGTCATATCTCCCCAGTACAATGTAATCTCCTTAAGAGAAGGGAATATCTATCTCCAGTACTTAAGTCTATATAGTAAGTACTCAATAAATAGCAGATGAATTAAATTTAGTTGAACTGGAGAGGAAGAGATTTTGTAGAAGGTAAGTTTTGCCTGAATTCTGCTGACATTTCAGATTTACAAACATTCTTCAACCTTGCCAGGATCACAAATTATAAATATATATGAACCCGCAGTTCTTTAGGGATTTTAGGTAATATTTTTTGTTCTATCAATCTCTGAGACTTAAATTGGGACCCAGATTCAAGGTAACCTACACTGATATAGCTCCCATATTATGGGAAATTCCCTCCTCTAAGATCTATCCTTTCATATTAATGTAGAATTTGTATCATATTAAAGCAAACAGCTTAAATTAGAAAGTTTAAAAAAATAAATCAAATACAGCATTGGGCAGCTAGGTGACTCAAGTGGATAGAGCACCAAGCTTGAAATCAAGAAGATCTAGGTTCAATTTGGCCTCAGAAACTTCCTAGTTGTGGGATCCTGGGCAAGACACGACTCCAATTGCCTAGTTTTTACTTTACCACTCTTCTGCCTTGGGACCATTACTTAATTTTGATTCAATGACAATCTTAGACTAAGGTAAGGATTTTTTAAAAATACAACAGATGCACAGAGCATAAAATACAGCCAATACAAACATTTCACAAGGGAAAAATTCTTCTCCCTAACCCTCAACTCTGGCACTGAAGAGACAAGTATCCTAAATCCTAGAGCCTCAGGTTTATCCAGGCTGAGTTATTCTCAATCTAGGGATACAGATGAAGCTAGGTTCAACTTCTGTTTCTACATCAGTGTCTTCATCATCCAGAAAGCCACATTTGTACTACAAAGTAACATTGCTCCTTTGCAAGCAGAGAGGACTGCCCAGAAACCATATGGAGTTCATGACTGAGCAGCAGCAGCAGCAATGAAATCTCCACTGTGTTACATACCAATACAGCTGTGCCAATACCTAACATATAACTTTAGAAGTGAAAGAGAAATCTCAATTTCCAAAGAATCTGGCAGGAAGTGGAACAACACACCATTTTTCTCTATCCCTTCCCATACTTCCTCCTTTCATTCATCATCTTCCTAAAGTTAAATTTCTAAACTTACTGTTCTATAAATAAGCAACTCCAGTAAGGGTTTATGTCAGGTCTCTATCATCAACCAGTGTGCCCCTTACAAATATAATAAAATGATTATTTGCAACCCTGAAGCAGCATCTAATATATCCAAAATTCTAATTCTAATTGTAATAAATACAAAATTCTAATAAAATTCTAATGATTAGCAAACTTTAGAGAAGCTAAAATGGTTAGGAATGTCAATTTGAGTTGAGCTTGAAAAGATAAATAGGAGTCAAAGAGATGGAAAAAGCAATGAAAGAAAGAATATTCTAAATAAGGTAGAAAATGTAAGCAAAAGCAGGAACATTTAAAGGGCAAGAGAGTAGCTCAGTCTGAATGGGGGAGAGAATCCATAAAGGGTAGAGAAGGAACTAAAATTATAATGAGAGTTGGGACACAGATTATAAATTGTCTTAAAGGTTAGAAGTCTGGATTTTTCAGTAATGGGGAGCCATTGAAAGATTTTGAACTGGCTCATGAAATGATAAAAGCAATGTCTTGGAAATATTAACCCATTACTTATGAGAAAGAACACTATCCACATCCAGAGAAAGAACTGTGGGAGTAGAAACACAGAAGAAAAACAACTACTTGATCACATAGTTCAGTGGGGATATGATTGGAGTTTTAGACTCTAAACAATCACCTTAGTGAAAATATTAATAATATGGAAATAGGTCTTGATCAATGACACATGTAAAACCCAGTGGAATTGCCCATTGGCTACAGGAGGGGGGGTGAGAGGAGAGGAGGGAAAGAAAATGAATCATGTAACCATGGAAAAATATTTTAAATTAATTAATTAAATAAAAAATTTCAAATCAGGAAAAAAAAAGATTAAACCATTGATTTTGCTCCTCAGTTTTTTCCTGTCCTTTATATACTCTTACATGGATTATTTTTCCTTTCTATATTTCCTATGAAGATGTATACTTTTTTTTCTTTAGGCTCTCCTCTTTTACATCATTTTCATCCCATTCAGATAAACAATCACTTACTTGACAAAAGGAAGGTCCAGATCTGTGGAATACTAAAATTAATTGTCTTATATTTGTATGGGTACTTTGCTGTTGGCATTTATTTGTTTGTTTGTTTTGAGTAACTAATGATTTGTGCTAGGTGGCTCAGTAGATAAAGTGCCAGGCCTGGAGTCAGAAAGTATGTTTCCTTCAAAGTCTGACATATTAGCTAGCTTTTTTAGCATGGATTGATTGCCCTGGTTAGTCTGTCATCACCTATCAGCATCTAGTAGAGGGGAGGGAGTAAATAAGCATTTATATAGTGTCTATTATGCACTTTTCACAAATATTATCTCATTCAATCCTCACAACAACCTTAAGAGGTAGGGGCTAATTTTTTAAAACCCTTAAATCTGTCTTATACTCAATACTAAGGATCTATTCAAAGGCAGAAGAGTGGTAAGGGCTAGGCAACTAAGGTTAAGTGACTTGCCCAGGGACATACAACTAGGAAGTGTCTAAAGCCAGATCTGAACCCAGGAACTTACATCTCCAAGCCTGACTCTCTATCCATTGAGCCACCTAGCTGCCCCAGGAGGTGCTAGTATTATCCCCATTTTACAGTTAAGGAACTGAGGGAAACAGAAGTTAAGTGATCCTCTTAGGATCACAGCTAGCTGAGATCTGAATCCCAGTCTTGGCTCCAGGCCCAGCATTGTATCCACTAGTTGCCTCTACAGAGGCCAGAAATCTGAGAAAAGTAAAGAGAGGATATTTAAATCCTCAAGGGAGTAGCTGAAAGAAAAATAATCCTAAGCATAGCAGAGCATTACCTGTGTGCTGGTGGAACACCACTGTGGCAGTTCCTAAAGACAAAGGACATCATGAAGGCAATGGCTGCCCAGGGAATGAAAAGAGGTTTTGAAGACAAACTTTCCTCTTTTACCATTTTTCCAAATTGTGGTTCAGTCAGAGGAAAGGCCGACAGATGAAAAAGAGAAGGGCAGAAACAGCTGAATTCAACTGTTTAAGATATTCCATGTGGGCCAAGGAGAAGGCAAATATGATCTCTTAGAGAGAATTGTCTATGGAGATATTTACCAGCTCACTGGTGTTGTTCCTGGGAGTTCTGTCTGAGTAGAGAGAAGACAAGGAAGATCTAAGGAATTACAGCTAATGGGATGACAGAAGCATACTTTGGAAAACATTCTGAGCCAATACAATCAAAATGAGTAAGCCAAATGGGACAGACAAGAGGGTGAAGTGGAATCAAAGGCAGCCTGGGTCAACACTACAGAGAAGCTAGATGAGAACTACTACAAAGGTTAGTCATAGCCAAGATGGGTTGCTGAGTGAACAGATTGGGCAATTTTGGAGTTCTTTTTGATGAAGTGAGACAGTATGGTTGCCCTGCCCATCCCATGATTTTCTAAGAAGCTGTATCTCACTCAGGGGCTTCCAATGCCCTGTGCCAGATCTGGCGGTGATACGAAACCTTCTTAACCTCCCAGCTCAGGCCACCCTCATATTGTTTAAAGTTGTACTGCCTAAACTACTTCTCAAGTGATGTCATTAAAAGATGGTGTGTTGGTGTGCTAGAATAGTAATCGCCAATTTCCTGATTCATTGTCAGTTTTTTCTTTCAACACATATACACACATATAAGCGCAAACACAAACACACACCACCCTCAATAATATTTAAAACATCATTTTTGGCTGTTGGGGCCAAGATATAAATAAAGGACTGACTGTCTTTGTAAAACATTAAATTGGAGCTATCAAGTATCACCAAATAACACCAGTAAAACACAAGGGTGAACAGAGCACTCCAGGCTCCTATAAATTCAGCTGAGCATCCAGAGAAAGCAGCCCATTTTTCTTGTTGCTAGTAAGACACCATCAGAGTTGTAAAGTTTTCTTCTTTGTGGAAAAAAAGAGAAGTGCACCAATTAAAGTCCATCATTTGAAAGAAATGGCTTAGAGAAGAAGTGGGAGGGAAATGCTGGCTGCCTCACTTGAGAAAGGGCAACAAAATCATCTGACTAGAGAGAAGGGTTTGTGTTGTGCTTTCTTGATAAAAGAGTACACCTGGGTGCCTTGCCTGAAGGGGGAGGAGGGAAAGCATCCCCTAAATATTGCAAGGAATCTATTTCAGTTTTTTTCTCAGCCTCCCAAGAGGACCAGATGCCTACCTAGCAGGCAGCTAATTGGCACAGTGGATAGAGCATTGGACATAGTCAGGAAGACTTGAATTCAACTTCTATCTTAGATACTTAACTAGTTGTGAGACTGTAGGCAAGTCATTTTATTCTCCCTTGGCCTTAATTTCCCCATCTTTAAAACTGGGATAATTAGAGTACTCACCTCACAGTTATTGTGACAATAAAAGGAGATAAAATTTATTTTAAAAAACTTTGTGAGCCTTAAAGCATTATATAAATGTTATTATTATTACCTCTTATGAACCACTATACCATTTTGTTTCATTCTAATTTCTGCACTTTTTCACTCTACCTTCTATTAAAGACATATCTCCAAAATGACAGTGGACTGATAATCCAACTCTTGATTCTGAAAGAGTAGTCTTAGTTTCCTTATCTGTTAAAAGGGAATTAATTATATGGACACTGTGATTACCTCACAGAGTTGTTGTAAGGCAAGTTATCTGTGAATCCTCAAGTACAATGTTAATTTCAGTTATTATTATTATTATTACCTTTAACAATAAGCAACCTATGAATAAGTACCTCTGTTTCCCATAGTGCCTAGTAATTCTTCTTGCAGATAATGGCACTCAAATGTTTGTTAAATTGAATGAGAATATACACTGAAATCAGAAATTCGTTGCTAATCTGAAGTATGAATAAACGAGGATTATTTAAACCAGAAATTTCACAGCAACATAACTTATGCCCATGTATTTTCATATTATAATTATAACTTTGAAATGACCATATAGCTACCACTTGAGAAATGCTAGCTTTTCAGTCTAATTGCTTCTCAGAATTCTACAACCAAACAACTTCCTGATAATAGTCATCTAAAAACATAATAGTTTCAGTAGTATCTTGCAACAAATTTCCCCAATTTAATACTTAATTAAATACTTATGTATTTGCACTATTCCTCTGATTGGTAATCAAAATCCTTTAATAGCTAAACACTGCTACCAAATTCTTTAGCTAGCATTCAGATTAAGAATTTGAGGGAGGATCCTTGGAGGTCATCTAGTCCAGCCCAGGGCTGAGTAGGAATTCCATTCATGATATTCCTACATACATTTCATTTGACAATACCAAGTTAATGGAAACCCCCTAGCTCCTGTGGCAATCCATTTTTCTTTTGGACAGTATTAGAATGGATTTCTTCTTTGAATAAAGGATGGACTAGGTATCTTCCAAGGTCCCTTCCCAGTCTGAGATTCTGTAGTGCTTATTGTAAGGATGATTTTTCCTTAAATGTAGCCTAAACCTACCTCTCTGAAACATCCATCTAGTTCTCCTAGTTCATCATTTATGGAGCCAAGAAAAATGTGTCCAGTGCCTCTTTTTGTCAGATACTTTAAAAATACCTATATTGCAACCCCCACCAAGTTTTCTTTTTTCTATATATTCCATGTCCTCAATTCCTCCAACCGATTTCATATGTCATGGTCTTTATTTCGCTTACACATTACTAGATACTCTATAGCTTATGCCTAGTATACACTCCATACTTTTTTATTTCCATGTTTTTGTCTATGATATTTTCTTTCTATCTCACAAATGTACTTCCCCACTCTACTTTGAACTACACACACACACACACACACACACACACATATATGTAGAATATATATATATATATATATATAGTGTAATTGGAACTCTTGTGCATTTGAACTATATTTCCCAGGAGCCCACTGACTTCCTGTCATTATGTGCTGACACAGACAGGGGATAAATAGGTTGATGTTACATGGCTAGCTCTCTTTTCTTCCTATTGGCTACTGCGTTGGAGTGGACTGTTTGAATAGGTAGATCAGTCAGGGGCCCTTGGCTTTATTCTGTTACCCTTTTATTTTGTTACTTCTAGTGATCATTAATACATAATATAAAATATATTTAAGTATTTTACATTACTTTTAATTTTATAATATATACACACATATATTATATAATATCCATGATAAAGAATGAAACAGTCCCTGCTCCCAATTATTTTCATTCTACTGGGGAAGGCATTATATCTATAGAAAAATGTACAGAATGAATAAATATAGAACAAATAAAATATATATGAAATAGAGAGAAAAGGATATGTTAGTAATTAGGAAGGAAGGAATCAGGAATGTAGAAATAGACTTGAATCCAGGACTTTAATCCCCAGAAGTCCTTGCTCCACTTCCCCAGAATGCTTTGTAATCTCACTGAATTCTCACCTGGGCCGAGAGCAAAATCATTATTTAAAGGGTCTCCGCACACGGTAGGGTCTCTTCTCTTCCTGCCTCCGCTGGCAAACAGAGGCGTCTCATGATGTGAGTGAAATTTGGGTGGGCCTCATGACCCACCTAGCATGTGATTCTCTTGCTTGTATTTTCTTTAACCCTTGACCTTTAATAAACCTCATAAAAATAATACTCCTTGCAGAGAGAAACTAATTTCTACCTCTATCAGTATTCCCTAAATTTTAATCTTAACAGAAAAGACTGTGTGAGAGGCAATGCTTGAGTTGAGACTTGATGGAAGTAATTTTCTGAGACAGAGGTGAGGAGGGAGAACACATTCCAGACATACAAGTGACCAATGCAAATGGAGGGAAAGGAAAGGAAACAAGAATTTTTGAAGTTCCTCCTATGTGCTAGGTGCTTTACAAATATTATTTCATTTGGTATTTATAACAGCTCTTTGAGGTTATTATTTTTAAACCATTTTATAATTGAGAAAATTGAAGAAGAGTTAGTTGAATGACTTGTCCAGGGTCACACAACTAAGATGTGTCTCAGACCAGGTTAGCAATGAGGTCTTCTTGACTCCAGACCTAGTACTTTATCTAATGCACCATTTAGTTGCATAGAGAAGTGATATTGAGTACTGTATGTGAGAGACAGAAAAAATGGCTAGTTTGGTTGGACTATCCTGTAATAGCGGTAATGAGGCTTGAAAGTCAGGTTGGGGCTAGATAGAGAAGGACCCCAAAAAATAGTGACAGGAAAGAATGGATTATGCTCTATTCTTCCTTAATCACCACCTGGAAGAGGACTTCACATTTGTTAATTTGCCTTCTTTTGAGGTACCATGTTATAGTGGAAATATTGGATTTAGGGGACACAGGTTCATATCTTGACTCAGTCACTTAACAACCTATGTAACAATGGGAAAATGACTTAACCCTTTGGTATTTGGTTTCTTGTCTATAAAATGAAGTATTCAACTGACCCCCAAAGTTCTTTCCCAGCTCTAAACCAATGATTCTATCATCTCTGTTCAGGGACCTATTGCTAAAGCTATTAATTTAATGGAAAGAGCTATAATTAATGTTGATATTAGAATAATAATTCCAAGACTTCCTAAATCTACTGCCCTGTACCTCTCCTTTCCTCACTCTCAACTACTTGCTTGATATTTCCACCTGTCTTTGAGTCAATAGAATAAAATTTAACCCCAAAGGATCATACCGTTAGTTCTAGAAGGGACCACAGTGGCCATAGGTAACAACCCCTCATTTTCCAGATGAGGTTACTGCTTAGGATCATACCACTAATAAACATCTAAGGAGGCATTTAAATCCATCTTTCTAGCTCCATCATGCTGTCCTAACATGCTATCTCTTAGATGAGTTGGCTCTTCATCCATGGATTTTATTGCATTCTGTTCAATTTACATTCTAAATTCAGTAACAAAGCCAATCCTAGGAAATATTAATGAAACAGTCCTTTTTAGAGAAGACCATACTCTGATTCTCGGTGTCACTGAAATGTAATGGTCAGCATTAGCTCAAGTACATTTTAAAATGTTTTTCTTTTCCTCATATGAAGCAACATTTGGGTGAATCCCGTCTGGTGTTTCACTAATATATCTGTCGACTCCCTGTCCAAAGTTCTAACAGTTCATCTATAGTCTTACTGTGTCCCATCATTCAAACCCTAGAGTCTGGTATCAATTTTACCCCCAAGGGCAGGGAGACTCCTGTGTTCAGTCTCTACTTCCCCTCAGTGTTGGATGGCATTGGGCCAATTTCGATGAGCTGCCAGATATGAAACAATGAAAAATGGCTTGCTAGGGCTTATGCTGCTGACCTCCTGACTCAGTGTCTTAGTGGCACACCAGATGTACAAGTGGAAAAACACACAGCCTCCCACACAGGCATTTTTCATGCTGTGAACAATATGCAAAGCTCTCCAGCACATGAGGGATGGCCAAGGGAGCGGCTATCAGGGCAACTATGCTAGGGCTACCCCTTCAGATCCAGTACTGATCGATCCCATTTCCCCCAACCTCCACATTCTCACTCAGCTGACTCAAAGTCTTCTTGATTATCCTTGATATCCAGGGTTTCAAAGTTGGTTCAAGGGATTGTGAGCAAAATTCATTTTTTTTTAGTTCCCCTCAAAGATCAGAAATGGGGGTGGGGAGAAATGGAGGACATTTGGCCCTGCAGAGAGTCATCAACTCAGCGTTCCTGCTGGCAAGCACATGATAGATGTGACGATTCTTGAGTGTGAAGGAGAGACTGCTTTTGCCTGTTTCTGTCCAACTAGCAAAACAGGAGGAGTTGCCAAGACAAACAACCTAAGGTATGAAAGTTAACAGTTAGCAATCATGACGGTGTGAAACATTCCCATGAAGCCCAGACTTCAAGGATGGGGCTTGGAATTGCTTGAACGTCCTGCATTCTTTCACAGTGAAAACAGGGCAGCACAACAGCAGTGTGGGAGATGGCAGCCAGAGAGGTCCAGAGAGACAACCATCAATTTAGTAACCATGGACCCCTGGTTCTGGGGGGAGGAAGGGGTGAAGGGTGGTGGGACTGGAATGTGTATCACAGTGACTTCTGACGCCAGCCACTGTTAGGCATTCAGCCTTGGAAGCTCAGCATTCATTGCCCACCTCTTCGCCACTCCTCCCCATATTTCCCCATCTCCCTCCACCAAGCAAAAAGAAAAGAAAAAAAGAAAAATTACTATTAATAGGTCATATAAAAAGAGCCCTTGTAGTTTATAATCATTTTCATCTGGAATGGGGAAACCAACCATAAAATGTCTGTATGGTGATTACATGGGTCAGTGAAACAGGTTTATGTTAGCTAATACTCTGAAGCCATAGAAACTTTCAGATTTGGGAGAGGATAGTTTATGACCTTTAATGCCCGTGCTGACACAGGGGATCACGAGAAGACTTATTTTATGCTTGAGCCATCACTAAACAAGAAGGCAAAAACTAATCATTACAAGCCAGATGACAACTGGAATGCTGTAATAACTTGACAGGATATTTATGTAGTGTGTAAGGTTTTGGATGAGTCTCATTTTGAGAAAATGAGGGACTGCTAGAAAGTTAGATCAGGCCATTTACAAGATTCCAAGCATCATTCATTCACTAGCCAATTATGTAATTCTATATGGAAGCAAACACCAGTAGAAAGCTAGTTAAGTCTTCAAGACATGAAAGTTCATTGTTCTCTATGTCATTTGCAGTTAATATGCCCCCTAAATGTTATTAGTAGACCAGATGAAATCTAGAGCTTGAGAAATCATGGTAGACACTATTAACTCAGGGACCTGTTATGACAGTTTGATGGTCTGACTATAGACTGACTCCTTCTCTCTCCATTTATTTTCAGATGACAAGCAAAGATTTTTAAAAGGATGGGGTTGGGGGAGACTATATATTTTTTTGCTCTACCTCTCTTAATTCTAATGATCTCATTTAAGTTCCTTTTAACCCATCCCTTTTCTGTACTAAAACATGCCAAATGTTATTATTATTATTATCTCAGTTTAGATGTAAGTCTTGCCCTAATGACTAGCCATTTTTACTCTTGACATTCTTCAGGGTCTGCTTGTTCTTCCTTCATATAAGTAATGAAAGTTGGACAAAATGAGGATGTGCCATTATTTCATAAAATGAAGTGCAAGACCTCCTAGATAATCCCACCACTTTCGGTTCCACTTGATCAAATTCCATTTCTTTCATTTTCAGCATTCTGAAAATGCATTCCATGTGATTTTATCTTCCTCAGAGAATTTATCATTTTCAGAGGACAACAGAAATAAGGAGTTTAGTCTGTTTGAGCCATTGTCACCTCTCGTTCATAGTCAGTGACATCATCTATTGCCTAACTTGCTTCCTGACCATCTAAATATTCCTAAGACTCCTGAGGCTATTAAAGCTTAATGTGTTCAAAAAATTTTTTACTCTGGAATTTTGTCCTATGACTCTTCTATTATATAAAGTCTAAGACAAATGGAAATAAAAGAAATTTTTAAAATTCTCTTGCTATCTTTAAGACTCTAGGATTTAAAAAAATACGATATACATTTAGTATATATATATATGTGTGTGTTATATATTCTAGAATATATTTTGAATATGCATAATCTCTATAGGCTATATAAAATCTATTTAGGATATGTATTCTCATCTACAAAAAATTTTCAACTCTCCCCCAATGTTTTTTACTCTGTTTTAACTAATTAGTAGAAGGATTCTTTGTCACAGAACATTTAGTTATCTTTGTGACATATAAGTTCTTTCACCTTAATTAATCCATTTTGACCCTTTAAGAATGTAGCATGATAAGTGTAGGATTTTTGAAACTCAGTGTTTAAACTTATAACTTAATCTGTTTACTAATTTTTTCTAACTTTGTTAGAAAGAATGAGATAATGAATATTTGATTATGTCTGGGGAACTTTTGTGGCCTGAAGTCATAAATATTGTTATATGTTAAAAAGAAATTCTCTGTCTCTCTGACAGTTTTTCTCTATAAGTAGTTTGGTCTGAATCCCATTTGCGTTTTAGGATTATTTTTCTGAATCTTGAACCTATGCTTAAGTATGATAAAACCTAGGTTTTAACCTCTATAATTTCTGTGCTGTCATAGATTTATTTGGCAGCAGGTACCTTTTGCACAAATTCAGTGGGGAGATATTTCTCCCATAATACCTCCAAAGATGCCATCCATTTATGCTTCATTCTCTGCTGCTACTGTACTGCTCTCCATTTTTAATGCTGCCATTCACCAGCCCGGACACTTACCTTTGGTAAGTGCTGCTCAGGTCAACATTCTCTGGACTAGTTAACAAACGTTGAGCCTTGTGTTTAGTCAGTCATACACGTTTATATGACTGGTGCACAAAAGGGCCACTAAGGCAGTTATAGGACTTTGTTGACTTTCTTTGCTCAATGAAAGGTCTCCAAACCTTATATTTAGCTGAGTTATGGTGCCTAAATTCCATTCAACTCTTTTCCACCTCTAGTGCACTCAGCATGCCTCTTATATGGTCAGTGCCTCTACAAGAATATTTTTTGACACTGAAAATAAATGTATTAATCCCTAACCTCTAGACATGACCCTGGCAACTTATTCTAGGCCAGGAAAATAGACTTGAAGTTCCAATAAGTTCATGAAACCACTAGAGAGGGAAGGAGGCTAGTCACTGGACTCTATGACCATTCCTCCTATCATAGCTAAGTACGTGTTATTCTTATTTTCTTGTGTGTTTAATCCTAAGGTTCCACAATACTTCAGTTACTGGTGGAAAAAATGTTTTAACTTACTTTTTTAAAAACCCTTGCCTTCCATCTTAGAATTACTACTATGTATTAGTTCAAGGCATGATTGGTAAGGGCTAGGTGATGGAGGTTAAGTAACTTACCCAGGGTTACATAGCAGGGAAGTGACTGAGACCAGATTTGAAATTAGAACCTCTTGTCTCCAGGTGTGTCTCTCTATCTACTGAGCCACCAAGCTGCTCCCTTAACTTTCTTTTGAATGAAATGTCTTTCAAATAACTATTATCAAGTTGTCTATGTCAGTGGTATCAAATTCAAAAAGAAACAGATGTCTATGGGCTACATACTGATATAGAAAACTACAAATTATTGACATTGACAAATTGACAAATGACATTATCTTTGCTGTAATATAGAATTTATTTATTAAGTATTTGCCCATTACATTTTAATCTGATTCTGACCTTACTCCTAGAATGTTAAATTTGACATTTCTGGTCTTTGACATTCCCAATAGACTTCTGATGTTAGTTATAGTCAAACTTAATGGTATTACAATTAAATTCAATCTTTAGAATAAAGGATATCGATTTTCTGACAGTTTCAAGTATTCAAAAGCATTTCTGGTTCCCATAATGACTAAGGATCCCCAACAGCCAAAATAATTTTAGAATAATTCTTCCCAATTTTTTTCATTTAATGGCTAAGGGGGCAGGGAAGAAGGACACTTTGATGACCTTTAGCTTGCAGTTTCCACATCCATCCTCTTCAGGCACAAAATGGGATTTTTAAATCATAGAGGAGGAAGTCTTAATTACAAGCTCTTCCCCACCTCCTTTTTTAAATTTTTTCCCCATTTTAATAAGTTTATTTAGTCAATTTAGAACATTATTCCTTGGTTACAATAACCTCCTTTTTTTTTAAATAAAGAATGGAAAGTGCAACTTTGGAGGGGCAGGAAGAAGGTAGCAGGGAGGAAGCTGATAAGCAGGTTGGTAGGGTGAGGAGGTGGAATCAATAAGCATTGTTCCTTGACAGGTGCAAGGAGGGGAATGGAAAACTCTGAAATGCAGGCTTTAAGTGGTTTTACTAGTGGTGAAAGTGAACAAAACTGAAGAGCTTTACTTCCTCTTCATCTATCCCACTCCTTCAAGGTGCAACAGTTGTAGACACAACATAGATAGAGCTTGGGACTAGACATAAAATTTCAGTGGTTTAAGGAATTCCAACATGAGAAAATTCCTTTTATCAGCCTCTTTTCTGCTTAGAGAAAAATTAAGAGATTAAATAACTGCCAAAGTTCACACACCCTGGATATGTTAGAGGCAGGATTTAAACTCAGATCCTCCCAGCTCCAGAGTCAGGCTGCTGTGCACTACCTCATGCAGTCTCTGAGTGAGATAATATGGTATGGTGGAAATCACACTGGAAATAGCATCAAACTATTTATGTTCAAATTTTCAGCTCTTATGTGACCTTGGGGAAGTTACAACCTGCCAAGACTTATTTGTAAAAGAGTCTGTCTCTCTTATGAAGTGACTGGGTTGGACTAGATAATGTCTAAGTCTCTTTATAGTTATAAATCTACAATCCCATGAAGTCCTATCACCTTCTTGTAGTCTCTCCTAAAGTCCATCCCTGTGATATGACACTTCTGAATTACTGTGCATTTGGTACCTATTCATAGTCTTCACTGTGACATTCTTTTGTACTTTTGCTTTTTTGGTTGTTTTTAACATGTATGAATGCCTTTTCTCTAACTAGATTGTAAACTCCTTGACGGTCAGTGTTTCATTTGGCCTCACAGCTGGGACTAATGCAAAATTCAGGTTCACAAATTTCCTAGCAATTGGCACTTGGGAAACTGATACAAAAAAGAGTTTTATTATTACGTGGCACAATAAATAGGCATAAACACATATGCTATGGCAATATAAAGAGATGGAGGTTTGTCTCCATGAATGCAAGAAACTCGTATAGCAAGAGGGTAAGGAAGTCATGACAGGGAAGAAACACAAGAAAATTTGGGGTTCACGTGGTAAAATTGCACATTCTAAGAATGGGCTTGGTTGAGAGCAGGTAATAAGTGCCAGACGTGGGAGGGAACATTCCTAATCAGATCCAGATGAAGTGGAGAAGTTCTTAGGGTTATTGAACCATACCAGGCTTGGGTGAAACTCAGGGAGGGGGAGTTTCTTTATCAGGACCATAAACTGGGAGAGGATCTACATTAACTAAGGCAACAGAAGAGAATGACTCTGAGGCAGCAACTAGTCAAGAGTTCTACCCAGTCAAAAGCGAGGAGCATTATCCACCTGATGCAGGGTTAATATAGATCAGAACAACAGAAAAGTACAAACTTGGTCTTCACCTATATGATTTATAGGCATTGGGACCACTTAGCCCTAAGCAACTCCACCATGCAGTCCTATCACTAAAATATTAAACAATATAAAGCTTACAATTATCACAGTCAGGGACAAAATGTTTTATTCTTCTCAGTGTCTTCCTCAATGTCTAGCGCAGTGCTGGTCACATAGTGACCACTCAGTGATTATTTCTTTCATGAATGAAATATCTCTAAAGTACTTTAGAGATCTCAGCCACCATGCAATGATGATCTACTCAGGGGTCCCCAAACTTTTTACACAGGGGCCAGTTCACTGTCCCTCAGACCGCGGGATGGCCAGACTATTAAAAAACAAACAAACTATGAACAAATCTGTATACTGTTGTCTGGGATAGCGGAGGCTGCAGCGCTGGCTGTGATGGGCCTGTCACACCTTGCACAGCCCCATCACCGCCACTGTTGTAATGGGCAGCAGTATACACAGTGCGGAATCCCCTCCCTCAGATCACTGCTCACCATGCTGATGTCTTCCAATGTGCAGCCCTATAATCCTTTGCACGGCACCTCGTTCTCATTCAATTACTCTCAGAACAAGGTGCCATGCAAAGAATTATGTCACTGGAAGTAGTACTGTCAGTGACACCATGCTTTGTGGCGCTGCCACATACAGTGCACCTCTCACTGACCACCAATGAAAGAGGTACCCCTTCTGGAAGTGCAGTGGGAGCTGGATAAATGGCCTTGGAGGGCCACATGTGGTCCATGGGCTGTAGTTTGGGAACCCCCAATATAGATTAAAATGGCCAGGATAGAATGTTCTAAAAACAAACATTCAACCTCCCAATTTAGTGTAGACTTCATTTCTGTAAGAATCCTCAGATGTTGGCAATCTGAGTATAACAATTTTTACCTTTAAGTTCCTTAAATTCAGTAATCCCATAATTTCTACCTTACATTATAGGCTTTAGACTTTACCATAGTTATGTTCAACAGATGTCTAGGAAGGAAATTTATCAGCCTCTTAGCTTCTCTATTTGTCCCCTTTGGTCACATTGTTAATTAAATACAGGCTCATCAGCTATTTAAAACTTTGTGTGGCTTGTTAATTTACCACAATCACAACATAACTTGATCTCAATGGAATCACAGTTTTTCTTATAATAGAGAGCTCTATCCACTAAAGTTAGACCATAAGTTCCTTAATGGCCAGAATGATTTCACCTTTGTCTTTCTCTTCCCAGCATTTCGCATAGCACCTGGTACAAAGATGATGCTTAATAAATATATTGTTACTTGATAAATTGATCCTGACTTGGAGAACATGCCTGGTTGTCTTGAGTTCCAAAATTTATAGAGCTTCCAGCAAAAGAGAAGGAAAGATTTGTGATTTTCTTCAATACTTTTAAATAGGACTCCATAAACCTGTAAAGCTTCTGCTGGTTTACTGGTTACTAAGATGTTTTCTCATTTGACTCTTTCAGGATCCTATCCCTGGAGCCATAAGGAATTTCCGTGGCCAATTCCATCATTTTACAGAGGAGAAAATGGAGCCCCAAGAAGATTAAATGTTAATCTGTATGATCTCTGAGATCCCTTCCAATTCTAAATCCAACATAACCTGGGGGTTTCAGATTTCAAAAAAACTTAACCTGGACCAAGACCTCTTATTCGGTCAGCCCAGTTTACTGTAACTCATCCAGAGGATAAAGCAATATGGGTGGTATTTGAACTCTATGGATTTGCCACTCATGAGACCTTCATTCAACCCAGGAAAAGTCACCCCATTTTATAGTCACAGGTCTGGTTCTGTCAGACATCGGACAATTTATTATTCCAGAGATCTTGGGAACCAGATATACTCGCTTCTTCTCAACATAAGTCCCCATTATGTTTTTCTCCTTATTTTACTTCCCTTGGCTTCTCTCCCTTATCATAAGTCTCTCCCCTTTGCGTTTTCCCAGGACACTCATTCTTCTCCATGCTAATCCTTAACAGCAGAAAATTCTGACACTGCCTTTATTCTTCCTCCCAGTCTGTGCCTGAATATTTAGTTAGATAAATAGTTTAGTTCTGAGAGTTTCTCTTAGGGATTTGACTGACTGCTGAATTCTAGGTTAGATTTATCCTACTTCCAAGAAAGCATTGCCTCATCTGTCTAAGAAACAAATTAGCTCCTAAAAATTCCATGTTATAGGACATTTATTCATTCATCCATCTATCTACCCATTCAACATTTATTAAAAATCTACTATGTGGAATTAATTCATTGTGCTTATGTTCAGAGAATTTCAAACTCAAGAGATAGTTCCTGTACTTGTGGAGATCACAGTCCATTGAGAGGAAAAAAGGAATAAACCCAAGAAAATACTAATAAGTTAAAATACATTTAATTAATAAAAGGAATATAGAGCAAGATGATAACAATTGAGAAAGAACTCATGTCCAGCTGGGAATTAGTAAGCCAAGAAGATATGATCAGATTTTCCAAGAACCTGAAATGTATTTGAACTTAAAAAAATAAATAACTCAATGAATTCTTTGCCTTGATGTATTGGCAACTTAGAGGTAAATGATGTGAGTTTGAATCCCAGCTCTGCTATCCTACTAATGAAGTATCATCATCCCCAAATCTGATTTTAAACCAATAGTTTCAACTACCAAGCAAACCAAATTTCTTGTCAGAGTAACTAGTTACTAAAGGCAAACAAAATTCAATTTGATTTAACAAATATTTATTCAGGATCTAATATATGCCAGGCACTGTGCTAAGCACCGGGGATACTAAAAAAAGACAATAGACAATCCCTGCCCTAACAAGTCAATTTGCCTTCTATAGACTCTTTTTTCCCCTTAGTCTGTTGGTGTCAAGAGATAAGAGAACAGGGAAAATTAAGCATAGGAATAAGAAAAACAAAGACCTCAACAAACAACATACTTTGAAGTTAATTTGGAATTATTGAAAATTAACAAACCAGGTCTAGAGATGAGAGATCCTAGGTTAAACTCTAGCCTCAGACACTTCCTGTCTGTGTGACTCTGGATAAGTCCCTTAACCCCAGTTCCCTAACCCTTACTGCTCTTCTGCCTTGGAACCACACTACCTACTATCAGTTCTCAAACAGAAGGTAAGAGCTTAAAAAATTAAAAAAAGAAGAAGAAAATCAACTGTAGTTTTAAACTCCTTTAGACATCTTAAAGAGCTCTTAAAGAAATTCCTTGACACACTCTTTATGTATCAAAAAAAGTACCAAAGAGGATTTAGATCAAAATTTAGGAGGATAGTCAAATGTGAGTAATTTTTTTTATGAACTTCAAATGAAATGATTTCATTAAGCCAGCTGGCCAGCTGTTGTCTCTTTCCACAGAGAAATGAAAAAAAGAGTTTAAATTAGAGCAACAGGGGCATGATGCCTAAAGACAAGAGATTATCGACCGGTGGCATTGATAGAAACTATAAGTTGGTCTCTTCATAAGTTACCTGCATATTAGAATGATATATTAAACCAGGATATACATCATATTCTACAGAGCACTTGCTGGCCTTGTGGTTCTTTTGGTTAATAGAGATTACAAATGTGGTTCCCGAGTTACATAATTATGAATAATACCATTGCTTTCAAGTCTAAAGCCCAGTTAACAAAGCACAAAAAGAATTGGATATTTTGTGATTTTTCCAGTTGAGTTTACACTGGCTAAAGGATGAATTCCAATAATCCTAACCGATGGATATACTTCAAAGTGTCTACGAGGCTTAAAATACTTTGATACTTTAAATGATTAGTGTTTTCATTGTTCTGGGTGCCTCCTTCACCAATACAGCTCACAATCCTTCCCAATCTCTCATCATCTGGTGGCTAACCTTTTCTCAATGAATTTATTCAAACTTACCGAGGCTGTTTATCCAAACCTCCAAGGTTGGTCCTTGGAGGGCAGATGCAATGGCCATCACCAGGCCCACACTTAGTCTTTCTAAAAGAGAAGGTGCGCTGCTAGCTAATATAACCAGGACCTTTGATTTCATTGATTGCATTAGATAATCTCTGAGGCCTCTTCCAACTCTAAAACTACTTTCTGTCCACCAGACCAATCATAAATCATCTATACTTTATAAAAGTGGTGTCCAACTCAAAAGGAAGGGGAGACCATCCAACTGTATGATAGGATCCCTGAAAGCTGCTTATTGATTTAGAACCATATATCAACACTATATATGCTTTATTCTGTTTTTATTTATTTTGTTAACTATTTCCCAATTACATTTTAATCAGCAATCAAGAGTGTTGAAGGGTGCAAATTTGATATCTTTGCTTTAAAAAGTCATTATGAATTACCTGAGTAAAGCTGAGAAAGATTAAGTAACTTGTATATGATCATATAGCTGGTAAGAATCAGGTGAAATTTGAACTTCTATCTTTCTAAATCCAGACTGGCCCTCTAACCATCATACCATACTCCTTCTCACTCCTCTGTTATAGAACTCAATCAGTCTTATCCCAAGATGAGGAATCAGGTTTTAGACAGGAATATAGTCAAAATCAGTGGCAGTTCAGATATCACTAATTATTTAACACAGATGTGGTTAATTATTTATTGGATATTGGTTTTAAAACTTTCCCTTAAGATTTATAAAGAATTCGATTAACTTAATGTCATTTCATTTATATAAAGTATGTGGGAGATTGAAATAATAACTGACTCTGGAAGGTATTAGGTATAGACTGGATAAGATGATCTTTCAGCATTCTTACAAGAATCTAGGCTTTTTCTAGTCCTGAATTCTGTAACAAGTATGTTACTTTTTAAAAAAATAGGCACTAGAATTTTGCTCCCAGCTTATCATTAGGGTCTTTTTCTTTCTTCTTAGTTTATACTAGTCCACTTCTACATTATAGATATAAAAAATGACACAAGTCCACAAAAAATACCAGAAATTTTTCAGGGTTTATTTCAGAAGCATTTTGTATGCAAGCTTAAGTTGTATTTACCTTGAGTGACCCCCAAAACAGGGTGATAAACAGATTATTATGAGGAAAGAAATCCATCAAGTAATCTCTGACATAACAAAATATATTCTTCAAAGTGGGAAATATAAGAGCACATATATGGTCATCATTTAAAAGAGGTTCCATTTTGAAGCCACATAATATAAATTTAGGAGAATTTTAAATAAATTGCCCACATGAAGAGATTGAAAACTTGTGCAAACCTTCAGGCCTGCATTTCTCTCTGTCCCCCATCTCAGGGGAGAGCCAATATTTTGAGTGGAAATTTTCTTAACTAGTTATTCCTTTACTCTGGCCAAGCCAACCCCTTCCCTCTCTTGGAATAGACAACAATCTAAATATTATTAAACTCCACAGGATTTGCCTCATGGCCCAGTAAGAGGAGCCTTTAAGATGGAGCTGAGCTAGATGAGAAGAAAATCTATTCCTTGAATCTACAGTTTTGGAGTCTTGCCCTGAAAAAACTAATGACTTTCCACTGGAGACACCCCACCCCCCAACCTTGGCCCCCAGGGCCTCCAGTGATAGGAAATCAGATGGAATTAAAAGCATCCCATAAATGGAAGAAGTCCTAGAGTGAAAGTCTCTGGGCCTCACCTCAGGAGAGGCCAACAGAATAAAAATGGGTTCCCTCAGTTTTGGCATTTGAGAGCTAACATACCAGTCGCGCAGCTTGGGCCATAACAGGAACTGTGTCTGGGGCACTCAGGCTGCTGCTGTTGGCCTTTTGGGCTAGACACATTAAGGTTGTGTTTACTTTATCATTTGCATAATGGACAAGGAAATGAAATGTGTTTCCCTGGGAAATGACCACTTGGGAGCAAATCTGATTTGTCACAGGGATAGATTGGAGCAGGAATGCTCAGCCTGCAACAGGGCAGCGGCTCTTCCCCGGTGAGTTAGCAGCTCTCTTCCCTTACTCCCCCCAACAACACACACTGGTCACTTCATATCATACACAGGACTCTGTTCCATGCTCTTTGGGGAGAGAAGGTGTGGCTCTAGTTAGAGGACTGGCATTCCACAAGTCCTTTTGCCAAGCTTTTAGAGGGGTCAATGTGGGGTAGAGAAGCTGAAATGCAAGGCGTTTGGTGAACAAAAGACTCACAGTTGACCAAAGGCAACTCTTAGGAAAGAAGAAATATGACCAGGCTTCCACACACAGTTCTGCTATTGCAACTAAAAGCTGTAACCCATAGCACCCCTTCCACTTTATCTCCAGGACTTCCTGGGAAAAGTCTGCCAATAAAAAGCACACAGTAATACTGTGGGCTGCTCTAATTGTGTGTGTGTGTGTGTGTGTGTGTGTGTCTGTGTGTGTCTGTGTGTGAAAGAGAGAGAGATAAGAGAGGCAGAGACAGAGAGAGAAGAGAGAAAGAGACAGAGACAGAGACTGATAGAGAGATAGAAAGAGAAAGAGAGAGGGGGGGACAGAGACAGAGAGACAAAAAGAAGACAGACAGAGAGACATAGAAAGAGAGGAGAGACAGAGAGAGAGAGAGAGAGAGAGAGAAGAGACAAAGAGTCAGAGAGAGAGAAGAGACAGAAAGAGAGACAGAGAGAAGAGATGGAGAGACAGAGACATACAGACAGAAAGTGACAGAGAGAGATTCAGAGAAAGAGAGAGAGAAAGAGAGCCAGAGAGAGAAGAGCCAGAGAGAGAGAGAGAGAAATGTAGATAGATGCCCACAAGAGACTAGGTCAAGACCACCAGCCTCATTTTTCCTTCTGACCTAAGCCAAAATTTGAGTCCAGGTCTCCAGAGGGGAAAACTTGCCAACATGTCCACTGTAATAATATATGCCACATTCATTGCAGGCAGAGGTTCTGGGAACAGGCAGGAGAATTTGGAGAAAAGAAGGGCTGAGCTTAACGTTCCCCCACATTACAGATCAACATATCCCTAAAACTCAAAAATGATTTCTTTGGGGAATATTTGTTTGTTCATATGTTTGCACCCTTCTGTTTCCCCCTTTCACCCACAAGCAGACAAAAAGGACAAAGGAGACTTGGGGATATGATACATTCTTGCCATATTTCTCACCCATTCAGAACCAAGAAGTATCAGAAATCTTGTGGGAAAGTGACTTCTCAGGAGACTTCCAACTCAATTTCTCAACTAGAGTGGTCTGGAAAGTTTGCATAAGTTTTAGATAAGACCTTAATTCCTGGATGCTTTACAGCCCAAACCAAATCTTTCTGAGGTTCCTGTCTATCCCTAAAAGGCGAGTAACATATTTTCCATAACACAATTTGTTGGGTTTTTTTTCATCCAGAGTTATAAGATTTCTGTCAATGTTCTCTGAGGGAAACCACATATCTCATGACAAAAGGCATCCTTTTTTTTTTCTTCTCAAATGTAATCTGAAACCTTATTACTGTGCCACTGCAACCGGATCTCAAGTCCTGTACTGCTAACCAAGTGTGCTCTAAACAAAATGGAGGAGAAAGCCACAGAAATGAACACAATTAGGATAAACAAGAGCCAGTGATCAAATGCAGCTAATTTGTATCCATAATATTTGGGAGTTACACAGTCTGTTTCAATTTGAGGGATATCTTCCAGACCTTGCTCTTTCTTTCCATAGGAACTGACTTTTGCTTTTAATTATTGAACCTTAAGAATTCTTACTATAATTTGGGGTTAGCTTGTAACTCTTGAAGAAGAAAAATCCAGCTCATAAATCCTTCTATATTCCATCACGTCCAATAATAGGCTTTTGTGGTCCAGTTCGGCATCAATTAACTGTATTTTTTTAGAGAAATGAAGAGAAAAAAAAGAAGGAACAAACCCTACAGCAAGCATGGCATCAAAAGGCAATGGAGTGAATGGAAACTTGTTGGCAAGCAACCTATGCTAAATAAACTGTACATAAGAATGCTTTAAAAACATAATGGGTAATGAGTAAAAAAGCTGAATCCCTACATAGCAGTTTCACCTTGAGAAGACATAGTACTGCATTTGAGAGTTCCTCAGGGTGAAGAAGCAGCTGGGATTTCAAAAATCATTTGTTATTTTTTTCTAGCCAGATTGCACTCCTGGGTGCTATTTTATCATAATTATTTATTAACCTTATCACAGATCCATGCATCCCAACACTGATGCGTCAGAAAAAGGAGAGGGAATGTTTCAAGCCATGTCCACATGCACAGGGACAATCCGCTGATGTGCCCAATTCAGTCACATCCTCTCCCATCCCCCGGAAATCTAAAAAAAAGAAAGGGAGGGAAATAGAAGAGGACCAGGAATGATGCTACCCCTCATCCTTTCTCTGGAATAGGCTGGAAGCTCCCCCTCTCACACCCACACATGAATGGAATTGAAGGGGAAAACTTGGAGAACAGAATCATTATATAGTTGGGTTTTCTTGCATTTTTATATATTCCTTGAGATTTTAGCACATTAATCTTGAGCTATTTTGGATGCTAGGGCTTTTAGACTACAACTCTGAATATCAGCTTTTCCTCTTCTACTTTACATTCAATCCTAAGAATAAAAATTATAATCAATAGGGATTCATGGAAAGGCAAATTAAAAATTAATTAGAAACTAAATAATCCAATTCTTCAAAACTGGTGGATCAAAGAACAAATCATAGAAACCATCTCCAATTTCACTGAAGAGAATGACACTGAGGAGACAGCATACATTCAATCCTAAGGTGAGAAGGAAATTTAGAGGCCCTCATCCAGTCCAACTTCCTTCCCAGGCTAGAAATCCTCTCTACAAATTCTTTGTGTAGTTAAGAATGCTTTGTGCCTTGATGAGGAGTTCACTGTAGAACTATAGAAATGAAAAGAACAGCCACCACAAGTGCAAAAATGAATGCTGTGCAAATTATGATGACCAAGTTTGGCCTCCAATAAAGAAATAAGAGAAAGCATCTCCTTCCTTTCTTTGCAGAGATAAAGAACTATGGAAATAGCATGTACTGTTGTACTTAAGGGATGCTGGTTAATTTTTCAACCTCCTTTTTTCCCCTTTATTTTATCACTTGTTATAAGATATCACTCTGGTTGGGAGAGGGAAAGGGATATATTGGGAAGAAAGGTGATGTAAAAGGAAAAAGCATCAGTAAAAATGATAATAAAGAATTTTTCTATGAATTTGGCTAATCCATAATTGAATGTTTCCCACCACTATCCTCCCAAGTTTACCATTTTTGTTTTTTTACCTTAAAAAAATTTTAAGCTCCAATTTGTTTCTATCCTTCCCTCTCTTCTCCCTACCCCCACCTTGATAAGCAATCCAATGTAGATTTTACATATGCAGTTGTGCAAGTTTATTATTTTCAATTCTAATAAGAAACTGGAGTTTGAAAGGCCTCTTTCTATATTATTTATGCACTTTAGGAGAGAGAGTTAAGGATGTTCAGTATTCAGATTCTGAAATCTGATTTCCACACTTCTCAACTCCTGATGACTACACTGGGAGTAGCAAAAGAACTTTTTGCTGAGAGGAGAGAGATAATGCATTAAGCAGACAAAGGCAGGGGCTCTAGAATTATAGTAGGAGAGCTCAGTTCTATTCGTGGTCTTCCCAGTTTCTTCCAGTGGCGAGTGGTTCCTCCTTTCTATCTCTATATTAGCAGTTGGGTTATTTGTGAACATGTCTTATCTACCTTACTGCTTGCAAAGGTCTTAGAAGATAGGGACTTAGTGTTGTCTTTTTACCTGTTCCAGTGCCTGGCTCCAGTTCTAAGGATAGTAGATAAAGATTTTCTAATTGAGTTGAATCACTCTACCTTACTGATGACTAACTGGGCCACCCTTGGTTACTTTATTTGGGAGACAAATATTTCTAAACCAAAAGTTTTCTCTCCCTTCCTATTGTTTGTATTAAGCTCAGACAGAGTGTTAAAGATAAGCCAGAATTGGAACCAGGACTTTCAATGGAGTGTGACTAATTGACAGCCACTCGTGCATAGAATGTTTCTGTTCTTCCCCTGTGCCAAATCATATCCCTCTCATTTTCAAGGCCTCTGATCAAGTCCTCCCTCCATGAAACTTTCTCTAGTGACTATTAAACCCAATTGGAATCACACCACCTCCTTTAACTGATCTGACACTCTGCAGTCAATTGCAGAGTGTTTGATCATATTTTTATCTGTGTGTCTCTTCCAAGAAACTGTAGGCTCCTACCTTGAGTTAGGACAATCAGACAATTCCCTTACAGAGATAAACCAGATGAGACTCTCTTGGAGGAAAAAGGATCAGGGCTCTAGCAAAGGATCAATAGGAAAAACATCCAACTGCGAGTCATGAAATATGGATTCAAGATCCAAATCTGCAACTAACTGGCTGTAGTAATCAGCGAGTATCCCTTAATATCAATGAGCCTTAAAACAAAATAAAATAATAATATAAAAATAAAATAAAGGAAATGTATGGAATGTAAAATAAAAGAACTGGATGGAATGATCTCTTCCATAGCTTTAAATATACATGAAATTAAATCTAACTTTCCTGTCGAGGTACTGGTTTGACAAGGGTCTCTAAGGTGGCTTCCAATCTTGAGATTCTGTGATTCTGTGACTATGAGAAGAATATTTAATATTATTATAAAATCATTAATTCACCAAATATTTCTTAGCACCTACTACTAATAATAACAGCACTAGCCAACATTTACATTGTATTTATCATATGCCAGATACTGTTAAATGCTTTATAATTATTACCTCATTTGATCCTCACAATAACTCTAGGAAGTAGATGCTATTATTATCCCCATTTTATAGATGAGGAAGGGGTATTAAGTAGTAATTAAATTTATGAATTATGGTTAGTAATTAACTAGCAAAAAATAGTAATAAAGTTAGTGATTAAGTAACTCCTGAATAGGAAATAGAATTACTAGCCTGGGGGCACACAGCTAGTAAGTATCTGAGGTTTGATTTGAACTCAGATCTTCCTGACTCTAGACATTGGCACTCTGTTACCTGTGCCTTGTAGCTGCAATGTGCTATGCTAGGTATTGACAGAAACTTAAAAGTAAACAAGTTTTCTTGTGGAATATGCTTAATGCCATTAAAAAATTTAGTAGCTGATGTTGTAAAGTGTGCTCTGATTAGTAGGGATCCACTGATATGGTTTGGAAGTGTGCCTTCCTGGTACACTCACCTGGAGAGATTTTTAAAGGGAGCCAACAATCAGGCCATGTTAAAGGAGGAAGTGAGAGGGATTTTTAAGGTGAAAGGAGAAAGGACGGATTAAATGGAGTCTAAAGCATATTAATTCACCTGCTGCCATGGAATATAGATTTCAGCCCTGATGGAACTTCTGCCTTGGGACTGAGTTCCTCCATTGATTGGAGTGTGTGGCCTCTCCCTACTTTTACTCAAAAGTAATGCTTTTCCTTTCATTCACTGAGTTAATCCCCTTAAATGTTTCTATATTCATGATCTAGGAAGAAGTAATACACTGAGGCACACAATTGTGGCATATAATGTGATGGAATACAAATATGCTGCAAGGAGTGTTGAACGGGATGATTTAAGAAAGAGCTGGAAAAACCTATGTGAACTGATGCAGAGTAAAATAAGCAGAACCAGGAGAACATTGTACACAGTAACAGCAATACTGTGAAACAATTAACTGTGACAGACTTAGCTACTTTCAGCAATGCAACAATTTAGGACAATTCTGAAGGGAACTTATGACAAAGAATGCTATACATGCAGATGAAAGCATACCATTTTCCCATTGTTTATTTGGGGTTTTGTTTGGGAGTTTGGGTTTTATATTATTATTCACTTAGAAAAGTGAACAATGTGGAAATATATTTTGCATGATAATACATGTACAACACAGATCAGATTGCTTGCTAGTTCTGGGAAGGGGTAGGAAAGGAGACAATTTGGATCATATTACTTTGGAAAACTTATGTAAAAATTTATTACATGTAATTGGACAAATAATTAATTAATTACGAAACAAACAAAAACTGTAGACTAAGATAAGACCCTGGGACACCATCCACATAGGGTAGAGTCTAAGGGCAAGACACAGTCAATACCATAGATATTTCAAAAGAGGCCTTTAGAACTAGGTTAGATATCAATCCATTAACAAGCCTGTATTAAACATCTATTTGTCAGGCACTGTGCATGGTGCAGGGGATCCAAATTAAAAAATGTGATAATCCCTACCCACAAGGAGCTTAAATTATAATGGAGGAGTGAGTAGGAAACAAATAAACATATAGATATAACAAAGAGTAGCACAGAGAGTAAGTGTTATTAGTGGATTTTAAAAATTACTAAATAATTTAAAACTCCTAGCTGCTCCTGGCATACACTGGAAAGAGGAAGAGAATTCCATTCAGCTGGTCACAGTGCCTCCTATCAATTAAAATAAGAAGAGGACTATAATATTCATATAATTTCTCAATTTCAGTCTTTTGCCCACTGAAATATAGATACTTGGATCCTATCTCCAAACTAGAACTTTATCTGGAAGCTCCAATAGAACAAATTCTATATCTAAAAGATTATTGTTAGAACTTCTCTGGCATCTAACACTGTCAGGGTTTTGCATGAAGCAGGTACCAATAAATAGTAATGAATGGATGATTCTTCTATTAAGACACCTGGTTCCCAGCTCCTTAATCTGAGTTCTTTTCCTGACTTGACTTCTTACTCTCTCTATAAATTTAAGCAACATTCTAAAACTCTATCCATGAAGTCTTCCTCAGTTCTGCCCTCCATTAATCATGGAAGACATTAACCAGTAGATTTCTTTTAAAGGACCACACAATCATGAAAGACAAATGTAATTCATACTACTTGCACTAAGAAATATCTATTCTGTGAGAGAGATCCAAATGAATTAGATTTCCAGTTCATCCTTGCTTCTAAGAACAGATTTTGTAAAAATTAAATCCTGGAGAACATGGCAACCACCCTCTGCTATTCTATTTTAGTTTAGTGAAATCAGTAAAAGAATCCTGAGAATCCTTCCTTCCTCTGTGCATTGGTGTGAGTGCAGGAATATTGTTTCCAGGCTGGCCTGTGGTTACTGCCAGGCTGATCCAATTTGCAGTCTTTCCAACTGGGACTCAATATTTGATGTGAGGAGGGGGCCTTCTTTGAAAAATCAGCATCAGATGGTGGGGACATCACACTCAACTGCCCTTGGGCAAAATCACAAATGTTAAGTGACAAAAATACCAAGAAAGTTCATTAGAAATTGACAAAATGAGAACATCTGGACAATATATCAGAGACTGATAAGGCTTTTCTGAGTTGACCTATGTAATATTTTAATGAAAATCTGCTGTGATTGAACATTTTATGCCAGATATTTCTTGTCACCACAGTATGATGTATGTTAGATTCTGAGATAGTGAACTACACTAATATTCCCCACCACACCATATGCACTATTATTCTCAAACATTTGTACTTAAGCTAACCACTCTACATCAAAATAAAATAGATGCATCACTGGAACATAGATTGAGGGTTATATTAGATTGAATTCCCCTGCTCTACTTCTGTAACTGTGTCTTTGGCCAAGGCAATATAACCTTTCAGGCTTGGTTTGCTTATGCAAGACAGATCTTTAAAGTGATGTCTTATTGATTTTTATACTGGCAATTTTATACTGGTTGTGTATTTCAATTAACTTAATATTCCTCTGTACTTGTGCCCTAGGATGACTTAATTAGAGAAGATGCAATTAGAAAACTAAAATAAGGAACTACAATCAATCTATAAAAATTAGCCACCTGTTTCCAAAATCTTGGCAAAAAGAACATTGTACTGCTGTGGGCTACTCTAAGAGATATAACATTACATTTAAAACTTATAGTAGAATTGTCATAAACTCCTTCCCCTAGCTTTCCCTATCCACCCTCACCTAAATGCCTGTGAATGATATTGTCCATTTTTTCATTCCCATGGTTAACTGGATCATGTAGCTCCTCCACTGGGTTCAATTAGACAATTCAACCATTTTCAATCTCTCACCCTAAACACCTTCAATTATTCCTTTTTTTGCCCATCCTTCAAAGTCCAACTAGAACCTTCCCTGACTACCTTTGCCTGTGGCTCAAATCATCTTCCCCTGAATTCCTACAGCATTATTGCTTGTGCCAATCATTGTTGTTGTCATATATTCTATTGGTTGCCTGTGAGTATCTTGTATCCTGATATGGAATGTAAATTCCTTGAAAGCAAAGACAGTGTTAAATTCATTTTTGTGTCCTTTACATCTTAGCACAATATCCTCTACCTAGTAGGGATTCAACAATTATTAGTTGATTGAATGATATTCTTTTCTTTAAAAAGAGTTGAATGAGCCTCCAGTTTTCATGTGAAATAAACCAAGGACCCCAATAATCACATAATCCTGCAATCTGATTCATTTGAAAGTTCTCTCCAATAATATAAATCATAACCCATCTCTGCTTCTCATTCCATGGAACTCTTATTAATGTTCTCCTATAACTTCATCGTAGGAGACTTACCCCTTGCTTTAGAGGATTTCATTTTCTCCTGACATCCCTGAGTAGAAATGAAACAATTGAGCTGTTCATTTTACATTCTATCTTTCACCACATAGCCAGACCATCTTTTCCTCTTATTATGCAATTCCTTGATGTTATCTATTAAACTTGTTTTTCTTCAAAGTTCCTAACACATTTTATGTTATAACCTGCTTATACCCACTATGGGCCACTTCATTGTCATCTGCATGATGTTCATTTCAAAAATTTCTGTACATTTGATGTTCCATGACTTGCTGCCCTGTAGCAACACTGGTAGAATATTAGTATGAAAAAAAGATATAACTTTATTTATTAAATGCTTGGGATCATTTCCAAAGAAATAATAAGGAAAAAGACTTGTACAAGAATATTTATAGCTGCGCTCTTTGTGGAGGCAAAAAGTTGGAAAATGAGGGAATATCCTCCAATTGGGGAAAGGCTGAACAAATTGTGGTTTATGTTGGTGATGGAATACTATTGTGCTCAAAGGAATAATGAACTGGAGGAATTCCAGGTGAACTGGAACTACCTCCAGGAATTGATGCAGAGTGAGAGGAGTAGAACCAGGAGAACATTATACACAGAGACGGATACACTGTGGCACAATCAAATGTAATGGACTTCTCTACTAGCAGCAATGCAATGATCCAGGACAATTGTGAGGGACTTATGAGAAAGGACACTATCCACATTCAGAGAAAGAACTGTGGGAATAGTAACACAGAAGAAAAAAAAAACTGCTTGATCACATGGGTCGATGGGAACATGATTGGGGATATAGATTCTAAATGATCACCCTATTGAAAATATTAATAATATGGAAATAGGTCTTGATCAATGACACATGTAAAACCCAGTAGAATTGCTCATTGGCTCTGAAAGGGCAGTAGGAGGGGGGAAGGAAAGAGCATGAATCATGTAACCATGGAAAAATATTCTAAATTAACTAATTAAATAAAATTTTCTAAAAATAAATAAAAAGGTTGGGGTCATTAGAGGAGTTTTGCATCTCTCTAAAAGCAACCCAGGATACTCTCCTTCCCTTGTCCAATTCTGGGCCCAAGTTGTTGCCTTCTTGTACAATTTGACCAAGAAATCTATGAATTGAGTAAGTTTTATTGGTTAAGCAATCCATGAAACTAAGAACACAATGGCTGAGCTAATAAAAATGAACCTCTAGAATTTCTGTATTGAAAATAAGAACACATTAAGTTTGGAGTAAAGCTAAGAAAGGGTATATATCATGTCTAGATTATTTACATTAAAGATTATGGGCATTTGAAGCAACAACCCAATGGAAAAGACATCTCTCAGAAATACTTCAAGTTTCCACCTAATCAAATCTCAACTCTATTTCATTCAGTGACACAGGAGAGAAATGAATATAGATTGAATTATGAAGGTGGATTTCAGGATTCTTTTCTTCCCTTAAGTTTCATTTGAAATGGCATTGAGTTTGGTTTTATTATTTCCAAGAAATGTTTCAAATCCTGGTTTATAGGCTTATTAATTTCTATAAGGAAGGGGAAAAAACCTGGAGCCATTAAGGCTTTGCTTCTGAATAAACCTTTATGTACTCTTGAACTACAATCTTCTATGGATATTAAAAAGATGGAGTCACATATTTGTAACGATAGGACATGTCTCAATGTAGTAATACAAAATGACAAATAGTTCCACAGATACTTTGCAGTTACTGATTTCTCAGATTTAGCATCCTCTCTGTCCCTGCTAGTAAGCAGTGACCTGGATGACCATGAGCCAAATAGTTTCATGGAAGCAAAGTTTCCATGTATAATACATTGTTCAAAGCAATAGCACTATATCTCCTGCTACAAAAGATCTTTCTTAATTTTTCACATCAGATTTGAAGATCTTGCCAGAGTTTGAAGTTTGCCCTTCTCATGCCTACTTGGATACAAAGGAATACATCCTTCTACTGTAGCCAATCAGAGCTTGGGGCTAAGCCCCGGTGCCTTTGAAGTCAGGGAACTTAATCATTTTCCTTGAATCTACTCCTGAGTTTAATACATCTATTTTACTTTGCACATAGAAGGAAGTCAATAAGTATCTGTCATTGCTTGTAACAGTAACCTACATTATACAGCACTTTAAAGTTGGCTAAGATTTTTCCTCTTGATATTCATCTTACTGACATTCATCATCCCCATATGCTTTCTTCATCCCTACAGAACCTTTTGGTAACAGATATCCTTTCTCTGTCTTGCATCTTCAGTCCTTCCCTCTCCACAGGCTTCTCCCTATTTGCCTACAAATGTGTACTGACAAATTCAGGTCTTCTCAATCTTTCCCTTTTATCTCATCCAGCTACAAACTAGCTATCCTATCATCTTTCAAATTATTAAACTTCTTGAAAAGGTTACCCATACCTAGGACCTCTATTTCCTCATTACCCACCTTCTCCTCAAAAGATTTCCCTTTTTGAGCTGGGGAAGATAAAGCTAAGTACCCTCTTCAAGTTCAGAAGGGCTATGGGTCTGCCTAGTCCCATGTCCCCACATCCTCCTATCTAACCCACATTCATACACCTAGATATTGGAGAGCATAACTTAGTAAGTTATATATTTTCATATATTGTGACAAAACAAGGCAAATTAAATCAATTTGTGAAAGTTTCTCTGCATTAGGCAATCTAATATACACACATGCAGGCACGCACACACACACATGTACACACAAATATATAATGATATATAAACATATGACATGGCCACTGAACTCTCATCTGTTTGGGTAAATAAGTGGTGTGGTTTCCTGAAAAGAGAGTTAGAAGATCTGACTTTTTGCTTCTTTCACTGACTAGTTGTGTTTGGTTGGACTAATCACTTTATCTCTCTGGGATTTGAATTGACCTGATTAATAAATAAATAAATGAGTTGCCTAGGCAATCATTAGGAATGATTTCAGGAAAGGAGACATCTCTTCAAACTGAGGAGGTCAGAGAAAGCTTTACAAAGAGTCAGGATCTGAGCCAAACTTCAAAAAACCAAAACAGTCAGCCCTGGCATAGGTGGAGTGGTAAGGAATGAATATTTCAGGCTGGAGGAACTGGCACATTACAAAGACACCAAGATGGTAAAGCAGAAGACCAGAAATCACAATGTAGATTAAGGAACACTCTAGTTTGTCTGAATTGGAAATTCATCAATAAGCAAAGAATGGACAACTAAGGATCTATATATCATTTTGTGCCTCTGATCAAAGAGAAAACAATAAGTATTAGTTGTCAGTTATAATTATTAAATGCTTAATAAACGTTGGTTTAATATTGTTTCTTTATTTCTTCTTTTTTGGTGAATTAGAAGAAAAAATTGTGTCTTAGGCCTACAACTGTGTACCCTGTTGTTATACCCAGCATATGCCAAACTCTCTACCTCTTTCCTTTAAATTGTTGCTGAAAAGCTCCAACAGGGATACCATATTTTGACCCTGTTGACTCCACTAAGGACAACGGTATATTATGGGGGAAAAGAGTACTGAACTTGAAGTCAGAAGTCTCAGTCCTTGACATTTACTAGGTGTATAACTCTCAATAAGCCATGGCACTGAGGTAGCATAATGGATAGAGTACTGGGCTTTCATTCAGGAAAGTTCCTTTTCATGAGTTCAGCTCTAGCCTCAGACAGTTAATGTGTGACCCTGGCCAAGTCATTTAACCCTGTTTACTTTAGGAAAAGGAAATGGTAAACCACTCCAGTATCTTTGCCAAGAAAACTCCAAATGGGATCACAAAGAGTCAGATACAACTGAAAAAATGATTGAAAAACAACACTAAAAACCCTGGATAAACTGTTTGATTTCTTTCTGATTCTTATTCCAAGTGGAAACCATAATATTTGCCTTTGCCCACAAAATTGTTGCAAGGAGATAATGAGTACATGAGTAAGGCTATTAAAAAGGATTATACATGTGTAAGTTGTTAGCATACCTTTGGAATTGGAAGAGACTTTAGAAGTTCACTATATGAGGAAACTGAGGCACATAGTCTGCGATTTTGCCCAAGAACACAAAATTAGAAATCCAGCCCTCAAACACATGTATTTGACTCAAAAGTCAGGATCTTTCCAATACATTATGCAGTCTCTGTGGTGATACACTCATCCAAAAGCATTTATTAAGTCTTCCACAGTACAGTTCCAAGGAAATTCTTCATCCTCTTTCAGCAAGGAAATGCTGACTGTGAAAGACACACAGTGATTGCCATTGCTGTCCATTATTACAACAAAATTAATTGAAGATACTCTTCGAGAGACTAAGGATTCTTGACACTATGCTTAAGGCAGACGAGCTTTCTTTGGCTCTTTGGAGAGCCAGATTCCAGATTAGCTACATGGGTGGGATAAGTGAATAGCCCCCCTTTTCTATGACCCCACTTGGAGGTGCCTGTCATTTTACTGCAAGACTAGTTTCCCACACCCTGCCTTAATCAAAATACTGCCAACACCCTCCCCCTTCATTGGCACACCAAAGAGCAAAAAGATGAAGGTCCAAAAAGAAGCATTTCCTCATGATTGCACTAAGGAAATGTGGGCTGCCTGACACATGTGATTTGGGAAGCAGATGCTACTAAGAAGGGTTGAAGACTTTGCCCAGAAGTGAGGTGAGGGTTGGAATTTTTTACTTTGAAAAGTAGCCTATGTATTAGGGAAATGATTAATTCACCAGGAGGAATTTTATATTCCACAGGGTGATACACTCAGGAAGGGAAGGGCCTCTTGGAGAAGCCAAATTGAAAATACCTCATTATGTATCCAGGCACGTTTGCATCCTTTTTTCCCTTTCACAAAAGCATCCAGACTGCTTTGCTAAGAAAACCCAAATGAAGATGCATTTCAGGGGAAAATGTATGTATGTGTGTATATATATGGAATATATTATATATGGAATATAATATCTATGGAATATGTAATGTATGGGATATATAACATATATTCCATTTTCTATGATTGGGTAATCACATTTTTTAAAAAACAACTTCTTTATGAAAGTAGTTTTAGATCTTCTTTGTTGGTACATTACTAGTGGAGGTGTCTACATAGCATCATCATAACTAAATGGGGTGGGCCGACCAGAACTTTGTTCCAGGATGCTGAAATGTAAGGGATATTGATAGTAGTTATGGTACTTTGACAACACAGAAGCAGCTGAGTTTAATGCCTAGTTAGCAATAAATAAATGAATGAATGAATGACGAGATAGATAAATAATAATTGCTAATATTAACATAGTACTTACTATGGTCCAGGCATTATGCTAAACACTTTACAATAATTATCTCCTTTAAGCCTCACAACAACCTTGAAAGAGAGGTATTATTATTATCCCCATTTTACCCATGAAGAAACTGAGATTAAATGACTCACCCAGTGTAACAGCTGGTAAATGTCTGAGGCTGGATTTGAACTCATGTCTTATTGACTCTGGGCCCATACCTCCAACCACCTAGCTGACCAAAAGCTCTCAGATGGCACCTTCTTCCCCACTAGGGACAGTACCTCACATAGGCCCCTTCCCAATCTCTCCCTGCTCCCCCACTTTTCTTTTCTTCCTTCCCCTCCCCAAACCTATGGTGATCTCACTGGCAACAATTTGTTAGTGTCTTTGTGTCTCTGTCTCCCATTATGGAGTGGTTATCTCTAGTCTCTCCTTCACTACTCAGTGTGTATGGGTGTCTTCAATATTTGATATTTTGTACTACTCGCCCAATGTGAAAAAAAGAGCTAATTATGGCTTTGATCATTGTTACTGCATGCTGTTAAGTGACATTGAAGGTTATATATGTAGTATAATGCAATTTTTAAAAAAACACTAGAAAGGTGTCTATGGCAAATGTATGTGACTCTGGGCAAAGCATTTAACCCCTTGTGGCTTATGTTTCCTCAGTTTTAAAGGAGGCAGTATTACTCTATGACTCCTGAGATCTCTTCCAGCTATAAGTCTCATTGGGGGGCCAGCTAAAGAAACGGAGTATAGTAAGGGGCTAATGAATAGAGAAGCGGCCATTAAGTCAGAAAAATCTGACTTCAATCCTCTGATACATAATGTGTGTGACCCTGAGCAAGTCACTTAGCAGAGGTTGTCTGTGCCTTTAGACAGATACCCAAGATTATCAATTACAGAACAATTCAATTCAATAAACATTTTAAAGAATCTACAATGTGCCAGCCACCATGCTAATTAATGGAGTTACAAAAACAGGCAAATGACAGTCTCTGCCCTCAAGGAGCTTACCTTCTAATGGAGGAAACAACCTGAAAACAATACCTATAAAGGAATTCATAAACAGTTTTCTTTGGAAATAATTAAAAAAGAGAAAGCCCTGGTACTGAGGGGTAGGGAAGGCTTCCTATAGAGCAGGTGCTACTCTGCACCTATAGATGAAGTTTTATTCATTAGGATTTCTCTACTCAAATGAAATCACTGATCTGATTTGTTTTAACCCCTATACTGTTTTTGTATCCATTGTAAGAAGAGTGCCAAAGGTTAGGAAATGAGAGTTAAATGACTTACTCAGGGTCACAGAGCCAAGAAAGATATGAGGCCAGATTTGAACCCAGGTACTCTAGACTCTGGGACTGGCACTTGATCTTCTGTGGTATAGGACATAGTGGACTCAGAGTGAGACAAGAGCCACATTCAAATTCTAACTTTCACTTTAGATAAATCACTTAACCTTTCATAAGCTTGGCTCCCCATCAACAAAATACAGATAATGATACTTTCAGTATTTATTTCAAAGGGTTATTGGGATGATCAATTCACTTTAACACTTAAGAAAAACATTATTAAATGCCTGCTATGTGGCAGGCACTCTGGAAGGTTCTGGAACAAATGAGACAAATGAGTTAATTTTGGAAAAGCATAAAAAGATCTTTATGAAATTATGAAGAAATGAGCAGAACCCAAAAAATCAAATGCAGCAACAAAAATATGGTTTGAAAAATGATTTGTGTTTATCCACCTCTAAGGAAGAACAGATAAATAGAAATAAGTAAGACACACACACACACACACACACACACATATATATATATATACATATGTTTATGGATATGTATATATACACATATCTTTTTGCCAAATGATGCCTTCTCCAATGGGGGAATGGGGAGAGAGGGAGGCAGATAACTTGATATTTTAATGTAACAAATAAATCATTTTTAAAAACACAAATATCCCCTGTCCTGGAGGGCATTATACTCTACTAGAGGGATTGCACTCTGTAAGCAAGTAGGTATATACAAATTTCAAGATAGATTTCTAATCAATGGATGCATTCAAGAAAGACTGAATGTGAGAGGTAGCACCTGGACCAAGTAGTAAAAGAAGTTTGATTCTATAATGTAGAGCTGGGAAGGAAGTATATTCCAGATGTAAGCTGATATTAATCAGCAGCCCTCCCGATGAATCTGATAAATTCTCCAATTGCTTTGATGAGACTATCCAGTGTGATTGGAGGAATCTGAGAGGCATCTCCCCATGGAGTGTGAGCATGTTCAGTGAAGCCTTACTAAAAGCCCACAAATGAGTAGACATGGAGGTTTGCCTCCAAGATTTTTGGTTAGCTTGGAAACAAAAGCGCAGGTTTTTGTGCTAGAGGAATCACTCCTCAGGATGGTCCATAAAAATGATATAAGTGACCAGTTTGGTGGCTTTTGTATATCTTTTTCGCCTCTCCCTGTTCAGAAGATAGTCAAGTATGAAACATGATGAATTTGCATCCTTTTGGGGAATGGAAGGTTGAAAAAGAGAAAAATCTACATAGTCTTCAATCTCCAAGAAGAGGAAAAGTCTTCCCTGGAGCATGAACACATGAGTTGCTTGTGTTTGCACAAAGCTTAAGAAGAGAGATCTCAATAATAGACTTTCTAGCTCAAGAAACTGTCACCCAAGGTATAAGGGGTTTTCCTGAAGATGCCAAAATCATCATGCCCACTCAGGCCAGGAGACAACTCTTAGGCTCATGGGGTGGGGGATATGCATCATGATTTAGAAGTATTTGAAGGATGCCACAGAATAAAGTAGATACATGGGTAAGAAAAGTGTATAGAATCCTTTTCAATGACCCTACTCCTTATGGAGAGTGGGCATGCCTACTGGAAACATGTGGAGAAGACCCAAGAAAAAACCCAAGTAAGAGAACCAGAAGGAAAACAATATGACAAAATTGAGGAAAGAAGAGAATGTCAAAGAGGACAGGATGAACAACAGTGTCAAAATCTGAGGAGAGCAATCAGGATGAGGTCTAAGAAAAGGTGACCAGACAGAAATTAAGAGATCATTGGTAGACTTTAAGAAAGCAGGTTTAGTTGAGTGACAGAATTGGGCTCCACATTATAAGGGATTAAAAAGGAATAATAGATGAGGAAATGCAGGCATACCTCATTTTATTGTACTTTGCACAGTGATTTTTTTTTAACAAACTGAATGTTTGTGGCAATCCTGCATCAAGCAAGTCTATGGGCACCATTTTTCTAATAGTATGGGCTCACATGGTGTCTGTGACATTTTGGAAAATTCTCACAATATTTCACACTTTTTCATCATTATTAGTATATCTCTATTTATTATAGCTATTACAGTGCTCTGGGATCAGTGATCATTTGTGTTACTATTTTAATTGTTTGGGGCTCCATGCACCATGCCCATATAACATAGTGAACTTAATAAATGTTTTGGGTACTCTGATTGCTCCATCAACCTGCCATTCCCATACATCTTCCTCTCCTTAGGTGTGAAACACAAGTCTCTCACTTTAAATCAAAATCTAGAAATGACTAAGTTCAATAAGGAAGGCATGTCAAAAGCTAGTAGACTATCTTGAATAATCAATAGCCATCAACAGTGAGGCAAATGCCTCCACAAACTAAAAGATTGTCTCTCTAAAGGCTCAAATGATGGTTAGCATTTTTAGCAATAAAATACTTTAAAATTAAGAAGCATTTAATTTAGATATACCCTTTTAAAAGATATACTGGTGCATGTTTAATAGACTACAATATAATGTAAAAATAATTTTGTATGTACTAGGAAACCAAAAAATTCATGTGACTCACTTTATTGTGATGTTCATTTTATTGGAGTGGTCTGGGAGTGAACTTGAAATATCAGAGGTAGGTCTGTGGAGGAAACAATAAATAATGCCTCCAAAGATGACACAGTGGAGAGAGCCTCAGACCTAAAGGCAGAACTGAATTCAGATCCTACCTCAGTGTCAGTCATTATTAAACTGATGTGGTTGTGTCAACGACTTACTGATTTCAAAACTTTGAGAAGTATGACAATGTATTAGCATTGCAAATATTTTAGGAAAGGCAACAATACATAGAATTGTGGAAAGATTTGAAGGCAGAAATTCTGAGTTGAGACCCACCTATACCTCTTACAAATTGTGTGACCTTGAGCAAATTAATTAATTTTAAACCAGTCCCTGGTGAAGATGATAGTGAAGATAAGCTTCCCCAGGTTAATTCCTCTGTATATGCTTTTGATCTTGTCCTGTCGAAAGTACATAGTGGGCTCCAGGCATGGGATGTATTTCCTCCTATATTTTCTTATCCTCAGTTACCTTATCTATAAAATGGGTAAAGCAATACACTACTCATAAAGTTATTGTGAAAATGTGGCTAGCACTCCCATTGCCCCCCTAAGAAAGTTATTCTATTGTTGTCTGTATTTGGTATTTAGTTATCTGTGCCTATATTTTTTCCTTTCCCCACAGAAAACAAATTCCATGAGTGTTTTTAAGACTGTTTTGTTTCTATCTTTGGGTCTTTCACATTAGAATAGTGACATTTTTAATATGTGCTTAACAAATGCTTGTCAAGCTAAATTCATGTAAAACTATTGGATAAACTATAGAGTGATATTGCTATGTATCAATAATTAGTCTTAATCAGCTATGATTATTTTATTATATTATTATTGTTTATTATAATCCCTGAATTAAAAAAAGTCAAACTAGCTTATTTTAGCCTTTCCCTTGCTCCAATGTGCATGCTCCCTGATCTTTAAAATGTGATAACTGATCTTTTATTGTTTTCTTTTTAGTAAATGGATATGGGTTGGCAACTTTTTACTGAATAATAAAACCAACCTAGAGTGAATTTGCTTCAGTACTTCCTCACGCCTTAAAAGTGCCATGGATCCCTTTTGCTTTTCTTTCTTTTCTCTGGCATTCTTCCCAGACCCTAACTAGGTTATCAAGTAGGTGATGGCAGCCACCTGCCAGAGCCCAAGGAGTTAGTCTTTGAGTTGCTACCATGTTGTCTGTCTTTCCAAGAGTTTAGGTGGTCTGGCTACTGCCATGAATTTGAACCCAAAGACTACTTGGCAACTTTGGACTTTTCCACTACAGAACCGAGCTAGATGTGAACCAATGCCTTCTCTGTATTTTACTTCTCAGCAGTTTTTGTCAAGAATCTCCATGAAATTTGAACTGCTCAATGGAACTTATGGAAGCTGGTCATAAAAGAAACCTAAAACCTTTGCACATGATCTTTGCCACCACTAAAAAATTTGAACCAAAAAAACCCTATGTGGCCTTCTACTTACAGGATTAAAGAATCAAAATAACTATTATAATAATAACTCAAAATTATAGTACAAGCCATTCTCTCAACTAAAGGAATAAAGGGAAGACCTCAAAGAAGGAAAATCTAGGACTAAAACCTGCTTCTGATACTTACTGTTTATATGAACCAGGGCAAATCACTTACCCTTTTCATTCCTCCAGGTAACTCAAAAAGTATTGGGGAAGGCAATTTCCTATAAAGGAGAATTCCTTACAACAATGAAATCATAGATCTAGACCCCCCCCAAAAAAAAACCCTCTGACAACAATCCTGTGAGATAAGGGTACAAATATAAAGTGAGGACCCAGAATTAGCTGGTTTAAGTGATTTGCCTTAGACCTGGGAATAGTTAGTGAGCTAGGGATAAAAATCTCTTTGTGCTTTACAGTTTTATAAGAACATCTCCTCCAAAAAATTGTTGGTAGGGGCAGCTAAGTGACTCAGTGGATTGAGAACCAGGTCCAGAGACAGGAAGTCCTGGGTTCAAATCTGGCCTCAGACATTTCCTCGTTGGGTGACCCTGGGTAAGTCACTTAACCCCCATTGCCTAGGCTTTACCACTCTTCTGCCTTGGAACCAATACACAATATTGATTCCATGATGGAAGGCAAGGGTTTTGAGGGTTTAAAAATTGTTGGTAGGTAGGTAATTCAAATAACCTTATATACATTTATAAATAAGAAAGGAAATTAATGCTCTAAGAAATAAGGGCACACAGCTTATAAAGTAGATGAGTTAACCAAGAGAGGGATAAATGGTTTGGTGGCAGGATGTTGCCAATCACTTATACCATCAGTAAAAAGAATATCCATACTGGTCACCAAAGACCAACCAGGATTCCAGAGAGCTCATGGTGAAATACAAAGCCCCACTCACCTTCTGATAGAGAAAGATGATGGATTCAAAGTGTGTATTGTGGCTTATTTGGCGGGAGAAAGGGGAGGATTTGGCCAATGTGGGAAATCATTTTGCTAACTATGTACTTTTGTAACAGGTATTTTGTTTTTCTTGACTTCCCAGGGGCTGGGGAGAAGAGTTTGGAAGAAAAGTTTGTGGAGCTTCATGAAAATAAAATAAAAATTGAATTTTAAAAAAGTCTCTCCTGTCTAGATATTCAAGTGCATATACTACCTATAACAAATATAGGGTTTTAAATTACATTGGTCACAAGTTGTTATGAGAAACTTTCCATCTGTGTGACTAAAATTATGAATATATCTATTTTGAGTGTTTATAATTCAGAGAGAAAGTTACCTCAACTATAGGGACCAATCATTTTGATACCATTTTATCCATCTGTTTGTTGCTCCAATAGAATGGATCATCACTGATAAAGATCTAATATGATGTCTGGATTCTCAGACTACATCAATGACAAGTACTTAATAAATGTTTATTGATTAAATGACTATAACCAAAATTAGTTATTTCAAGTTTTTATTGCCTCTTCCCTTTGTTTCATTAAGAATTTCCCCCCCAGATATAAATGTGAATGGTACCTGATTTGCTTTTCAACTCATTCTTATGATGATATATTTAAAATTCAGGTCACTTACCATTATTATACTATAATTCATAAGACTTTGATTCAAATCTAATTTCTCTTAGAATTTTTTTAGTTTTCCTGCAATTTTTGACATATATAAAGTTTGTTCTAAGGTAATTTATATTTTCTGATTAATTGAACACTAGTTCATTTAGTTTAATTTTGCCACTTTAGCATGTATTTTTATTTACTGTTGGTTTTCTAATTCCTTAAATTGTGTATTCAACTTATTTTTTCTTTGGTCAATATGCGCTTTTAGATATGCATTTTTCCTCTGAAGTCTGCTTTAGCTGCACCACGTTTTTAGAAGTTAGTCTTATCATTATTATTATAATATCACATAATTATCAACTTGTTTCTATGAATTTTTTGGCCCACTTGTTCAGGATTTCATTATTAAGTTTTCATCTGAACAAAAGACTATTGTTTGTTCTCCTGGTTGTTTATCATTTTTATCACACTATGGCTTATACAATGAATATTTGGTATTGCTGGGTTTTTTTTACATTTTTACAATTTCTATGTGATGTAGGACATGGTCTGTTTTTGTAAAGGTGTATCTGGTGCTGAAAAATTAGTATATTCTTAGTTCTCATTCAGAAGTTGCCATAAACCATTTATCCACAAACCTTCCAGGTTTTCTAGTTCTAAATATCTCCTTTAGTTTCTTTTCTTTTAGATTTGTCCAGTTCTGAGATATGAATACTAAATTTCCTCACTATTATCCATTTATGCCTTTTTTTTTGAAATTCAGTAAACTTAAAAGCTGTCATCTGCATAAGTATTTAAGAAAACATGAACTGGTCAGATCATTTAACCTAACTGCTATATTCTAGTAGCTACAAAATTAATGATTTATTTGGTTAATAAATACTCATTTTTTGGCTCAATCAATTTTCATAATCATAATATACATAGGGCTTGGGACAACTAAATATTTTAGTAGATTACATTAATAAAATAGTTTTCAAATAAGAGTATCCAGAAAAATATGCCTGGAGTCTATGTCTCTAAACAAAATTTAACCAAGCAAATGAAAGATTTTTATCTATTTTATCTACTTATATTTGAGAATATATTATTTCATAACATTTTGAATGGTTTGAATATTTTGATGGCTTGAAAAAGTATCTAGTCCTGCTTTCTCAATCTATACATGAACAAATTGAGGCTTGGAGACAGATAAATAATTTGTCCAATCACACAGATAGTTAATAGCAGAACCAAGACTAAAAGTCAATTAGTTGGCTTGTTGGGTTCCTACTTTAATGATAAAATAAAAAAGTTATCCCATGGGCTGAACAGATTCTATTTGATAAACTCACAGCTCAAGTATAATGGAAAATTTAATCTTTGTCTCAATGGGAAGACAAATGGATATAAACATAAAACAATTGAAAAGATAACCTAACAACTTCTTGTTTTTGTAGGCTATGAAGGGCTATTGTTGTTCAGTCATTTTAGTCATATCAGACCTTTCATGGCCCTATTTAGAGTTTTCTTGGCAAACATACTGAGGTGATTTGTCATTTTTTTCCAGCTCATTTTACATATGAGGAAATTGACCAGTGTTAAGTGATTTGCCCATGGTCACACATCTATTAAGTGTCTAAAGTCAGATTTGAACCCAGGAAGATAAGTCTTCCTGACTTCAGGCCCAGACTCTATCCATTGTGCCATCTAGCTGCCCTATACAGGGGTGGTACTTTCTCAGTTAAAAAAAAAGTAGAGGTGGGGATTTCTGTGAATATTCTTTTTAATCTTCCTTTTGGGATATGGATACAATGCCATTTTCCCAGACAAGCTCATCAAATACCACTACATATTGCTTTCCAAATTAGGCTAATTTATCCTTCCATAGACACCAGTTTTGCTTTAAAATTACAATGCTAGCACTACTATATCTGTACCCCAAAGAGATAAAAATGGGGAGAGAGGAAAATGACCTGTTTATTAAAAAATACTTAGAGCAGTTCTTTTTGTGATAGCAAAGACTGGAAATAGAGGGCATGTCCATCAATTGGGAAATGGCTAAACAAACTGTGGTATATGATGGTAATGGAATACTGTTGTGCTATAAGAAATGAGCAGGATGATTTCAGACAAACCTGGAAAGACTAACATGAACTGATGCAAGGTAAAATAAGCAGAACCAGAAGAACACTGTACATAATAAATGAAATATTGCATAATGAACAACTATGAATAACCTAGCTATTTGCAATATACTGATTCAAGAGAATCCAAAAGCACCTTGTTAGGATAGTCTAGAATAATGTAAATGGAGAGAACAATAGCAAAAAAGTCAAAACCAAATGCTGCAAAATTAAAGTGACAAAACTGGGCCTCAGAGAAGTCAGAAGAAAGCATCTCTCCCCACTTCTTTGCCAAGATGGAGGACTATAGTTGTGATCACTGAACATAATTTCAGACTTTTTGATTTGTTAATTTGCTTTATTGAACTATTTTCCCTTTTTAATCTTAGATATAAAGGATAGGGGAACAAGTGTCAAAAATATATCAGTAAAATATTTGTTTTTAAAAGACAGCTAGCTTTATCCTTGAGTAATCTAAAAGTACCACTCAGTTCATCTTAAATTTTATATTGTATTTTTAAAATTTATTTATTTATTTAGAATATTTTTCCAAGGTTACATGATTCATGTTCTTCCCCTCCCCTCATACACCCCCTCCCGGGACTGACAAGCAATTCCACTTGGTTATATATGTATCATTGTATATTGTATTTTTTAAAGAAATTTCCACAAAAAAATGAAATATCCTTGGGGAGCCTAAGGAACTCAGAGATATCCTTTTCATCATCCTATTTTATTTTTTATTTTCACATATCATATCTGCTTATAAAAGTTTATACTTCTCTGACATTTTGAAGTTTATACATGTTTCCATCTCAAACTGTGGAGCAGTTAGTATAAATATTAAAGGAAGAGTGGATAGGGCATTAGACCTTCAAGGAAGAAGAGCAAGTTTCAAATTTGACCTCAGATACTTACCAGTAGTGTTATCCTGGACAACTCACTTAATCTCTTGGCCTCAATTGCCCCATTTGCAAAATGAGAATAACTCTGACCATCTCACAACATGGTTGTGAGGATCAAATGAGAAAACATGTGTAAAGTCTTAACACAAATTTTAAAGTGTAATGTAAATACCAGTTACTCTTTTTCCTATTTTACAGATTTCAAAAAGAGATATTTAATATACTCAGGCATCTGCTATAAAGGTAAAATTCCCATTAGCGCAAAGGGTCCTGGAAACCACTTACATGAGTACAAAGTCAACATAAGGGTTATATAGGATTAAATCACCTCATGAAGAAAGTGCTCAGCTCCAAAGGTGTTTCTCTGGGGTAGGGTTGGGTGTTGTTCCCCAGTACACAGAAGCTGGACATTAAGGTGCCAGATTCTATCAGTTAGCCAGAAGAAAACCCCAAATCACCAAAGCTCAGGGTTGTTGATATAGCAAACAAAACTCACTCTGTCTCCTCATTATTAAAGCAAATCTTCCAAGGATTTGCATCTGATTTTAATTTTCCTTTGTCTATCAGAATTCATTCTAATGGCAGTGGAAAGGGGGGGAAATAATCATTGTATAAAGGGTTTTACATTCTTTGGGATGACATCATAATAAAATACTTACTTTAGACAAATTAAGCTTTCGTTCTTAATTACAGTCCACAGCCAGCTGACGTTTTATGTCATTCTTGCTATTTTTCAAATAAATGGCCCCCTTCCAATCTCTTACTTATGTTCTGATACACTAATGCCTGAGCTTTAAACAACAAAGTAATCTGCTGTAATTAGAATGATCTCCTTTAGCTGGACTTTGTCATCCTGCCCAACAGTCACCAGAGCAAACTTGTTTTTGGTTTGTTTCTTTTTTACCTATAATGAACAGTGGAGGGTGCTGTTGCATTTAATGTATTCATGAATACCATTAAACTCAGAAATTTCCTTTTTCTAGAGTCATCCACCCAGAGCTCTCTGGTAGGTATGGCTTTGCCTCCAAATCATAAAACATTAGAACAGGAGATTATTTCGTTTAGCTTTCTCCCATTCCCATCTCCCCCACAAAGACAGTATGGTACAGAATGGCACCATGGAGAGAATGATGAAATGATGGAAAGAAAATATGGATCTGCATCCTGGTCTGCCGCTTGCTAACCTTATATAAATTGCTATGGGCTTTGCTTTTCTCACGAATGAACAACAACAAAAAAAGATTTATTTATTTATCATCATCATCATCATCATTATTATTGTTTATCCATTAGATTGTGAGCTCCTTGACGGCATGGGGCTGTCTTTTGTCTCTTTTTGTGTCCCCTGAATTTAGTACAGTACCTGGCACATAGTAGGTACTTTATAAATGTTTATAGACTAACTAATTATTAAGCACCTACTACATGCCTGACACTATGCTTAGCATTGGGATTGCAAATAGAAAGGATAAAACAGCTCTTTCCCCCAAGGGGCTTAAATTCAAATAGGAGAAGATAACTTATACATGGCAGTGGCAGCCAAGGAGAAATGTTTGGGTCAGGGAAGTCATCAAGATGATGAATGGAGTCCTTGGGCAATTGATAAGCCTGGCTTTTCCAGGAATGGCAGCACAGATAGGCTTGTTGTTCCCAGAGCTAGAAGTAGAATATTGATGGGGTGGAGGTGAGGAGTAAGGAGTATGGTATTAAGGTGCTCCTGGAAGAGTCTGGCTACGGCTACAAATGGTGACGGTTTACCACTTAGCTGCAGGATCCAAGGGAATTTAGTGGAGTCCTGGGCCAGGGGAACATCTGGAAGATAGGAAGAGCATGACTGAAGACTAGACTGGATAACTTCTAAGGTTTCTTCCAGTTCAAAATCTATGCATTATCGAAAAGGCAACTGAATTGAACCCAAATCAGAAGGATTACTTAAAGAGATAAGTAACTTTGTTCTTATTTTGGTATTTTAAGAAATATAGTAGAGGAGGTAGCTAAGTGGCTCAGTGGATTGAGAGCCAGGCCTATAAACAGGAGGTCTTGGGTTCAAATCTGAATTCAAAACTGATTTTCTACCTCTTGTTTAGGAAACAAAAATCATATTTATGTTGCTGTTTCAGGAAAGTTCAGGTCTATCAATTTCCCAACGACTCCATTCATCATCTTTGTGACTTCCCTGACCAAAACACTTCTCCTTGACCACCACTGCTATGTCTATGTTGTTTTCTCTTATATAAATAAGATCCTTGGGGGAAAGGGCTATTTTTCCCTTCCTATTTGGAACCCCAGTGCTTAGAAGAGTTTCTGGCACATAGTCAGTGCTTAATAATCAACCAATAAATATTTATTAATTACTTGCCTCAGATACTTCCCAGTATGTGACCCTGGACAAGTCACGTAATCACCATTGCCTACCCCATGCTGCTCTTCTGCAGTGGAGCCAATACACAGAATTAATTTTAAGTCAGAAGGTAATGGCTTTTAAAAATAAATAAGTAAATAAATGAAATACATTAGAAATGGTCATATGCTGCATTGTAACTATTTCTAAATGTTTCATCATCATCCAGAACAACATTTAAATAACCCTTCAAGTTTTACAAGGTACTTTGCTTAGGACAACTCTCTCAGATGACATTATTATTCCCATTTTATAGATGAAGGAAAAAAGTCACCTAGAGGCCAAGTGACCTTACTCAAGGTGCTCTTATTTACAGAAAGTAAATAGCAGATCCCAATCAGGATCCAAATGCCAGGTTGGTTTCTTCAATTAGATGACAAACCGTTGGAGAGTAGGAAAAGATCAAACCCTTTGCTTTTATGTCTTTCCCTGTAGCTTGAAGCAGGAGTTTAATATAAATGCTTGCTGGAAGAAAGAACTGTGTGAAGAAGTGCTGAGATCATACAGCGAACAAACTGAGGGAGGTCTATATTCTGGAGCGTGGGAACATATAGCACTCTGGGTATAAGACACTTGGACTAGGATCATAGGATTTAGAATTGGAAGGAAGGGACCTTGGAGAGCATCTAGCCCTGCCCCCTCATTGATGAATGACTATTAGAGAAGGGTGAAAAGTATGGAAATAATGACAAGATGAACATGAGTTTCCCAACCTTAGCTACTTGACGATTTTGACTACTGTGTATTAAAGGTTTCCTTACATTCCACTGTGCAACAGAACAAGGATAATGTAACAGCAGTAAAGAGTAGTGAACAGCAGGATTAACATCTGGCCACAATCATTCTAGACTTGTAGACTCGATTCCCTCACAGGGTTACATAGTATTTGAGTCTGGCAGAAAAGAATAGAATGATGCATTTTTAAACTGAGTTGTGACAGCTGAAGATCATTTTCATTAATTTCCCTGAATATTTGTGCTAGACTTCACCCCATCCCTACCAACCACCTCACTTAACTTTAAATCCAGTTTCATAGTTGCTTTTTCTGTCTTATTGCATTTTGCCAAGCCATATCTTCAGGAGACTGCTTTTTCTCTCTAATTAGTCAATCAATCAGCGTTTATTAAGCACCCACTACTCCCAATCACTGTGCTAACTGCTGAGGGTACAAAGATAGTCTTATCTGGTCTATTCCAATTTTTAGTGTCTTCCCAATGGGCAAGTCTCTTATCTGTCCTCTACATTGCTGCCAAAGTAATCTTCCTAAAACATGGGTCTACACGTCTCTACTGTTCAAAGATCATAAATGGATCCCATAGCATAGAACCCATTGGTGAATTAGGGGAGATGTCTACAAAAGTGTGAGAAGACTTCACCGGCAGAATGGACAATAAAAAAAGAAAATTCATTCCAGTGGCTACATTGGCAGCAGAGACAAGTCCCATAGAGCAGTTAGAACTCGGTCTGGCAATGAAGATGCCATGATCATCAAGGGCATCCCAGACCATTGCCAGCAGTCCTCATCTTTGCCCTGCCACTGGACTTCAATGATTCTGGAAGAGAGAGTGATGTTGATGGCTTTGGGTAACTCTGCCTCACTTGAATCCAACTCACGTGCAGATTAAGACATCCCTTGTGATGTCATTGGTTCCCTGAAAAAAAAGGATAAACAATTTGTTTGCAGCCAAACTTTCTAAATTATCTCACATTATTTCCATTCAAATTATCTTTTCCCATTACACTGATCTTTTGCTCTTCTCTGAAGAGCCAGTCCTTATCCCAATGTTTTTTTTTTAAACCCTTACCTTCTGTCTTAGAATCAATACTGTATGTTGGTTCTAAGGCAGAAGAGCAGTAAGCACTAGGCAATGGAAGTCAAGTGACTTGCCCAGGGACTCCCAGCAAGGAAGTGTCTAAGGTCACATTTGAACTCAGGACCTTCCATCTCTAGGACTGGCTCTCAATCCACTGAGATATCCAGCTGCCCCCATATCCCAATACTTTTGCACGGAACATTTCCATACCTCAAATCGATGCTGCACTGTTATGTCTCTTAAACTCATTAGGTTCCTTCCAAAGCCAAATCAAGTGCTGACTCATGAGAGAAACCTTTCGTAACCTCCCTAGGTATAAGAGTTTTCTCCAAATTCAAATTATATTTAATTTCTTATGTTTTTTTTTTTCATTTTTCCCTGAGCAGAATACAAACTCCTGGAGAGTAGGAAGTGCTTTTGATTTTTGTCTCTCTCTCTCTGGGATCTAGTCTGAGGCTTTGCTCATAAAAAGGGCTTAAATGTGGCAATGAATTGAATTTGACTCCTGCACCACAGTCTCAACATGATAATATCTGGTTGGTAGAAAGTCCAGACTCTGAAAGTATTATCTATCAAAAATATGTCTTTGACAAGTCAATTTAGGAAACTTAAGCCAGAGAGGCAGTGAGGTGGCTTAGTGGATAGAAAGTTAACCCCAAAGATGGGAGGTTCGGAGTTCAAATCTGACCTCAGACACTTCCTAGTTATATGTGACCCTTGGCAAGTCACTTCACCCCAATTGCCTAACCCTTAATGCTCTTCTGCCTTAGAACCAAGACAGAATGTAACGTTCATTTAAAAAAGAAAAGAAAAAATTTAAGCCAGTGTTACAAGTAATATCCAGAACTGGATACAATACTCCAGATGTGGTCTGAGCAGATGTAACACTATACTTCTCTTAATACAGACTAAATTGGTGTCATATCACACTGTTGATTTATCAAACTGACAGTCCACCAGAATCCACAGATTTGTTTTCAGACTAATTGCTATCCATCATACTTCCCCCCATCTTGGCCTTGTTCAGTTAGTTTTGGGGAACTTAAGTACTGGTCACTACAGTTGTCCCCATTTCTTCTTTCACCTTATTACTTTTAGCTCAGCAGATCAAGATCTCTTTAGAATCTGACCTTTTTGTCGAACTAAATCACAATTTTGAAAGTTTCCATTAGGTCAGCTAAGGACTACTCCTCTCTAAGATAATCATTTTCATTTTCCTAGAAAAGTACCCATTTTTTACTTACAAGTTATGTTTTGTTTTAGACAGAGATTTTTGTTTTCTTTGGGTTTCTTCAAACAATTCTTTCTGGAAAACAGGAAGGACTACATTTGGATATTGGCATCATAGAAAAAAGGGTAGTCATCTCTGGAAAGTTTCAAAGGCCGACTTTTGTTAACTCTTGCTAATCAGCAAAAGACTTGTTTAGAAAGCTATAAAAGTTAAGTGGGCACTTTAGTATGAGCTTAGGCTAAAAGAGGGATAGAGAAAACAGATGACTCTTCTCCAACTGTTCACAGATCAAATCCCATCATAATGATTTGTTTTATGACACATTACTTAAGCAAATTTGCTATTGCCTGGAGTTTATAAATCTTTTTCTTGCCTGGAGGTTGTTGTACTGACCTTTGATTTATAATAGTTATACACTGGTTGTGCTTAACTTACTGGAGCTCCAGCAATTCTCTAAGCCTATTAAGTTTAAAATAAATTGCCAGTCTGCATCAGTAGAAGTAGAATGAGAGATATATATATACACATGAATAAATAGAATTCTGAATGATTATCTTTTAGGGTAAAGAGAGGGAATGGGTCAACTCTCCTATCCTTAACCAGTTTAATTTCAAGGCTTATTCTGCCTCTTCATCCAACATACTTTGTGGCATTGTGTGTGTTTAGAAAATTAAAAATAATTTTAATATATATATTAACATCCTTAATGTTTTTGTCCCATCCTGGGTTTTTATTAGTGTAGGGAATTGTCTATGAGGACACTTCATCTACCAATGCTGATGTGCAACTGTTCTATAACTGATAGTCCTAGAGAGTTACCTTAGGGCATTAAGAGCTATTAAATGACTTGCCCAAGGTCACACAGCAAGAATGTGTAACCACTATGAATCGAGGGTCTCCTGACTCCAAGGCTGGCTCTTTATTCTCTATACCATGTTGCCCCTCAAATACGTATTTCAGATAGATATGTACATATATGTGAATATATATTAAGATGCATAGGTATATTTGTGTGTGTATATGTTTATGAAATACTTTAATATACACAATTCCTAAAATCTAGGATTTCATTTTCAAGGTGGGTGTTCTCCTTCCCTTCTGGCAGCTCCTCCATGAATTAGTAAAGTTTTCATGAGCTGTTGCAGCCAAAAAGCAAAAGTAATAAATCACCACTTAATGCCAAACCTGCACTCAAAGTTTTCCCAGTGTGACAAGACATGCCAGAGCTCATACTCCACTGGCATATCTTTTAAGAACCCAAGGTCACTTCTGTATCACACCGAGGCATATGAGGACACATTAAACTTGTTTATATAGAACAAAGTGAACATACATACATCTAACTGCATATATGAACCACAGCAAATCATATGTGTATTCTATGTACAGTCCCTGGGCTAATTGAAAAAAGTCCCTGACCTCAAAGAGCTTACAATCTGATGGGAGCAACAATATGTCTATAAAATATATGTAATACCTCTTTTATTCCCCAATCCCACTCCCTTCACTATTTATCTTTCTCTGTCTCCTTTCTCTTCCATATTGGCAGGTTGGGATTTTCACTGTGTAAAAGTAAGCCCAAGCAGCTTTTGGATTTGGAACTGGGATCCAGACTGTGTTCATAGAACAAAAGCTAATTATGAACTTAATCCTTTCCTTTCTCCAGAGAGTGAAGGGGAGTGGAGTGGGAAGGGGGTTGTAGAGAGAAAGAAAATTATGCCTCCCACATCTTGGGAGATGTTTCTACATTTGTGAATATACCGTTGAAGTAAATATTTCTTTGTAAAAGCTAATAAACAAAACATAAACAAAACATTATAGCTCATGAGCCACTCTACTGATGTCTTTTGCATTTCAAAATCAGCCATTAATATTCAATTTGAGGAGAATTTGAAGAAAGAAATGGCAAACTATTCAAGAAGACCTCAAGGATTGCATTGGCATACTATTTTCCATGGGGTCACAAAGAATTGGATATGACTCAACAACAACAACAAAACATTCAGTTTGCCTTAATGAAAACATTTCCTGGGAGAGAAGAGTAAATAAATGATATTCATATAATCTTACATTCAGAAACTGAATTGGATCACATTCTTCTTCCAATGTACAGAGTGTCTGTGATAAAATGGATATATACATATAGTCCTAAGTTAGTTAGGATCACCTGCTGAGTATATGTAACTGAGGTAATAGCAATAATAATAAATAATCAAAACTCTGGTACTGAAGATTTTGCTATCCTTTTCCTTTTTTATTAACTTCCCATAAAAGTTTCTTGATAATAACAGATTCTATGTAAAAAAAAATCCTTCTACTGTGAAGCTGAACTGATCTATTCTGTGCTGGACTAGCAACTTGGGAACTGGATTGATCCAATGGGCTAATTCTCTAAAATTCTACCAAACCTAGAATATTCTAATACTTTTCTATTCAGCTAGCCTTACTCCTCAACTGCAAGTATGGTTTCAAGTAGTTAAAGCTTCAAGATTGGCTAATGCCCTCATCTGAAGTAGTGCTATTCTATATTAGGAAAAAGTAGTCACTCTTATCCAAGTTTGGCAAAAGCTTTCAACTTTTCTCCTTTGTCAGGATACTTCTTGAATTTCTCCACCTTTCAGCAATAGCAGATGGCAATACAGAGAAGTGTCTTCTGTCATCTCTCCTCCTTCTCCCCTACCTCCTCCTCCTCCTCTTCCTCCTCCTCCTCCTTCTTCTTCCCATAGCCATATGGAAGTAGAGAGAGAAATTCAACATCTCTTTAGCCAACTTAATCTTCCCAGCAATAGGTGATCTCTGAAATATGTTCTTTCACCTCAGCATTTTATTTTTTCATCACCAAGGCCCTCTCTGTGAGAAGTTTCATTTTGCCTTAAGATTAGTAAGCAAATTCTCATCTACTGTCACTAAATAATAATCAAGCAAAATATATGTATCCCACAATAATGAAACAGTCAGTCAATATTTCAATAAATTTCAATAAATGTTTATTAAGTGCCTACTATGTGTCTAGCACTGTGATTAATGCTGGGAATACAAAGGAAGGCAAAAAAGAGTCCTTGCTCTCAAAAAACTAATAGTCTAAAGGAGGAAACAAAATGCAAACAATTATATACAAACAATCTATATATCTATATGATCAACTAGAAATAATCCATGAAGGGATTAAGATGGACTGGGAAAGATTCCCTGTGAGGTTTTAGCTGTGACTTGAAGGAAACTAGGAAAGCCAGTCAGCAGAGATGAGAACAAGGGAACTGTCAAGGGTCACTCACAGGCACACTCACAGACACACCCCTTTACACATATATACAATGGAAAATATATAAAACAAAAAGTATCAGCTAACCTTTAGAGGTAAAGTCACTAGTAGCTTAGGGAAGGTCTCCTTCAGAAGGTGACATTTGAGCTGAATCTTGAGGGAATCCAGAGATTTGAAGAAGCAGAGGTGAATAGTAAAAGCTTGGGGGACAGCCAGTACAACAGCACAATGGAGCATTGAGTGTGAGGAATAACAAATAGGTAATTTTTACTGAACAAAGTGTGACTGGAAGGAAATAGCATGTAAGAATAATGGAAAAATAGCAAGAGGCCAGGTTGTGAAGTCAGATTTAAATGCCAGCATTTATATTTTAGAGGTAATAGTGAGCCACCAGAGCTTGTTGAGTGGAGAAATAATATGGTAAGACTTGAATTCTTAGAAAATGCTCTCATCTTTAGAGTGGATTGATGGCAAATTGTCAGAGGCAGCATAGTAAAGTGGATAGAGTTGGGAAGGCCTGTCTTTGATCCATATGAGTTGAAAAACCATGGACAAATCACTTAATTTATCATTGCCCTCTGACAACTCTCCAAACTCTAAGCTGAAGATAACTTGCCAGTTTGCTTCAGTAGAACTAGTTTCCTCACTTAGAGATCCCTACATGAGAATACAAAACAAAAACACACAGTTTCAAAGGGAAAAAATTACATTGGACTTAAAAAAAGCCCATTGACATTTCATTGATATAATACAATTTTCTAATGGATAGCAACACCTCCAAAGATGGTATTTTAATATATTTTGGAATACATATTTACAGAATTAGTAGAGACAAATATATTAGACCATATTCATGTAAAAAATCTAAAAGTGTATATCTTAGCACAAAAACTGAACTAATTGATTAGATTCCCAACTTTTCTGCCAAAGAATTGATATGATGGACCAAAGGTTCATTTAAATGAAGAATAAGAGAGAAAAGTCACTATTCCTCAAGAGAATCTTTGTAAGGAGACTTTTTGTTAATTTCTTCAGCTCCTTGGTGAGAAATGAAGAGTTAAATAATCAGTCACAACAAATAGGGGGTGGCTAAGGCAAGGAAGCCTGGAGTGAGGGGTAAAAGTGTGAGTAGAGGTCAGTATTGGTGACAAGAGATCCATTATTGAAGAGAAAGTTAGAAAGTATTGAAGCCAAGGGACCAAACAGGAATGGAAACCAGAATATAAACCTAATAAAAGTGAGACAAAGGAAATGTGGTATAGGTAAAGTGGGCAACAAGACTCAAAATATAAGCCAGTAGTTAAACCAAAAAATGATCAGAAATGAGTAAAACTTAAGCAGGAAGGAACCTGAGGAAGACAGGTTGTTGAGGTCTACCTGAGCAAGGATTCTCTTGATGACTGCAGATTATACTTCCCTTTATATATTCCAGGAGATAACTCCCATGATTCCTGAGGAACTAGATACCTTATGGTTAAATATTTGAATATTTTGTTTCTACTGCTTTTTTGTGCACTATTATATTCTCTTACCAGCAGAATTAAGCAGAATTTTGAGATTGTGTGTGTGTGTGTGTGTGTGTGTGTGTGTGTGTAATGCACTATATTTTATGTTACAAAAATTCTCAGAATGATTACAGTATTCTAACAGGTTGGTTGTTGTCCTTCATACTTGACGATGATCAAAATGACACCACTGGTGATGTTCTCTGACTCATGCATAAATTGGATTTAAGTGAGGCTGAGTTGCACAAAATCATCAGCCTCACTCTCTCTTCCAAGTTATCCAACTTATCCAAGTTCAGTGGCAAGACAAAAGTCAAGATGATTGGCTTGGGATACAGTGAATGATCTTGGCTTCGTTGATTTTTAACCAAGCTCTAAGCACCTGCTTCCACTGCCTTCATGGTTGTTGGAGCAAATTGTTCTCATACACCCCTTCTGGGGGTGGAGAGGGAGTCTTCATGTGCCTGAATAGAGAGGATCATAATTTAGTGATGGGTTTGAAGCCTATTGATTACCCTCAAGTTGATTTAGCTCATCTGCTGAGATGATTTACTGGGATATGACCACAGCACATGCTACAGCTTCTTGGAGCCTTAGGGGAGAGCGCAGTGTCAAGTAGACACCAAAGGAGGAAAGCAGTCCTAAAAAGGTCTTGGCAAGTTCTCACACCAGAGGTACTAGTTTTCTCTGTATACCCCATGTACCCCATTATAAATATTATTCTCAGAGGTATAAGCAATACAAATTCTCAATCAGTGTTCTACTGGCCCACATAAAACATTTCACCAACAGCACTCATCTCTACATTATGTCATGGAAGTCATAGGATCATAGGATTTAGAGCTGGTCCTGTGTACCACTTAAATTTCTCCAACCACTGATGAAGCTATTACCTACCGAAATGACTACTCAGAGGCAAACCACATGGTCTGGGGCACCCTGGGAACATCCCTCTAGACCCTAAAGAAAGTAGTTTAAGCAAAAAGGTAGATGCATGCTTTCATATTGCAGTGATGAAGAATTGTGGTGCATTTTCTAGGCTTATGTGTATTAGAAATTTCCATTCTTCTGAAGTTGCTGAGACAAGTATACCAAGAGTCCAAATCTGGCCTTATGTCAGTCCACTAACAAGATCCATCTTAAAGCAATATTTGCCACAGTATTAAAAGAAAACCTTCAATTTAGAAAATAAAGAACCTTTAAATACAAGGATAAAGATTCTTTGTATGGTGGTAGACTTCTGATTGAATCAAGTTTAATTAAGTATTTCATTGCTTTTAAGTGAAAGCTCTGGTTCCAAATTGTGGTTCCTTTTTGTACCTATGTCCTGAGTTTGTTTTTTGCCAGTCTCCTTTAGCCTTAGATACCATTTGCTTTAGCCCACGTTAATGGTCAGGATGTAGTGGAAGCATTTGCAGCTTTGGCAAAGACATGATTCACTAAAAAGCAGCTTTGCGCTCACACACCATTTATTTCCATAAGGCTGGCAGCATTCTAGGAGCCTTTCACTCTGAGAGGCAAAACTTTTCCTCAGGAAAATCATCTGAACAGGTAAAACAGGTGTGTGCAAATAAGAATTTACAACAGAGCTAAACTCACAGTTTCATAGGGCTTTTTTCCCCCCTTTCATATAAATATCTTCTAAAGTCATATGAATAAGTAAAACCACTTTTCCCTAAAAAGATCCAGGGACCATAAGTGAGAGTGTCTGTGGTCTCCAGCTAGCCAGGAGATGGAAAACAAACTAATCTGAACCAATCTGAATTGGCTAGCTGGTTACACTATTATTGACTGGCATAGAGAGCTGTGGCCATATGCAGCATCCTGTCTTAAGCAGGTGGAATACGGAGGTGACAGACTTGGAGGGTGGTATAAATAGAGCCAAGGGCAAGATGATGAAGTGAAGGAATATTGAATTAAGAGTCAGAGAACTCTGGTTTAAATGGTTGCTTTGCACTTAGCATAGTGCTTGGCACATAGTAGGTATTTGTCTAATAAATGTTTCCTTCCTCCCTCCCTCCCTTCCTCCTTCTCTCTCTCTCTCTCTCTCTCTCTCTCTCTCTCTCTCTCTCTCTCTCTCTCTCTCTCTCTCTCTCTCGGGAAGAAAGAGATGTTAAGGAAACTGGAGAGGGGAAGCTAGGTGGCTAGGTGGCTCAGTGGATAGAGAGCCAGGCTAAGTGGCAGGAGGTCCTGGGTTCAAATGTGGCCTCAGACTGTTCTTAGTTGTGTGACCACAGGCAAGTCATTAAATCCCAATTGCCTTGCTCTTACTTCTGACTTAGAACCAGCACTTTGTATCAATTAGTATCAATTAAGACAGAAAGTAAGGTTTTTTTTGTTTGTATGTCTGTTTTTTTAAAGAAAGATGGAAAATTGATGCTGGAATAAAATAGGGGGAAAATCTAAAAGGACAAATTGAGGCAAATTGCAAAGGAAAAATGACACTGTAGAGAAATGTGAGTATAAAGAAGAAATAGGGGATGAAAAGTAATAATTCATGTGATTAAATGATTTTTAATAGTCACTGCCTATTTCTCACCAGGGACCTGACAACAAGATCTCATCTTTCAGAGTATTCTAGAAGTAAAATGAGATATATAGATTTGATAAACAATAGAAATAATATTTATATAGTGCTTTAAGAAAGGTATTGTTTTTTGTAGGGGCTTGAAAGCTATCCATGAAAGCAGGAAGACCTAGGTGCAAGGCCTATTTTTTTCCTAGCTAGTCATGATAAATACAATTTCATTTTGTTTTACAGGATCTAATTTAAGTTGCATTCTTGAAATTGTTGTATTATGAGCCATTTTCCAAGTCCTCCATTATAAGGTCAGTGTGATGGTCAATGCAAATACAGTGAGTATTTGTTGGGTTTCCCAGGTGATAGCTAAGGTACTACAGAAACAATAGGAGCTGCACCTAGCTTGTGTCTTGCATTCTGGAAGCCTAAAGAAAAAAATAGCTAATTTATTAACTACAGAGGTAGAAATTCTCTATGTCCATGTTTTAAAAGCCTAAATATGTTCAGGCCTGACACATAGAGGTTGTGTGACTGGACAAAATGTTAATCTTGCAGTGCTATACGAAATTCTCTTAAGTCTCTAAGTCTTAGAGAAGGTCCAGATCTCCTTAGGAGGAATTTCTTCATCAGAGGAGTTCCCTTTTCCAAAGAAAGCATAGTTCATGTCCCTATACTCTATCCCAGTAAGGTTTCTAAATTGATTCACATACTTTATCTCATCACAGCCTCTCAGCAACAACGTTAATCCTACAAAAATTATTATCTCTCCCAATTTGAAGATGAGAAAATTGAGGCTTAGAGATGTTAGGTGGTTTGCCCAGAGCCACATAGTTAATAAGTGATGAAAACAGAAAGTAATTCCTGTCTTGCTTGATTGTAAGGCCAGTATTTTACTCACTGTGAAATACTGCCTTTTGGCAGCTTAAGATCTGTATTCCTACAGAGAGCAAAAAACAAAAAGGATATGGGACCAGGAGGTAATAATGAAGGAGAGAAAAAGAAGAAAAGAAAGAAAATGGCTTGATGCACATCTATACAATCAATTCCTATATCTTGTTGAGATGAAATGCTTTAGCAAGGAATTTAACGATTCTGGTACCGGAGAAGAGATATGATATGAGGACCCTTCCTAGAGATAGAAAAGCTTTATGCTCTGGAAGAGAGAAATTAGGTTTAGAAATTAGTTATAAAAGAAGAGAAAATTAGATCACAGAGAGAAATGAGTAAAATGCATCTGAAGAAGAAAAATCAAAAATCCATTGGGAGAGACTGACCATAAACCAAAATGAAAAGAAGGTTGGGGTAAAAAAAAGTTAAAATCCCCAAAGAGGAAAGGAATAGCCAAGTTTGTGAACCCCAAGAACATTTCAAGGATCCAATTCCAGGAAATTCATCTATCCCTAGGGATCTTTCTCAACATTTCAGTTGCTTTCTTCTTATTTTTGAAGTCAAACTAATATCCCACTACCACTACTTTATTCTGAAGAAACACAATGACAGGAATCATGCAGAATCATAAAGAAAAAAAGCATCTATTGGGCCAAAGAAACCTATTTGGAATGTATTAATCCATGGAAGCAACACTTCAAAACACACACACACACACACACACACACACACACACACACACACACACACACACCCCTACACGTCTTGGTCCATATTTTTAAAGTTTATATTTATTTTTACTTCATTCCAGAAAACATAAACTGGAATATTCACCTTTAAAACTAGCTTTTATTGCTTTGGGGATAATTCCCAGAGGAAAGAAATAAAGTTTCTTCCCCCCAAGGTGATAAATATTTAATGAAAGATCTAGACCTTACCACCCTTCCCTCCTTTGGAGGGTGTGCTTGACTTTAGAATTTTACAAGCATTTTTTCTGTACCACTTGGATTCAGCCAATGAATCATGGTTCAAGTATGGAAATGGTATGTCACCTGTAACTCCAAAAATCAAGTTCAGTGTTTCAATAGATAACTACATTAGAAAGTGGGTTGGCTATCAAGTAATAGCTTAGAGGCTGGGACTTCTTCTTTTTAAATTGTGTTTATTAGTGTTTTCTATTTTTTTTTATACCATAGCTATTTCCCAAAATATGTCCCTCTCCCCACTGAGCACTCCTTTAGAACAAAGAAATGTACTTAAGCAAAACAAAACTACAAAATGACCTCTGCATAGCACAGTATATACTGAATAAGCTGCTCCCACCGATCCCCACCTCTCCACTGAGCCTATACCAAGATTGGTCATAGTAATTGATCAGAATTCTAGTCTAATATTTTTTCCCATTTACATTATTGTAGATATTGTTCAGTGTGGTTTACCAGGAAGAGGATGGAATTTGCAATCACAGGAAGTAAATTTGTATTCTTACATAGCTATTACCTACTGTGTGCCTTGGATAAATCATTTGCCCTTTTTGGGTCTCCATTTCCTTTACTGTAAAATGAGGGGGGGTTAGATTGGGTGACCGCTAGGATCCTTTCTATTTCTTTATCTATGTGTGTATGTTGTTCTCCTGGTTCTCTTCACTCTGCATCAGTTCATAAAAGTTGGAAAAAGTGATGGCTAAGCTTCTTCCCCCTCCCCACCCCCACCCCCGTGCCATATGGAGTAGTCGACCAGAAACAGGGGATTTGGACTTGGAAATTCAGGTTTCGGTCCAACTTTGGCAATCTGGGGGGAGGAGAATCTGGGAAAGACTTCTCGGACATCAGATAGCCTTTATTCGCTAAGATAGAGAAAAGCTAATTGTAAATGAATCAGAAATAGTTGGATCGGGTTTCTCTTAAAATAAACAAGGATTTTAAAGCTAAAGACATAAAGCTTTGACCAGTCACATTTAACATTTGTTGAAGCCTTAATGTTTACAAATGAGGTCTAAAGGCGCTGACCGAGAGCCGCAGGCAGTCTTGCCCACCCAATTTTATGCATCCTGCCTTCTCGTTACCTTCATTTAAGTGTAACTAATAAAAACGGTGAAATGTGTGTGTATGTGTGTGCAGCAAATGTGCACTGTATGTTCAAAGTGGGGCCTTTTTTTCCTCTCCCTTTTTATTTCCTGTTATAGTGTTATTTGCTGCCTCATTTTATACCTCTGGTTTTCATTAAATAAAAGCCAGAGCTAGAACATTGTAAATCTTTGTCTTTTACACGATATTCCAGGGCGGCCAGTTCTCCGTCTCTCCTACCTAACAGCCCCTACCAGCAAAGCACACTGTTGCCTAGACCCTGGGGAATGGTGAGGTGAGACCAGCAAGGGGAGGGGGAGGAGGGGGTCTTGCCTAGGGTCCGTTAACGTGAGCACACTCTCTCTTTCTCAAGTTTGTTTTCTCAGCTGGTGGCGCAGCGCGCTGCTCCAGCCCCTCGAGGTCCAGCGGAAAACAGCTTCATCCAAGATTTAAAGGGAGATTTTAAAGACGTGCATTGAGGTTGAAGAAGAGGCAAGCTCAATAACATCCCGGTCCAGATTCTCCTGGCTTTTATTTCTTTTTTTCTTTTTTTTAGTTTTTAGAAATATGAACAAGATAAACAGTTCACATTCCACCTGCTGGAGCATCCGCCAAAGCTCTCACAGAGGGTCTTTGCTCTTCTAAATTCAGCCTCCCGGTAGGGCAGGGCACAGAGAACCAGGATTCAAAGCGTACCTCACTCACTACCTGTGTAAATTTTGGGCAAATCATTTAAATTCTCTGAGCCTCTGTTTTCTCATCCATAAAATGAGGCAATGGAACTCAAAGAGGGCATAAGAATAACATATACCGTTCAGGGTGGTAGGGATAATTAAAGAAGATACATGTGTAACGTCTTTTTGTGGGGCAGCAGTGTAGGACCTGGGATCAAATGTGACCTCAAGGGGGCAGCTAGATGTCTCAGTGAAGTGAGAAACAAGCCTAGAGACAAGAGTTCCTGGGTTCAAGTGTGGCCTTGGACAATTTCTAGCTGTCTGACCCTGGGCAAGTCCTTATTGTCCAGCCCCTATCACTCTTCTACCTTGGAACTAATACACAGTGAAAATTCTAAGACAGAAGTAAGGGTTTTCAAAAATTAATAAGTAATTAAACCTGACCTCAGGCACTTGCTAGCTGTGTGACCCTGAACACTGATTGCCTAGCCTTTACTGCTCTTCTCTTTTGGTCTTGATATTAAGGCAACAAGGGAATTTTTTTTAAGTTATTTTAGTTTCTTGTTTAATAGGAGGATTTTGAAAAGTAGTAGGGTTAATGATAATCATATCAAAAATGAATGAAAAGAACATTGATGAATTGTTTAAAAATACAATAAAAGAGCAAAAGAAAATTCAGAATCAGATCCAGAAAACCTAAGTAGTGTTAGAACTACCATGTGAAATTTGAAATATATGTGTTTCAAAAGTTCTTTTTAAAAACTGATACTAAGTCAGAAGGTAAGGATTTTTTTAAAACAGGCTTTTGCAGACCTTGAAACACTCTATAAATGCTTATCATCATCATTATCACAGACAGTTTGAAACAATTCTTTGATCTTCATATTTGGAAACCATTGCACAGAGCATCCCAAGCTAAAGAATCACTAATAAGTTCTTCCCAGAACCCCCTTTTTAAAGGAAGAATTCAGAATGGTCAGTCAAGAAACATTATTATTTTTACTTCCTTCATGGTTCAGTTCAGGTGACATTTCATATCTCCTCCCATATATTACATTATACTTACTTATCTATTTATATGTTGTTCCTCTCAGAGGCAATATAAACTCCTTGGACAGGGATTGGGTTTTATAATTTTGCCTTTGTATCCCCAGGACTTGGCACAGTGCCTTACACATAAAAGAAGCTTGATAAATGTATGTCAAACTGAAATGAATCGTTGATTGCAAAATAAACGGAAACAAAAACAGAACAGTTTTCTTAAAGAGTAATTTTGGAAGCTTGAAAAAATTTGACAGAATTAAAATTTATTTTCTCATCCTTTTAAATATATCTCAGAACTTCTACATGATTTTGCTACAAAAATGTTGGTCATAGCTATATCATGTTCCTGAGAAAGAAAAATCTTCATGTTCTTACAAGTTACCAAATGATGGTAGCATGTTGTTACTTGTTGCATGACGTAGCATATTGTCAAATGTTGGTAGCATACTGTCCCATGATGCTAGAGTGTTGTGGTGTGATGGTAGCATGTTGTGTGTTTTGCCTGATGGTGGCATTGTATATGCTGTCACATGATAGTAGCATGTTATCTCATAACTATAGTGTTTTGCTTGTGTTGGCACTTAGTGTGGCATGTTATCACATGACGGTGGTATGTGTTTATAGCCTATTTTCTGTGTAATATGATGGTAGCATGCTGGTTTGTGTTGTTGCTTGACAGTGGCATGTTGTCATGGGATAGCGACTTGCTACATGCTATCCCATGACCATTGCACCTTATTGTGTGCTATCATATGACAGTGGCATGTTGGGACATGGCAATAACATGTCTTTTGTGTTGCTGTCATGTGTCAATGTGCAACAACACATTATCCTCAACAACACATGACATTACACAATTCAACAGCTTCAATATGTCATGTTTTTATAGCAACTCACCTGTGTCATTGAAAAATGCACCAAGACTTGCTGAGTCACTCAACAACAACCTGGCTCCATAGGAAGGATTATTTCTGCAAGGGAAAGATGTATATTAGCATTTATTTGCAAAGGGAAGAATGTACAGACATTTCTAAATGCAAAGGATTTCAGAAGGTGTCAGGGAAGATATACTTAGATGTAAGAAAAACATTAAGACAGGTACATTCAATTTCTATGACACCAAAGATGTGATCTTAGGAGAATAGAAACTCAAACCAAAGGAATCTTTGTTTCTAGATAATTGTATAAGTCTCAAAAGAACTTTAAATTAAAAGGCATTGTGCCAACACAAATACTTGTCATTATTTTGTTAAAATGTCCTTCAATTGTAATCACTTCATTAAATTCCTACAGGCACTTGTAGCTCTTCATCGAACAGGGTTCTGATTGGAGGAAGCTATCTGTGCTCTATTAATAAATAAAAATTCTTTCCAAACCCAAATTCTTCTATTCAAACCCAAATCTCTTTTGACATGCCATTTGGTAGAGAGAATTTTTCCCCTGCCTTGGTTCTATAGTGAATGATTATGGGATCATAGAACCAAAGGGACCATAGAAGTTGAGTGTGGATCCCTCATTTTCATGATGACAGCTTAAGGAACTAGTGTGTAGGGAGGGAGATATTCAGATGATGCAGCATTCCAACACAACTCTTCTTGACCTGAAGTCACAGACTCATGTGGTTATATTACATAAATAGATATCTATCTGTGCTAGAGCATTGGTCCTGGATTTGGAAAGAATGAGATCTTTTTTAAAGCAAAGGCAAGAATACATATTATAAAAGACATTGTTGCTGCTTAATAAATATGAAGTCAAAACTAGCTCAGATGTTGAGCATGTCTGTGATCATATGCCTTCACCATAAGTCTGGAATTTAGGAGGAAAAAAGAGGTAAATGAAATCAGCTAAATATAATTGAAATGAGGCAATGGGTAAACGAAATTGGTTCATTGAGTAGTTTAGAACAATCTTTTATGAAGGCTTCTCCTCATCGCTCATCAGCTTCTTGTCCTTCGGTGACTCTGTCTCAGGCTCTTAGCATCCCTTCCCTGCCATTTTTCAATTACTGAAATAGACTTGAATTTCCATTGATGACAGGTCACTTGATGAATAAGCTCGGTCCTTGGTCTTCTTCAGTCTTCATCAAGGCACATCTAGTCCTTATACTAATTACTGTTAATATAAAGGTAACAGTAATAACAATGATAATACTAATAATGATAATGGTGATGATGGTTAGCATGTATGTGATACTTTAAGGTTTGCAAAGTGCTTTACATATTATCTTATTCAATATTCACAACTCTGTGAGACTGATGAAGAAATTAAAGCAACCAGTGGTTAAATAATTTGCCTAGGATCAGACAGTTTGTGAGTGACTAAGGCAGAATTTGAACTCACTTCTTTCTGATACCAAGTTCAACATCCTATCCATTGAACTTTGCGTGTCATGAATAAATGGTAGTTGTGAGAATAATAAAAAAGGGAGAGACCCAGGTTTAAAACAGAGCTTTTAGGCAGACATATAGTAAAACTGTGGCATATAGCTAATGATACTAGTAAAGGACAATAAGGAAGAGAGGTCAGACACATAGGATAAGAAAAGTGTCACACATTGAATGAAGGTGCAGAAAGTATAATAAACAGTACCAAAATCTTCATGTGGTATTAAGGGTAAATACTAAGGAAAAAAACATAATCTTATACTGTAGAGGTCCTTAATCTAGGAAAGAGTGGTTTCATTTGAGTGGTTGAATATAAAGATAGATTGAAAAACTAGGTGGTTCAGAAGTTGAGAACCACACCTAAAGATAAAACATCCCGGATTCAGATCTGGCCTCAGTCATTTCCTAGCTGTATGACCCTAGACAAGTCACTTAACCCCCAATTACCTAGGCCAAACCACTCTTCTGCCTTGGAACCAATACACAGTAAAGGTTAATGAAAAAAAAAAGTAGGACACTATAGAAGGAACTGATGGAGTCTGAATGCAGATTGAAGCATACTGTTTTTCTCTTTATTACTCTCAGTTTTTTTTCTTTTATAATCAACATGTTTCTTCTTTTACAAGAGGAACATGGAAATATGTATTGCACATATATAACCTATATCACATTATCTGCTCTCTCTGGAAGTAGAGAGGAGAGAGGAAGGAAGAGCTCATAGCAAATAAAGAACTTTGAAGAATGGGATTAATAGATATCATTGAAAAATTTATGATTGGAAAAGAACATGGTTTGGTCACATGAAAGGATAAAAGATCATAGACTAAATAACCTGGGCACATCATTGGTATTCTCCCAGGATTGGGAGCAAATGAGGAAGGTCCCAAGATATTGGGTAGACTCTTGGTGGCAAACTTATAGGATAGCATGGAGAAGAGCCATATAGTAAGGTAAGGCATAGCATGGATGGTTTGCAATCTGCATTATTGGAAAGAGTATTCAAGTTAATGAGGTCACAGAACAATATGAATATTCAAATGCAGTCAACATTAGTGTTTGCAAAAGAAATAATTATAAAAGAAGCAGCTCCACTTGTTTTAAAGATCTTTAGATTATGTTTTATACCACTTCAGGGACTTCTTAGTGACCCAGATATAATAGGTTGGTGTCTTGACATGATGTCAACTGAAAAAGTGCTTTCATAGTGCAAAATGCTGCTATAATCCATACTCTTTTCAAGGATAAAGTCAAGATGTGAGGTAGAATAAGTAGTCCATAAGAATAAACAACTATTTTATGAGTTCTTTGATTAAATGAAGACTTTGTTTCAAATTTCCTCCTACTCTCCCTCATTCAAATTCAGCAAAACTCAAGGAATGAAAAGAAATAAAAAGATAAAATTGAGAAAAGAAAGAGAAAGAAATAGAAAAAAGAAAAAAAAGAAAGAAAGAGAGAGAGAGAGAGAGAGAGAGAGAGAGAGGGAGAGAGAGAGGGAGAAAGAGAGGGAGGGATGGAGGGAAGGGAAGAAAAAATCATTAGGATGGAAGGAAGGAAGGAAGGAAGGAAGGAAGGAAGGAAGGAAGGAAGGAAGGAAGGAAGGAAGGAAGGAAGGAAGGAAGGAAGGAACAAAAGAACGAAGGAACAAAGGAACGAAGGAAGAAAAATCATTAGGATGAAAAAGGAAGAAATAGATAGGGAAGGAGGGAAAGAATAGGGGGTAGAAGACAACAAATGAGAGAGATGTAAAAAAGAAGGAACAAAGGAAGAAGAAAAGAAAGGAGCAGACTGGGCACATTTTTATTTGGGATGTTCACTGCCTTGCATGTTGCCATAACACCATTTTTCTGAGTTTAAGTTGTCAGAATTCATCTCACCAAAAAGTAAAGTCAGAAGAGAGCATGTAATCTGCTTGAAAGGAACTCTGCAGGATCTCCAGATGTTTTGTTTTATTCTGTGGGGCGAGAAAGGGCTATGTCAAGGGAAGCAAATATGTTCATTCCATGAAAGAGGGAAGGTCACAAAGTGGGAACAACTTATATGCCTTTGAAAGTATTATATTACAGCAGAAGGAGCCAGAAATAAGATATCATTTGTTAACTTTGCTAATCCATTAAGTATACATTGGACAACTGAGCTATTATTTGGAACTTTCTCAATGTCTCTTATAACAAGGAAACAGTGTCCCACTGAGTTTAGGTGTGGTGTGTGCTAAAACCACATAAAACTTTCAGCAACTTTGCATGAAGTTGATTTTGATTCTAGGTAACAGCACATGTTGAATCAGTAGGAGAGAGAGAAACCAACACCCTCCACCCCCACAACAGGAAATACATTAGTAATAAATTACTTGGTATCTAAAACAGTTTATGGTTATTTCTATCAAATGTATCCCACAATATAGGATTTATGTATCCTCTAGTGGGTTATTTTTTCCTTCCATTGATGGACAAGCATTTATTATATACCTACTAAGTGGCAGGCATCGTATTAATGACTAAGAATACAAAAGACAAAAATGAAATAATCCTTGCCTTCAAGAAGCTTATATACTATCAAGGGAAGCAATGAGTATACATAAAAGTAAATAGAAAATACACTGTAAATATAAAACACATTTGGAGAGGGAAGAAGAGGAGGTGTTAATAGCTGAACAGATTAAGAATTAATCAACAAACATTCCTTAAGTGGCCTCTTTTTGTCAAGCATTGTACTAAGCATTGGAAATACAAATGCAATTATAATAAATGAAACAATCCCTACTTACAAGAAGCTTACAGTCTAATAGAAGGTAGTAATTGAGCTGAACTTTGAAGGAAACTAGAATCCAAAACTAGAAGAGACATTAGAAATCATATTCCAATGATGGTGAACCTTTTAGAGACTGAGAGCCCAAACTGCACCCTCATGCCAAATGTGAGCTACCCCCTTATCCCAGACAGGGGAGACATGAAGCGATTCCCATTGGACTGCTGGGAAAAGGGGCAGATGATAAGAGAAATGTCCTCAGACAAGGTGGAGAGGAGGAAGGGAGCATCACCCCTCCAGCACATGTTCTATAGGATCACCAACAGTTTTAGAGTTTAGAACATTGACCAGGTCAATCCCTTTATTTTGTCAAAAAAATGCACAGAGACATTTAGTGATTTGTCCAAACAAAGCTACACAGTCAGTTAATGTCAGAGACATGTCTAGAAGTTAGATTTCTTTATTTCTAGTCTAATATTCTTTTCCTATAATCTCACTCCTGATTATCATTCCTTTGATTTCTACTACATTGACTCCAGATTCATGAGACCTTGGTATTTTTCCTTACTATTTATGAAACTGTCAGTGTTGGGGAAATTCACTGTGGGAGAAACAAAAGAATTATGCCAGGATACTTCCAGATAAACATGGTGGCAGTCTAGATGCAGGACTCATCCTCTCCTCAGCACCCAACAATATAGACTACCTCAAAAGACCAAAAAAAAAAAAAAACCAAATTCATAAGAATGAAAGGGACTCCTCAGTAGGGTAAAGCATTGAAGGTATATGGGATTTGGACATTGCCACACTATAAGGGGATGAAAAGCTCCCACCAAAACTGCAAGCTGATCTGCCTTCCCCGCCCCACCTATGGAGCCAGAGTCAGAGCCAGCGAGCTCCAGAATCAGCTAGTGAGTGAGGGGGCACCTCTAGAGCAAGTGATGGGCACCTCTAGGTCCTAGACAGCTGACTAAAACCACCAAAGACCTACCCCTCAGAGTAGCTAGACCTAAAACCCCAGCAGGCTGAAGAGCGCAGACCGTAGGTGCTCATGGGAAGGTAGCCCAGAGAAGGGCAGCAAACAGCAGAAGCTGTGGAGATTCAAGAGCTTTCCTCAGGCAAAATCCTTGCTCCTTAACTCCATACGCAGAGAGCCTGCCCCTCTCACTCAGATTTCTGACTAAAAAGGAAAAGAAAAACCTCCACAGTGATGGCAAATAGTGCCCAGGAACAACAACCTCCCTCCAAGAACAACAAGAAGAGGGGCTTGACCCTGGAAAATATTTATGGAGGAAAAACCCAGGGCACAGAGGAAATAGAAAAGGAAATTCAAATAAATGCATCAAAACCTTCCAAAAAATTGGAAATTGTCCACAAGCTCTTGAAGAATTTAGATTGGAGCTTATCAAAAAGATGGATGCCTTCTGGCAAGAAAAGTGGGAAATAATTCAAAGAGAAAATAACAGTTTAAAGGACAATAACTCCCAACTGGAGAAACAGCTGGAAGCCATGAAAAGCAGGATAGAACAAACTGAAAAGAAAAACCAATCTTTAAAATCCTGAATTAGGCAATTGGAAGACAATGATCTTACACAACAACAAGAATTGATAAAGCAAAGTCAAAAGAAGGACAAAATAGAAGAAAACGTGAAATATCTCACTGAGAAGATGACAAATCAGGAAAACAGAGCAAGGAGAGACGATTTGAGAATATTTGGTCTACCTGAAAAGCCAGAAGTAAACAGAAATCTTGACATCATACTACAAGAAATCATCCAAGAAAACTGCCCTGATGATCTTGAACAAGGGGGCAAAATAGACATTGAAATAGTTCATAGGATACTCTCTTCACTAAATCCTCAAAAGACAACTCCCAGGAATGTAATTGCCAAATTCCAGAGCTTTCAAGCTCAGGAGAAAATTCTACAAGAAGCCGAAAAGAGACAATTCAGATACCAAGGCACACCAATCAGAATTACACAAGACCTGGCAGTTTCCACACTAAAGGAATGCAAGGCTTGGAAAATGATATTCAGAAAGGCAAGAGAATTGGGTCTTCAACCAAGGATCACCTAGCCATCAAATCAGACTATATACTTCCAGGGGAAACTATGGGCATTCAACAAAATAGAAGATTTCCAAGTAGTTGTAAAGAAAAGACCAGAACTAAGTTGAAATTTTGATATCCAAACACAAAGATCAAGAGAAACGTTAAAAGGTAAATAAGAAAAAGAGGGAAAAGGAGACAAATGTATTTCTTGGTATTCAAACTCCCTTCTTTAAGGGCTACAATTAGATCAAATTATATATATTAACATATGGGGAAAATGTTATTTGTAACTCTCAAAAATTATATTCACTATTATAGTAATTAAAAGAATCATTCACAAGAAGAGATTGGGGTAATAAGTGCTAAAAGGTGATATACAAAAAAATGGAGGGGGGAATCAAAGATGGCACCAAGAGATACTTGAAGAAATAAAATAAATAGGATAATCTTTATCACACAAAGATACTCATGGGAAGGGGAGAGGAAGAATACTCTTATAAGGAGAGGAAGAGAGAGCTAATAGGTAATACTTAAACCTTTCTCTCAATGAAATCAGTTCTGAGAGGGAAGAGCATCTAGATCCGTTAGGGTCTTGAATTCTATCTTATAGTACAGGGTAAGTGAGAAAGGAAAATTAAGGGGGGTAGGGGTGAAGGGAGTACAAAAAGGGAGGGAAAGAGAGGGGGAAGGGAACTTAAAAGACCCTAAAAACAATAAGGGAACAAAAAGGGAGGGGCCAGAAAGGGAAGCATATTAAGGATGGGGATTAGGGGGACTGATTAAAATTAAAACACTGGTTTAAAATGATATAGCAAAAGAAGAAAGGACAGAACTAGGAGAAAATATCAAAATGCTGGGGAATACACAAGTGACAATCATAACTTTGAAGGTGAATGGGATGAACTCACCCATAAAACAAAAACAAATAGGAGAGTGGATTAGAATCTAAAATCCTACCATATGTTGTCTACAAGAAACACACCTGAGGCGGGTAGATACTCACAAGGTTAGAATCCAACATTGGAGCAAAACCTATTGGGCATCAACTGACAGAAAGAAGGCAGTTGTAATCATGATATATGACAAAGCCAAAGTAAAAATAGGTCTTATTAAAAGGGATATGGAAGGTAAATACAATCTGATAAAAGGGAGTATAGACAATGAGGAAATATCAGTAATCAATATGTATGCACCAAATGGTATAGTATGCAAATTTCTAAAGGAGAAACTAGTGGAATTGAAGGAAGAAATAGATAGTAAAACTATACTAGTGGGAGACCTGAACCTACCACTATCATATTTAGATAAATCAAATCAAAAAATAAATAAGAAAGAGGTAAAAGATATGAATGAAATCTTAGAAAAACTAGAGTTAATAGATATATGGAGAAAAACAATTAGGGACCAAAAGGAATACATCTTCTTTTCAGTAGCACATGGTACATTCACAAAGACTGGCCATGTAATAAGTCATAAAAACATGGCAAACAAATGCAGAAAAGCAGAAATAATAAATGCAACCTTTTCAGATCACAATGCAATAAAAATAATGATCAGTAAGGGTACATGGAGAGCCAAATCAAAAATTAATTGGAAATTAAATAATATGATTCTCCAAAATCGGTTAGAGAACAAATTATAGAAACAATTAATAATTTCATTGAAGAAAATGACAATACTGAGACATCCTTTCAAAATCTATGGGATGCAGGCAAAGCAGTACTCAGGGGAAAATTTATGTCCTTGAGTTCATATATTAACAAATTAGAGAGGGAAGAGGTCAATGAATTGGACATACAAATTAAAAACGTGAAAGCAAACAAATTAAAAATCCCCAGAAGAAAACTAAATTAGGGATCCTAAAAATTAAGGGAGAAACTAATAAAATCAAAAGTGAAAGAACTATCAAACTAATAAAACAAGACTAGAAGCTGGTATTTTTAAAAAAGAAACAAAATACACAAAGTACTGGTCAATCTAATAAAAAAAGGAAAGAAGAAAACCAAATTAACAGTATCATAGCTGAAAAGGGAGAACTCACGTCCAATGAAGAGGAAATTAAGGCAATCATTAAAAACTATTTTGCCCAATTATATGGCAATAAATATGCCAATCTAGGTGATATGGATGAATATTTACAAAAATATAAATTGCCTAGATTAACAGAAGAAATAGAATTCTTTAATAATCCCATATCCGAAAAAGAAATTGAACAAGCCATCAAAGAACTCCCTAAGAAAAAATCCCCAGGCCTGATGGATTGATTCACAAGTGAATTCTATCAAACATTCAAAGAACAGCTAATCCTGATACTATACAAACTATTTGACATAATAAGCAAAGAGGGAGTTCTACCAAATTCCTTTTACGACACAAACATGGTACTGATTCCAAAACCAGGCAGGTCAAAAACAGAGAAAGAAAAGACCAATCTCCTTAATGAACATAGGTGCAAAAATCTTAAATAGGATACTAGCAAAAAAGACTCCAGCAAGTCATCACAAGGGTTATTCACTATGATCAAGTGGAATTTATACCAGGAATGCAAGGATGGCTCAATATTAGGAAAACTATCCATATAATTGACCATATTAACAAGCAAACCTACAAAAATCACATGATTATCTCAATAGATGCAGAAAAAGCCTTTGACGAAATACAACACTCATTCCTATTGAAAACACTACAAAGTATAGGAATAGAAGGGTCTTTCCTAAAAATCATAAACAGTATTTATCTAAAACCATCAGCAAACATCATCTGCAATGAGGATAAACTAGATGTATTCCCAATAAGATCAGGAGTGAAACAAGGATGCCCACTATCACCACTATTATTTGACATTGTACTAGAAACAATAGCATTAGCAATTGGAGGGAAAAAAAATTGAAGGTATTAAAATTGGCAATGAGGAGACCAAGCTATCACTCTTTGCAAATGATATGATGGTCTACTTAAAGAATCCTAGAGAATCAACCAAAAAGCTAGTGGAAATAATCAACAACTTTAGCAAAGTTGCAGGATACAAAATAAACCCACTAAATCATCAGCATTTCTATGTATCTCCAACACATCTCAGCAGCAAGAATTAGAAAGAGAAATTCATCACCCTAGACAATATAAAATACTTAGAAATCTATCTGCTGAGACAAACACAGGAACTATATGAACACAACTATAAAACACTTTCCACACAATTAAAACTAGATCTAAACAATTGGAAAAACATTAACTGCTTTTGGATAGAATGAGCAAACATAATAAAAATGACCATCCTACCCAAACCTATTTACTTATTTAGTGCCATACCCATCGAACTACCAAAAAACTCTTTTACTGAATTAGAAAAAACCATAACAAACTTCATTTGGAAGAAGAAAGGATCAAGGATATCCAGGGAAATCATGAAAAAAAAATGTGAAGGAAGGTGGCCTTGCAGAACCAGATCTCAAACTATACTATAAAGCAGTAGTCATCAAAACAATATGGTACTGGTTAAGAGACAGAAAGGAAGATCCGTGTAATAGACTTGGGGTAAGTGACCTCAGCAAGACAGTCTATTACAAGCCCAAAGATCCCAGCTTTTGGGACCAAAATCCACTGTTTGATAAAAACTGCTGGGAAAATTGGAAGACAGTGTGGGAGAGATTAGGTTTGGATCAACATCTCACACCCTACACCAAGATAAACTCAGAATGGGTGAATGACTTGAACATAAAGAAGGAAACTATAAGTAAATTATGTGAACACATAATAGTATACATGTCAGACCTTTGGGGAAGGAAAGATTTTAAAACCAAGCAAGACTTAGAAAAAATCACAAAATGTAAAATAAATAATTTTGATTATATCTAATTAAAGTTTTTGCCTAAACAAAACCAATGTAACCAAAATTAGAAGGGAAGTAACAAATTGGAAAACAATATTCATAACAAAACCTCTGACAAAGGTCTAATTATTCAAATTTACAAAGAGCTAAATCAATTGTACAAAAAATCAAGCCATTCTCCAATTGATAAATGGGCAAGGGACATGATTAGGCAATTTTCAGTCAAAGAAATCAAAATTATTAATAAGCACATGAAAGTGTTCTGAATCTCTTATAATCAGAGAGATGCAAATCAAAACAACTCTGAGGTATCACCTCACACCTAGCAGGTTGGCTAATATGATAGCAAAGGAAAGTAATAAATGTTGGAGGGGATGTGGCAAAGTAGGGACATTAATTCATTGCTGGTGGAGTTACGAATTGATCCAACCATTCTGGAGGGCAATTTGGAGCTATCCCCAAAGACCACTAAAAGACTGTTTGAGATAATAAGGAAAAAGACATGTACAAGAATATTCATAGCTGCGCTCTTTGTGGTGGCAAAAAAAATTGGAAAATGAAGAGATGCCCTTCAATTAGGGAATGGCTGAACAAATTGTTGCATATGTTGGTGATGGAATACTATTGTGCTCAAAGGAATAATAAAGTGGATGAATTCCATGTGAACTGGAACAACCTCCAGGAAGTGATGCAGAGTGAAAGGAGCAGAATCAGGAGAGCATTGTACACAGAGATGGATACACTGTGCTACAATTGAATGTAATGAACTTCTCCATTATTGGCAATGCAGTGGTCCTGAACAACCTGGAGGAATCTATGAGAAAAAACACTGTCTGCATTCAGAGGAAAAACTGTGGGAGTCAAAACACTGAAGAAAAACAACTGCTTGATTACATGGGTCGAGGGGATATGGCTGGGGCGGTAGACTCTAAATGAACATCCTAGTGCAAACATCAACAGCATGGAAATAGGTTCTGATCAAGGTCAAATGTAATACCTAGTGGAATTGCGCATCAGCTACAGGAAGGGTGGGTGGAGGGAAGGGAGGAATAGAATATGATTTTGTAACCAAGGAATAATGTTTGAAATTGACCAAATTTAAAAAAATTAGAATAATAATAGTAGGTCTAGAAGATAAAAAAAAGTCAACTAAATTAAAAAAAAAAAGGATTATGGCATTGTCCCTGGCAATCTGTTTACCTAATAGCAAAGGCACCATCTGTTTCTGTATAGACCAAGTTGGGTGCATTATCCTTCTCATTTCATTAAGCACCCTCAAAGGACATTCCAGGTAGAGTAGGTAACTAGTGAGAGTGAAATTAAAGTATATTTCAAAATGCTGTTCTTGCTTTCATCTTCCTGGACACCCCCCCTATGCCCACCCCATTCTCCTGGCAACCACTGCAAACTTCTACAATGGAAGACTACAGAGCTAGAGAAGTGGCGGGAATATTATGGGCAAAGATATGGAAACCATGAATCTAGTTTGCTGGAAGGAGTCCAGTTTGCCCAGCATAGAGTGGATTGAGGACAGCAGTGTGGGAAAAGTCAGGAAAGGCAGATCAGATTCAGTTTGTCTGGTCTGAAAGGCTGAGTCTGGAAAGTTGGGATATGCTTGGGGATAGGAGGTGTAGGATGGATACTGCTAATGCTGAAAGTTCTTGAGGAAAAATGACATGATCACTCCAGAGCATTAGAAAGTTTACCCTGGATAATATGTACCATACATGGTCCAAAGTATTCCATTCCTTATTGGGAGGCATAATGTAAGTATCTTTGACAATAACACCTTCAGATGTTTACTGAGGAAATCCTGGCTTGAGGAAAAAGCTTTATTTTTTTTCCAATCAAGCATTTATTTTCTTTCCTTCCTACCTGCCCTATCAGGAGAAAAAGAAAACATGAAAAAAGATAATCAGAATTCATTTAACAATGGTTATTTTTACACTTCATCAAACAAAACAAATTCCCACATTGGCTGTGACAAAAAATGTATGCCCTGTTCTGTCTCTTGAGGTCTTGATCTCTCTGTAAGGGGTTCAAGAACCATTTTAAGTGTATACTAGGTATCCAAAACAGTGCTTGACAATGAGAATAAAAGGAAATGGGAAAAATGGGCTCTTAGCTTATATTCTATTAGGTCAAACATCATGTAAATAATTGTGTATGTATAAGATCTATAGAGTATAACTGGAAGGTAATCTCAAAGTGAAGGCATAGCAGCTGAGAGATCTGGGAAAGGCCAGTTTCTGAAGGTGGCATTTGACCTAAGTCTTGAAGGAAGTCAGGAAAATAAAAGGTAGAGGTAAGGAGGAAAACATTCTAGACTTGAGAAATAGCCAGTTCAAAGACAAGTTAGATGTTCCATATTTTTATCGGGTTAAATTAAAGCGTATTGAACTTTTTTTAATGACAAAATTCATTAGAGGAATGGGATGTATTATCTACCCACTAGGGGCAAATGTGACCTTCCTGGTTCTGAGAGACTGAGGCTAAATAAGTTATTTTCCTGAGGTCATACAGGAAGTGTGTTGTGGAGTTGGGATTTGAATTCAGGTCTTTGATTGTACATTCAGGGTTCACTACCATTACATAAAGGAGATTGGTGGGATTATACCTTTCTTGGACCATTTCTAGAATTTGGGGGCTGGAGTTTGTGTCCAAATACGTCTAAAACTCATAAACCTACTAATCCCTCAGACCCCAAAATAAAATCCAGAGTGGAGAAAAGAAAGCATACTTAAACTTTTCATTTTTTGCTTTTTGTTGTTAATGAGAGAAAGTTGTTGCCTTTCCTTCTATAGTTACCTTTCATATATTCTGTATATACATATTTATGTAGATAGTATCTCCCCTATTAAAATACACATTCTACTATTTTTGCTTTTTCTTTGAATACCCAACATGAAGCTCAATGTCTGGGAATAACTTTTTGATGAACTATTAAAAAAATTTTTTTAATGTAACACTGATTCCTGTGGCCCCCGCTACTGGAAAGCCTGGTATATTACCTTTTACCCTTTCCAAAGGTGTTGGTAGGATCCTTAAGGTGAATTGGACATGTCTAGGCTCTTTACCACTAACTCTAACTCCCACCAATGGTATTCCCCTAAATATGGGGTAGAGGGTCCCTGAATCTCAGTTCCATTAGCCACTAACTGTTGGATGAGACTTTACAAAGAAATATTTCCTTCAAAGGCAATAATCACAAATATGCAAACTCGTTCCCCAACAGTTGGGGCTCAGCCCCATTCTCACTCAACTTTGAGGTAAATAGGGTTCAGTGGATAAAGCTCTGGGCCTGGAGTCAGGACCTGAGTTCAAATAAACCTTCATTCAATTAATATCTCTATAACTCTGGGCAAATAACTTCATCTCAGTTGATCTTGGTTTCCTTGTTTGTAAAATAGGATAATAACAGCATCTACCTCACAGTATTGTTGTAAAGATCAAATAAGATTTATTAATATAAGTTTATATACATGTATATATATACATAAATAAATTTATAAAGTACTTAGGAGAGTGTCTGGCACGTTTTGAGCACTAGCTAAATAGATATTCCCTTTCTTCTTCTCTCACCTTCCTATCAACCTCATCTTTTGGGAGGAGAAGGAAATTAGGTTCATAATTTAGCACAGCTTCTATAAAGTACAATCCCAGATTCTAAATACAGAATTCTAAAGAACTTCAATTGGGTTCAAGTCTCAAACATCTTGGCTCCTCCGGGGCTTCCCTGCCAGGATGGCTAGCTGCAATAGCCTTCCTGGAATGCTGGTTCCTGGGATGCTATGTCTCTAACTCCTGGCAAGGATTAGCTTCTCCACCTGAAACTGAGGACAAAGAAACTGAACAAGGATGCCAGGCCCTTTTCTCAGAACCACAGGGCAAAAAGAGAAAAGGGGAGAAATATCTTCTTTTCTAGGGCAGTTCATGATTCTTGCACTGTGAATGAACTGTGATCTTCACCCTCTGGAGCAAGAAGGAACATTCAGAAAAGAGATGGAGATTATTCCAGTTGGACAGTTTTAAAGATGTGGCCTGTTTTGGCTACGTGGTCAATGGAAGCAAGCTTCTCCTACCCTTATGGTAGGTGTACACAGAGAAAAAGAATATGTCTCTATGTCAGGCAAACCAGGTCCCATTGCACTAAAAAAGAAATACCTTATTGGCAAAACGTTGGAGAAGCTTAGCTTATGGGGTGATAAATCTAAATTAATTTATAAATTTTTCTTTCAGTTTCATCAGTCAACATTTTTAGACTATTTTCTAAATATATTTGTATATATCTGGGCAAGGAGGCAATCAGCCAGATAATAGACCATATAAGAGCCCTGTCCTTGTAGAACTCAAAATCAACAGTGCACAGTGACTGAAGAATAATGACAATCCTGGAAAGGTTTTTTTTCAGAGAGTATAAAACTAGAGCTGTGCATTTATTCCTGAGACAACTCAGGAAGAAGACTACAAACATGTCAAAGAGAATTTGTTTTGTCCTTGAGTCAAATCTAACTCTTTGTTACCCCATTTAAGGCCTTCTTGGCAAAGATACAGGAATGATTTGCCATTTCCTTCTCCAGCCCATTTTATAGATGAGGAAACAGAATTAAGTGATTTGTCTATAGTCTATAGCACAACTAGTGAATGCCTGAGGCTGGATTTGAATTCAGGAAAGAAAAGGCATCCTGTCTTCAGACAAGCCCTTTATCCACCACACCACCTATGTGCTGTGACGAAAGTTTATTAAACAAGACACAAAAAACAAGTCTCCAAGTCAAAAAAGAAATAGGTTCTTTGAGAGAGGGCCAGTCTCGCAACAAAGCCAGTCTCTTGTTTAGCAAGCGAAGATCTCAAGCCTTGAGAGGGGACCCCAACAAAGCCAGTCATACAGAGGTGATGTCAGTAATAAGATGCTATCCAACTCGAGGAAACTGTCCAGTGTGTCCTGGTCCTGTACAAGGGCCAGTCATGCCACTGACGTAACCTCTGCCTTTAGCATGAATGTGCCACACGCCATGATGATTCAGCAGAGGTTATGAGGCAGAAACCTGCGGACTAAACCAGTCTTTGGCCCCGTGTCACACCAGAGCAGATGAGAGAATGTACAGTTAACCAGCTAGCATGGGGGAAGGAGGAGGTGCCAACATCAGTACAAAAGAGCTATAGAGTATTACAGAATTATAGAACATATAAAATACACCATCACAATCATCAGGGGTTTGGGATTTCACATTCACAATGGCCATTAAAGAGCTAACACAAGAGAAAGAGACTCAGTGGATTGAAAGCCAGATCTAGAGACAGGGTCCTGGGTTCAAATCTGATCTTGGACAATTCTTAACTGTTGACCCTGAACCAATCACTTAACCACCATTGACTAGCCCTTACCACTCTTTTGACTTGGAACCAAAAGGTTCCAAGATAGAAAGTAAAGATTTTTTTTAAAAGAGCAGAATAGCATTCTAAATTGACAATTGTTGGCAGAGGAAACATGCCTATGGATTATCCCCCAGAAATCATAAAGGCAAAGGAGTTTCAGCCATCAGAATCTTTTTATGATTACTCCTATGTGCTGATTCCATTGTAGCTGGCCAGCAGACAATATTCTCAGAAGGCTAAGGAAGCTTGAGAAATTAGCCTCTTTTTTCTGGTGTATCCTGCATAGAAAATATGAGTTGAAGATTATTCTTACCAGTGATTCTCTGATTGTCAGACCCTCACCATAGGCCTACCTTAGGCTGACATTGAATGGGGAAAAAAAGAAAGGAAGACAATATGGGGAAAGAATGATGGGAACTATGATAAAATATTTTATCTGATTTGAATAAATAAAATGTAAAATATTGTATCTGATTTGGGAAGCTTCTCCCACCTCCTCACACATACATCCTACCCCATGTGTTTCCTAATTTCAAGTCAACTGGGTTTATTGTTGTTTTATCACCCTTTTCCCATTTCCCAGCCTCCCCACCCAGGGAAAACAAATAGCTTCTTGTTTATGCAATTTAAAATATCAATACAAAGTGATTAGATAAATAATTTAGGCAAAACCTTCTGGTTCAGGGAACTAAAGACCTGGACTGCTCTGTCTCTGGCAGGCACTGATAAGAACAAGTGTAAAAAAGTGAACACAAAGGAAGGATAGGCCTTTTACCTCTGAATCTGACCTGGAGGGAACAAACTAATCTATCTCACTTTTAACACCCAATACCTCTTGTTCAGTCACAGGTTAGGCACAAAGCCTGCCTCACCAGCTCATTTACCTAGTGGTCTCCCGTTAATAAAATATGAGAGGAAAACAGCCCCAAAGGAAAACTCTAAGGAACAAAGAAATAAAGTGTTGTTTTCACCTCTGGGCCAGAGGTCTATGGGATCAGTGTTCAGTGGGGATGCTCAGGAAGGGCCTGGTTCCTTCTCTTGTGTCAGACTTGCCAGCTCTGTAGTGTGTGTGTGGGCAGGACAGAAATCAATCTGCTCCAGACTGACCTGACGGAACAAGACAATTCTACCCAGCAGCTTGGCTTTACTGAACTGGGGGAGATGAGAGGTGGTGGAGGGGAGAGGACGGAATACAGTGGGAGTGATCATTCACAGCTCCCTGCTACATCTCCTTTTTTTCCTAATCATTCCCAGGGAAACAACAGCTGCTCCAGGCACCACTTCTAGTTGGCCATGTGACTTAGAGTCAAAAAACACTCATTCCTAGGAAAGGGATTTGTCTAAGACAACTTTATATATATATCGTCTATATGTCTTTTTGAGCCAACAATAAACACGTAGGATCAATATTGAGTAACTTATAACTTAGTCCTAAAGAATATCATAGAATCCCAGACATTAAGGGTCCTTAGATAATTTCTCCAGCATTTTACAGATGAGGAAACTGAGGGAGACCCAGAAAAGGAAAGTGACTTGTCAGTTAATTTAAGTGACTACACCATATACTATTTTACTGTAGTTGTCCTTCAGTCATTTATGATTCTTCATGACCCCATTTGGAGTTTCTTGGCAAAGATAGTGGAATGACTTGCCATTTCCTTCTCCAATTCATTTGACAGATGAGGAAACTGAGGCAAGCAGGGTTAAATAACTTACCTAACATTACACAATTAGTATCTGAGGCCAGATTTGAACTCAGGAAGATTTTTCCTGATTTCAAACCTAGTACTCTGTCCACTATGTCACCCAGCTCCCCTCAACAATAACAACAATGTGCCATATACTTCATATGGAAATAAAAAGTGAAATAGTCCTTGCTTTATGGATCTTACATTATACATGGGAGGCAACATTCAATCAATTTGAAATCAAAGAAAGGAGACTCCCAAGAAGGAAATGTGGGAAATCTGGGGTTTTCTAAATAGTCTAAGAGAACCAACATGACAAAAATGCAATTTCAGTCTAAAAAGAAATGGAGTTTACACTGTTAATATAGTGAATAAAAGCACAGTTACAGTCACAGAGAAGTGACTGAAACTCTAGCTTTCATACAAAACTATAAACCAAAGGCCAGATAAGATCCTTAATGATTGTCTCAAATGCTTCGAAGTGATGTATGATTTACAAGAACACTTCACCAGTTTCTCTATACATAAATCTATTCCTACCTTTCTTAATGGAGGATGTCAGATATCTACCAGGAAAAGGTAAGAGAACACCAGTGACCCTTCAGACATTGTCTGGTAATGTGTTAATATATTTTAAGGAAAGCATTCATGAGTTACATTGCTAAAAATATATACACTCAAGAGAAAGCAATATATTTGTCTGAGGAGCAAATGATTATTGTTTTTTTTTTAACATATAAACCCTTACCTTCAGTCTTGGAATCAATGCTAGGCAATGGGGATCAAGTGACTTGCCCAGGATCACACAGCTGGGAAGTGTCTGAGGCCAGATTTGAACCCAGAATCTCCCATCTCTAGGTCTGAGCTACCCAGCTGCCCCCCACAAATGATTATTATTAAGCAACTATTACCTCAAGAAAAAAATAGGCTAAGACTTAGTATGAACTGCCAAATTCACCCTTGAAACTCCATCTGTGTGGAGTATAGATATCATGTAATAACCACCTCAGTATCTAGGCACAGTTATTACCCACCAAAAAGAGTAACAATCTCAAAGACCATAATCATTTGCATCTACAAATTCCCAAGTTTCTAATCTTTCCATTAAAATAAATCAAACTCAAAACTATCAATAAGCACATAAAAGTGTTCTAAATCTCTCCTGATTAAAGAAATGCAAATCAAAACAACTCAGACCTAGTAGTTTGGTCAATAAGGCAGCAAAGGAAAATAATAAATGTTGGAGAGGTTGTGGCAAAATTGGGACACTAATGCACTGCTGGTGGAGTTGTGAATTGATCCAACCATTCTGGAGGGCAATTTGGAAAGATGCACAAAGGGCTTTAAAAGAATGCCTGCCCTGTGATCCAGCCATAGCACACTGTTGAGTTTGTACACCAAAGAGATAATAAGGAAAAAGACTTGTACAAGACTATTCATAGCTGAGCTCTTTGTGGTGACAAAAACTTGGAAAATGAGAGGATGACCTTCAATTGGGGAATGGCTGAACAAATTATGGCATATGTTGGTGATGGAATATTATTGTGCTAAAAGGAATAATAAAGTGGAGGAATTCCATGTGGACTGAAATGACCTCCAGGAAGTGATGCAGAGTGAGAGGAGTAGAACCAGAACATTGTACACAGAGACGGATACACTGTGGTACAATTGAATGTAATGGACTTCTCTAATAGCAGCAATGCAATGATTTAGGACAATCCAGAGGAACTTATGAGAAAGAATGCTATCCACATCCAGAGAAAGAACCGTGGGAATAGAAACACAGAAGAAAAACATATGAATCGATCACATGGCTCAATGGGAATGATTGGGGTTTTACTGTTAAAAGATCACTCTACTGCAAATATGAATAACATGGAAATAGGTTTTGAACAATGATACATGTATAACCCAGTAGAACTGCTTGTCAGCTCCAGGAAGTGGGAGGGAAGGGGGGAAATCATGAATCATGGAAACATGGAAAATATTCTAAATTAATTAATTAACATAAAATAAAATATAAATAAATAAAACTATTTCAGCATATTTCATCATTTTGAATAAAGAACACCAGACCTTTCACTTTATCCCCAGTTCAGTTCATAGATTCATCCAAAACATTTATGGAATATTATATATCTAAGATTCTAGAGATGTAGGGACTTCACTTGTCACTGAGTCTGTCTCTAAAGGTTAACTTTCCCACCACCTAGTGATGTGATCACAGAGATAGGCAGAATGTCTTTGACCTTACTATAGCCTGAGTAGAAGAGCGCTGTTTAAACGATTTCTGGCTTCAAGAGTCCATTATATGATCATTGTGGAAACAAATCCTCTTCTATCACTAAACAGATGATTTTTGGAAGGTGCTTTGAATGAAAATTTTATCATCCTTTATATAATCCAGTCTCTGCAAAGTTACCAAGGCTAGTCCTTCACCAACCTATATCCAGACCTTCATTGTACCCATATTCAGACTTGGGAAGACCTGTCAGCACTTGAGTTTTGCTAACTAACATTGACTCCAAGAACCCAGGGGCACCTCCATGCCAAGATGTGTTGAAATTTTAACTCTTTTCTGTTGCTTTTTTTGCAGCCCTGGCTCTTCCTTGAAGTGGGGTGGGTGAGGAAGAAGAGGGGATATAAGGGAAAGAAATGGAGCAATTTCCTCCTTGGAGATCATAGGACTAATAAATTTCCAACTGGACAGGAACTTAGAGGTCATCATGTCCAACTCTATTATTTTATAGTTGAGGAAATTGAGAAAGAAATAGAAGGAAAAGGGGGAAGTTTAAGCAACATGCTTAGGATGACACAGGTTTGAAGTGGTAGAGCTAGGATTTGAACCCAGCTCTGATCCTGAATTAAAGTGTTTTGTTTTTTTTTTTTCTGTCATACCACAGTGTCCTGGTAGATCATCTAATACAAACCTCTTTTCTATCCCCCTTTCATTCAGGTCTATGGTTCATTACAGCACTATAAGATTATAAATAAGAAACTAAATGGGAGTTCAGATGGCATTTAGTTTAACTCCTTTATTCTACAGGTGGGTTAACTAAGGCTTATGGGAGTTCAGTGGCAGATAGGTAATGTTAGTGGTGGAATGAGAACCCAGGTTTTCTGATTTCAGTGCCAATGTAACTTTCTACTGCACAATGCTGCACCTCAGATTATATTCTGGGGACAACTAGGTAGCTCAGTAGATGAAGAGCCATGCCTAGAGAGAAAAGGTCCTAGGTTCAAATGTAGCCTCAGACACTTCCTAGCTGGGCAAGTCACTTAACCCCCATTTTCTAGCTTTTATCTTTATTCTTGGAAATGCTTAGTATCAATTCTAAGACAGGAGGTAAGGGTTTACAAAAAAAAAATATTCCACCCCCCCAAAAATTATATTCTGGGAGTTCTTGGACCCCCTCAACTAACAGAACCAGATGGGATCAGAGAAATCCTGTTCTCTTATTAATAAGTTTTATCTGAGATTTAATCACACAGCCTGAGAACTCCCATTCTGACAGTTTTACTCAGATCGATATTTCTTCCATATTGTTGTCAGTCATTTTCATTTGGATCTGACTCTTTGGGACCCATTTAGGGTTTTCTTGGCAAAGATATTAGAGCTGTTTGCCATTTCCTTCTCCAGCTCATTATACAGATAAGGAAACTGAGGTAAATGGGACAAAATGACTTGCTCAGGGTCACACAACTAGGAAGTGTCTGAGACCAGATTTGAACTTGGCAACATGGAGCTTCCTGACTCCAAGCCTGACGCTTTATCCATTGTGCCACCTAGTTCCTCCATGAGTATACCATTAATAAGGTGACATATAACCAAACATTACTCATAGTTGTGGGAACAGCATAGGGGCTTCCATTCCAGCAAGGCTGTGGAATGCCCGATGCACCCCAGTTTGCAGGGTCTCTGGGAAATCATAGCTTAGAAATTACCAGACACAAAACCTGTTCCTTTTTTATATAAATTTAACATTTATATAAGTTTAACAGCCATACTAGATATCTAATAGGCATACTTCTAAACCTTGTCCAACAGCATTGTTTTACAAATGACACTAAGACATCTGGAGGGTGAGTGAGTTGGCCAAGGTCTCACATAACAAATAACAGAACCAAGACCTTCTCAATCTTTTCCCACCACACTATCTCCTCTGTAATAGACACAGACAATATGCCTTGATGCTTTATGTCTGCCCTCAGGCCATTCCTAGTTTGGAGGCACTAGAGATGAGCCTGATGACTGGAGCTAACTAGAAAGGAGTCTGGTATTTTCATGTCACCCTTATGGGTGAATGGCCTTTGCTCAGCTTCTTTTATCCCTCTACAGCCTGCCCCAGTGATCTCAGCAGGAAAGCTCACCAGACTTGGAAACAGTAAAAAATCAAAGCAGAGAAGGAAATCTCTGGAACCTGATTGATTTCCTGGGCTAAAAATAGTCTTGAGAACTAGGGAGCAGGTTGGTCCTGGCCTGGGAATGACAGAATGGTCTGAGACTGGGATGCTACAATTATAGACTCTGAGTAATACTGTAACAATAAATCATAAACTTTTTTCCCATGGCAAATGGACATATTAGTACTCAGTCTGCATTAGTCCTTTCTTTGCCCTTATACTGTCATAATTTTTTCACCTAAAACAGGAACCGATTATAAATAGCAACGGGGAAGGATAGTGACTTCAGACCTGCATTGATGCTCTGGAATCACGGCATTTGAAATCTGAGAGTGACTAACATTTGATAGCAAATGAGAAAATGTACATTTCCATTTTCTTCTCAGGAACCAAGAAGCAATTCTCCCTAGGGCTTCAGTTCCCTGGAAGACACAAGCCAGCATAAGTTTGCTAGCTGAGCCGGTGCCTAGAAATACAAGAGGACACGATGAGGCATTGAACTTACCAATCAAGAAAGATTATAGTAACTCTGAGGAGCTCTAGCCACTCCTATCTCTTTCCATCCCTCTGTTCAAAATAAGGCTTGTTATTTTTTAAAAGTTTAAAATTCATATTTTATTATACACAGAGCCAGAAAATGGAATTTGCATCCTATGCCCACTGAATTATTCTAAGTAGAGCTCTCCCAAATGGGTTACACATTATTTTTAATTTCCAAATTACTGGGGTATTGGATAATGACATCTTTTAAGAGCTATGAAGGCTTGTTACTTTTTTAGTAGAGGAAACTAGATGAATAGAGCTCTGGACCTGAAGTTTGGAAGAATCGAGACACTTACTAGTTATGTGACTCTGGGGGAGTTTCTTAACCTCACCTAGGCTCAGTTTCCTCAACTGTAAAATGAAGATGATAATAGCTTATACCTCTCAGAGCTGTAGTGAGGATCTATTGAGATAATATTTGGAAAGTGCTTTGCAAAACTCAAAGCATTATATAAATAAAATGCAAGCTATTTTTATTCTCCCTGATTTCCTTTTCCTCTAGTATTTTGGCCATAGGCAATATACTAGAAACATCCAATGCCCAGAAAAAGGCCAGCTTAAACAAGGTGATCTGTTTCACTCTTGTCCCTTGTCATACTCTGTTCTTTTCCTTCCCTCCTTCTATCTCCCACCAGGAGAAAATCAACTCTGTAAAATTCTTTCAACATTTTAATTTGGTGGAAGCACATGTTGTAGCTCCAAAAAATATTTTACTACCTCCTCCCAAACACACACACACACACACACACACACACACACACACCTGTGACTTCCCCTACCCCCTTGATTCTTTTCCTCTGTCTTTCCTTGTTTCTCTGTCCCTATGTCTTATGTTTGTACTCTTGGCTCTTGTTCCACCTTGACCTCCTCTGACATCCCATTTTTATGAGGTTAAATATCCTTTTAATTTGGTACATTTTGTACCAAGAAATTCTTCCAGGGTGGTTATTTTTAAACTAGGAGGGCAAGAAAAATGAGGGTGGAGAAAGGAGAGTAAGAAAGAAAGGAAAAGAAAAGATGTTAAGATGAAAAGGATAAAATCTTTCTCAAGCAACCTACCCCCACAACTCTATGGCACTGATCCTTCATTGGGCTCTCTGTCTCTCTGTCTCTGTCCTTTCTGTCTTTCTCTGTCTCTGTCTCTTTCTCTATCTCTGTCTCTGTCTCTCTGTTTCTGTTTCCATATACCTCTGTGTGTCTCTGTCTGTTTCCATCTTTCTCTCTCTCTGTCTTTGTCTCTATCTTTGTCTCTCTCTGTGTCTGTGTCTCTATCTCTTTGTCTCTTCCTTCCTCTCCCACTTCACTTTCTAGTCTATAGTCCTTATCTGGTCCCCAGCCTTCACTAAATTCCATCCTTGTTGGGCAGGTTATTCATGGACCAGAATGCCCATTTTATTTTCCAATTTTATTACCCATCTACACACTTATTGATCCTGTAAAATGAAATTTGACTATGTAATTCTTATATTAGAGGCTCCTTCTTACCACAAAGTATCCAGAAACATCTTGCAGTATCTAGAGTTCTCTGACTTGCTTGTGCCCTCTCCCAGACAAACTCGGAAATGTCAGTAGTTGGTGCTCCCTCCCTCATATCACTTCCCACCCCAACTCCCACAAGGTAATAATCAGCTTATGAATCCCCCTAATCAGCTTCATTTTCTTCTACCTAAATGAACTTAGAAATATCAGTAGGAGCCAGAAAGAGAAGAAGCATTTATAAAGCATCTACTATGTTCCAGGCACTGTGCTGAGCACTCTACAAATATTATCTCATTTTGGTACTCACAATACCCTGAGAGGTAGGTGCTATTATTATTCCCATTTTACAGTTAAAGAAACTGAGGCAAACAGAGGTTAAATTATACAATTAGAACATATAGTTTCCAGATAGCTGAGGCTGGCTTTGAACTCATGTCTTCCTGATGCCAGGCCCAGTGCTCTACCCATTGTGTCACCTGTTTGGCAACTCCTCCTTCCCACAGTGGTCCAAAAGAGTCCTCCTCTATAATAGCTAGGGTTCAAATAACATGAAACAAAGAAGATATTTTGTTTATACAGCAAAGGACTCAGAAAACATTCACCACCTGAGGCCACAGATCATGAAATTCCTTCACGCACCTTCCCTCCCCAATGGGCCTCCATCTACCCTCAGGTAATAAATAGTGTTGTTGTTCAGTTGTTTCCATTATTTCGGATTCCTCATGACCCCATTTAGGATGTCTTGGTAAAGATACTAGAGTGATTTACTATTTCCTTCTCCAGCTCATTTTGCAGATGAGGAAACTAAGGCTAACAGGGTTAAGTGACTTGCCCAGGGTCATAGTAGTAGTCCTTAGTACTTAGGATATTTCTCTGGATAGGATCCCCAGCAAGGGGGAAAATATCACCAAGATATCACTAAAGAACCAAGTAGCCCTCATATGTGAAAGGACAGCCCTCTCCAGGGACTGTCTACATGACTTTTAATGCTCCCCTCCCACCATGGGAGAAGGTCTTGGATTTGCTTCTATTTCTGGAAAGACTCCCCTCTTCATCACTCCTTTCCTGACTTCAGCTCCAATCCAGCTGCCATTTGCATCTCATGGGCCATCCATTTCTCTGCTGCTGCTCTCATCCATTCCCATCATGCATAGCAGTACTTCTTGGTACTCTATTCAGATACTCCACAGTATGGCTCTGCCTCTCAATGACTCACAGCTATTTGCCATTTTTGTGTGTGTCTCCAGCATTTAGCACAGTATTTGGCCCACATTACACCCTTAATTAATGCTTGTTGACTTGACTTTCCATGACTATCCTGGCAATGCTCTCTGGCAGTTGTGACTTTTCTCCTGTAGGTGGTGCCAGGAGCATTACAATTCTTCCACAATTTTAATTCTGGACCCAAAATATTTGAAATTTTCCAGCTCCTTTAGGACTGGGTTAAAAATGACTCTGGGTTGTTTAGATTTTTGTGCAACTTCATATGGTCCTATGACCTGTCCCCTCCACACAAGGTCTCTTCTGGTGGCCCCAGGAATTGGATTTTATCTACGTTTCTCCAAGATGGCTCTATTTTGCACTGGTGATCTATTCCTCATGTGTCCATTCCACTAATTTCCTCCATCTTCCAATTTTTTGGCAGTGTTCTTCCTAGTGGGTCAGTACTTACCATGAGTAAAGTGGCATCTGGAGAGGCTTCTTTATTCTCTGTCCCCAATTGTCTTCCTATTTGGCCTTGTAGGGCAGATTATGAGAATTATCATGAAATAATTCTTTTTAAATGCTCTAGAGGTGGTAAAAAATTCTGGATTTGATTCCTTTGGAGGGGTACAATGAATATTTCTAAAATATTTGCCTCTGACTCAAAGGGGAGAAGAGCAACCTTGTCCCAGAGGTGGAAATGTATATGCCTACCATATACATTTGATGTTCCATTTCTAAAAATTCTCATTCTTAGTGACTTTCAAAGTCTTAGTGATGCTGGAAAAATCATGGAAACAGAACAGAAGTAAAAGGATTGGAGATGATTAATATTTTCTGAATTTTCAGAGAAGGGAAGAGATGCAATCTGCAAATAATAGTCCTATGAATTTGACTTCAGTTCAATTTTTGGCAAAAATGTTAGAATAAAGTCTTTTTTCCCCTTCCTTACCTTCCAAGTATTGGTTCCAAGGCAGAAGAGTGGTAAAAGGCTGGGAAATTCATGTGAAGTGACTTGTCTGAAGTCACACAGCTAGAACATGTCTAGGGGTAGATTTTTCACCCAGGAATTCCCATCTCTGGACCTGGCTCTCTATCCACTGAGAGACCTAGTATGTAGTCTTAAAGGGATAGTGAATGTCTAGAAAATGATTTGTATAGCACTTTAAGACTTACAAAGTATTTCTCTCAAAATAATCCTATGAAAGAAGTAGCCTAGATCATACAAGATTAACTTCATTTCCTTTCTTGAAAGGGTTACTAGATTGTAAGAGTAAGAAAAAAGCGGCAGATATAGGTTTACCTAGATTTCAATGAAGCAATGGATAAACATTTTTCATGCCGTCTTCCTGGAACGAGATACAGAGAAATGGACAATTAATCCAGAATTCAGAATGGATTTGAAGACTAGACCTAAAGGTCTCGATATCAACTTGAAGGTAGATTTTTAATGAAGAGCCTTTGACCTTGTGTTACTAAACTTTTTTTTCAGTGAAATAGATAAAGGCATGGTTGGTATATTTATCAAATTTGAAGCTAAATCTAAGACCACAGGCATAGGATGACATAATAATATCCAAAAAAGTTCTCAACAAATTGTAATGTCAGAAAATATCAAAGAAAATTATTTTAAATAAGAATAAGAAAAATACTACATTTTTTTTAACTCAGTTCATAAGACCGGGAAACTATGGCTAGGTTACAGCTTATGTGAAACAGATCTGGGAGTATTTTTGAGCTACAAATTCAATATGAGCCCCTTCTCTCCCCCCAAGAAGTGAACATGAACTTCTACTACATTAAAGGAGTCATCCTGTTCAGAACATAGTAGGTAATATTCCCACTGTACCCTGCTTTGGTCATATTATATCTTTACAATTGTGTTCAGCTCTGGGAACCAAATTTAAGAATGACATTGATACGAAGCGGAGCATATACAGGAAGGGTATACAATATTGTGCCCTTTGAGAATCAGTTGAAGGAATGTTTAGACTAGAGAAGAGAAGAATTAGGGTACAGAGCAGACACAATAACTATCTTCAAATATTTGCAGGGCTATCATATAGAGGAGAATGTAGATTTTTAGATGACGGCACATTATGGAAATCTGTCTATTTCAGTCTTGGAATCTGGACAAAAGGACTTTTAAAACTGCATACGAGTTTGTGTTCTGGATGGTTTTCCTAAAGTTTGAGAATATCACCCTTTAACACTAGAATTTCTAGTCATATAAAATATATTGATTCAAATACAACTTTTTATGGTAGGAATAAGGGCAATTTTATGTGGCTGAGAGTTGTTTATTTAGAGGTCAAGCCTTAGTCATTTAAGGCATAAAAAGCCAAAGGCTTACTACTGACCTAGCATGGCTGGTTGCAGTGGTGATAGGAAGGTGCTACACAGTGGCATTTTGATTTAGTATCTTTTAAAAATCTATTCCTTTAATCTCTCATTCATTCAAGTTATCTTTAATGCATTTATGATCCACAAATACTTTATTGCTTTTTAACCCTGGACCTGAATTATTGGACTAGCCTAGGTTAGATCTGGCCATGTGTATTTTTAAAGAAATAAATACATTGATCATCTTAAAAAGATAGTCTTTGTAATTAAAAAAAAAATAAAGGAAGGAAGGAGACAAACACTTATTAAGTACCTTGTATGTTCCAGACACTGTGATAAACACTACAAATATTATTTCATTTGATCTTCAAAATAACTCTAAGAGCTAAGTACTATCATTATATCCACTTTACACTTGAGGAAACTGATAGAGAGGTCAAGTGACTTGTCTAAGGTCACACAGTTGTCAAATGTCTGAGGCTGGATTTGAAGTCAGTTCTTCTTAACACTAAAACCCATAGCTATGTCTACTGAGCTTAATGAAATTTACACTGAAAATATAATTAAGGGTGCTTTTGAAATTTCACGATATAGTACCTAGCACAAACTTACTGAAATTTAATGTAATACATTTTAAAAGATATATCAATGTTACATTGTTTACTCTATGTGTTTGGAAAATCATTTTAAACAATTTTGTTTTTACTAATTTTCTATTTTTTAATTCATTATTTAATAGTATGTTTAGTAAATATTAAATAAAATTTATTTAGACCAATATTTGTTATTATTATTATGACAGATTAGCTAGTAAACCCCCTGGGAAAAACCTAAATAAAATAGAAGAGAAAAAAGAAAAGAGAAAAGAAGAAAATAGGTGAGGATCCTCAGTTTCTTAATTTTTCTATTTTGAGTGTTGAATTATAGGATATTTCTAAAGTTCTTTCTAGCTCTCATGTGCTATGACTCTGTAATGGTCAGTCACAGCTTCAACTTCTTGCTTGAGATCTAATAAATACAGTACCATGATGAGACAGCTACTTTTGGATTCAGATCTGCCTAGATCTGGTTGTGCATCTACATTATAAGGTCACTTCTAGAATATATTTATAAGTGGTTTTCATAAATTTTCCTAAGGGATTCAAAATTCAATCCAACCCTGTAGCTTTATGTTTCATGAAACTTAAATCATTCCATTCCAGTCTCCACTATTTTTAGATATCCAAAGAAGGAAACTGCATAATTTCTTTCAGAGACCTATTTAATAGCTACTGGGATTCTAAATCTCTCAAGAGGCTCCTTGATTGATTCAAGAGGCTTCTTTAATTAAGATTTAATCAAGAAGAAGCCTTTTGATAAGGGTGAAAGAGAAAATTATAAAAACTAGCTTGAAGTTTAACATCAAAAAACCTAACATTGGCAACTAGTCTTCATCAGTTCCTGGAAAACAGAGGGAGAAAAAATGGGAAGTGTCAGATTTTATATTCCTGGGTTCAAAGCTCTCTGCAAATGGTGGCTACAGCCTTGAGATCAAAAGATACTTCTCCTTGGAAGGAAGGCTATGGCAAATCTGAATGGTCTACTAAAAAGCAGAGATATCACCTATTTGACAAAATTCATATAGTCAAAACTATGTTTTTTTCAGTTGCAATGCATGGCTGAAAGAATTTTACCAGACAGAAAACTAACACTGCAGAATCGATGCTTTTAAATCGGGGTGCTGGAGAAGACTTTTGAGAGCCTCTTGGATAGCAAGAAGATCAAATCAGTCAATACTTAAAGAAATTAATTTAGACCGTTGCCTGTAAGGTCCAATGCTGAAGCTTAAATATTTTGACCATATAAGAAGACATTGGAAAAGACCTTGATGTGGAGAAAGAGTGAAAGCAAAAGGAAAAAGGGATAGGAGAGAAAGAGATGGCTGAGATAGATAATGTCATGGCAAAGATGAACATGGACTGGGACAGATTTTGAGAAGTAGTGAAGGACAAAAGGACCTGGAGTATTTTTGGTCCATGGTATCACAAAAAGTTGGTTGGACACAACTGAATGACTGAACAACAATAGCAGTATATCCACAGATCAATAAGTGGACAGGTTTCTAAAGGAACAAAATTATAGCAATTATATTTATCAATATTAATCATTATCATACATGCTAAAAGGTGAAATCAAAAGAAAAAATTATTTTTTCACTAAATGCAAGAATATACTCTAGGTTCTTGTTTGAGGGGCAAGTGAAGGGGGAAATGAGTGTTTGTTTAGTGCTTACTTTGTGTCAGGCATTTTACAAATATTATCATATTCGAGCCTCATAATAACCTTGTGAGATAGGTACAAATATTGTTCCTATTTTACATATGAGGAAACTGAGGCAGATGGTGGTTATATGGCTTGATGATGTGACATTATTTGAATCTGAGGCTTGATTTGAATTCAGATCTTCCTGATTCCAGATCTAGCCCCTCTATCTACTATGCTATTCAGGTTCCCTAAAGAGTTCACAGAATTAGTTTTTAACATATATCTAAAAGTGTCCTTTCATTGGAAATTTGCAATTTCATTTGCAATGGTCATAATAAAGATTTGCAAAAAAGTCCACAATGAAATAATTTCAGTTTCTTTGCCAATATCTGTTATAGTTGAAGAGGTAAAGAAAATTTATAAAGAACTATTATGTCCTGAGGGCAGCTGGGTGGCTCAGTGGATCGAGAGCCAGGCCTAGAGATAGAGATAGGAAGTCCTGGATTCAAATGTGAACTCAGATACTTCCTAGCTATGTGACCCTGGGCAAATCACTTAATCCCCATTGCCTAGTCCTTACTACTTTTCTGCTTTGAACCAATGTACAGTATTGATTCCAAGATGTAAGGTAAGAGTATTTTAAAAAATATTACTTCCCAGATTGTCAACAAATAGTTTGATAGTCATAAATTCAGTCCAAATGGGAGCATGGCAAGGATGGTGAAAATGTTTTGGAAAATGTGATTTAGGAATAAGAATGAGAAGATCCAAAGATTTGTAGGCAACTATAAATGTATTCTGTCTATCTCAACTGGACCCTCACTGCAAAGAGGCAATCCATTTATTCCTTCCTAATTGATTCTCTGTTTAATTCTCTGCAAAGGCTGTGCCAACCCTTCTCTTCTCTCATCAAACCTACTTATAACCCCTCCTCCTTGCCCCATTTCAGCAAAGGTCCTCATCTAATACATTATTGAAAGAATCAAGTTTATTTGCTCAGTACTCTCTCTTCTGCCCTGCTTCTTTTCTCACAACTTTTTGACATCATCTCCCACTAGTTCTTCATCTACTTTTCTGAAGAGAAATAGAAAAGAATCTTTATTGCTCCTTTCTACAGTCTCTAATGGAGAGGCAATACTTCTCTTCAGCAAGGTCAATCCACATATGTGTATCCTTTAAAAAGAAAAAAAAATTACCCTCTGTTTTAGAATCAATACTTTGTACTGGTTTTAAAGCAAAAGAGTGGTGAGGGCTAAGTAATGGAGGTTAAGTGACTTGCCCAGGGTCATACAGCCAAGAAGTGTCTGAAGCCAGATTTGAACCCATCACTTCCCATCTCTAGGCCTGGCTCTCTATCCACTTTATCACTTAGCTGTCCCCTACATGTACTCTTGATTCCATCTTTTTCCATCTGATCTAGAAGATGCTTCCCACTGTGAAGATTAAATTTAACTATCCCCTGATTGCAAAAATGAAATTAATTAACTCTCCCCTGGTTGTGAAAATGAAATTAACTCCCCTGCCCATTTTTAGATTTAATCACCAAAAGTGTAAACATCCTACTTAAAGTTGAGTGAGGATATCTGCCAGTTTTTAGATCTAATCACCAAAAGTGTAAACATCCCACTTAATCATTTAGTGGGAAGATCTGTGATCCACATGTGCAGTAGTGGGTGACAAATCAGAATCGACTGACTGTCTCCTGGGCAGTCCTAAGCAAGGATTTAGACTATGATTTGTCCATGTAAAAAGTGGAGTAAAGCACAGGACGTGATGCAAAAGAAAGTGTATTTAAAAGGAATTACAACTTCCTGTGAGACACAGTTCTTCATTCTTTGGAGTTGAGACTGGAAAAGAATCTGCTGACTGGACCTGAGACCCTGTACGTGGTGAGACCATCCTTAAATCTCTTCCTTTAGATTGACACATGGTGAGTGAAAAGGCTGACTCCTTTCCTGGATTTTCTGAGGAGACTAGTCTCAGGAGAGACCTACCTCTTGAGAGAGACTTCCCTAGGACCTCAGCTTTCCAGAGGCCACTCCAGCTAAGGAGTAACTCTCCCTTCCAGGGTTGAGCCAGGGCCTGGGAGTAAATTACTTAGAGCTTAGGCTAGATATCTTACCCTATCCTCTCTCTGATTTTCTGGAAGAAGGTAATTTTTTTTTTCTTAAGCCTCAGTCAAGACTCCAGGGGTTCCCAACAGGAGGTGAATGATCAGTCAAGAAAATAACAAATGCAAGACAGCTATATATTTATGGCCATGGGAATGCTTTGCATCTGATAGCTGCTCCACCATCCCCAGGATTGATCTTAATTTTTATACCCATTTTTTTGGCACACAGATACATTACCTAGCACATGTCTAAATGGAGATAATTGGAAAAGTGATACATTAACTTTTAACAAATCACTTAATTAACATTCTATATTCTTGTATTGTGATTATAGATTCTTGACAGAATAAAGGTTTCACACAAGATAAATTATTTTATCACAGGTGACTTAATTTTCTCATTACTCTGTGAGAAGTTTTTGAGCTTACAAATAATCAATCAGAAGTTTTAAAGACAATTCAACAATCATATCATTGAGGTTGAGAGCTACTGGGAACACAATTCAGATTTAATATTAGACTGATCATTTCTTAGGGTTTACTAGGAAATTTCTTAAGGGGAAGAATCAAGTCACTGAGGCATGATGAAGCTTGGTGTACCTGTACATTTTGTATGGGCCTTTATGATTGATTTGTATGCTGGCTTCATGAGAATAAGTTTCTATAAGTGGGAAAGTTCTGGGCTTAGTTTGTAGCTATAGTTTTACTGGGAATTATGTACCTAAGTAAAAGTTAACCCATGGTAGTCTTTTGGGATTGGATTTGAGGGTCTGATCTTTTGGTGATGTTTTAGAGAATTAGGGTACAGGTATTTTCCTCTTGCATTATTCATTCTGAGACTAGGGGGAATAATAATCATGTCAATTCCTTAGGCAAGGGATGTCAATGAGAGAGTTTATGCAAAAGGGATAGAGTGGGCAGTGACGTCTTGCCAAGGGCCACTCTGGCCTCCTTAGCTACCATGAGTGACTTTGTCAAGACATTGTGACCTGATGGCTCCCAGCAATTTTCTTACTTCACTCTTTCTATTATTTTGTAAATAAATCTCTTTGGGATAATTTAAATTCCTGGCAACCCTATTCTTAAATAATCCAGTCCAACCCTTTTTTATAATTTTATATATATATATATATATATATATATATATATATATATATATATAATTTTATAATTAGCCCCTTTCCCCCCTTATACTACTATCATCCCTTCTCTTTAATAAATTTCAGTATTTCCCAATCTACTATTTCTGTCTGTGCTGTTTATAAATATGCCCCCAAATCTTTTATCTTTAATAAAAATACTATATCCCACTCTCCTTGCTATCTTTCATCTCTCTCTAGATACAGTAATGAATATTGATCAGGAAGACCTAAGTTCAAACTCTGCCTCAGATACTTATCAACTATATTACCTTGGGCAGATCTCAAACTTTCTCATCCTCAGTTTCCTCATCTGTAGAATGTTGCTAATAATAGCTTTTACTTTATAAGGTTAATGTAGGAATCAAAGGAAATAATAAATATATGGAAAATACTTTGAAAATTTCATGGTGCTATATGTTAGCTATGATTATTATTATTATACATCTCAACTATATGAAAATGTCATCTATAATTTAGTCCTGCTATTTCCTTTCCTCTCCATCTTCACTAGATCTTCTGTAATTTGACTTCTGATCTCATTATTCAACCAAAATTGCTCTCTCCAAAGTTATCAGTTGCCAAATCTAATGGTCTTTTCTCAGTTCTCATCCTTCTTGACCTTTCTCAGTGTTTGATACTATCATTTACCTTCTTGTGGATACTTTCTTCTCTGAGATTTCATGGTACTTCTCTTTCCTGGTTCTCTTGTTATCTAAATGAGTTCTCTTTCTCAGTCTCCTTCATTCATTCATCATCCATGTCGTCATGCCCACAGTTTTCTGACCTTTTCTATTTTAATATTTAATTAATTAATTAATAATATTTTCCCATGGTTACATGATTCATGTTCTTTCCCTCCCTTCCTCCCTCCTCCCTCCCATAGCCAATAGACAATTCCATTGGGTTTTATAAGTATCATTGGTCCAGACCTATTTCCATATTATTCATATTTGTAATAGAGTGATCATTTAGAGTCTACATCCCCAATCATATCCCCATCAAACTATGTGATCAGTCATATGCTTTTCTTCTGAATTGCTACTCCTACAGATCTTTCTCCAGATGTGGATAGTGTCCTTTCTCACAGGTTTTTCAGAATTGTCCTAGATCATTGCATTGCTGCTATTAGAGAAGTCCATTACATTCAATTGTACCACAGAGTATCAGTCTCTGTGTACAATATTCTCCTGGTTCTGCTCCTTTCACTCTGCATCAATTCCTGGAGGTCATTTCAGTTCACATGGAATTCTTCCTCTTCATTATTCCATTTAGCACAATATTCCATCATGTAAACCCTAGACTTCAATCCCCAGAAGTCCTTGATATTTCCCAGAATTCCCTATAGTCTCACCGGAGTCTCCTTGTAGGCGAGATCACAATTAGTATTTAACTGGCAGTAATGCCTCCCAGTCTCTCTTCTCTTCCTTTGCAATGATGTAGCAAGTATAGGGGTAAGCTAAGCATGGGGATTTTGAATGGGCTAATCAGCCATGGCACATGGTTTTTATTTTGTATCCTTGATTTCTAATGATCCTTAATAAACCTCATAAAATATATATTTATTATTAGAGATAAAATTTAATTTTTACAATCACCAACAGATGCCACAATTTGTTCAGTCTTTCCCCAACCAATGGACATCCTGCTTTTTCCAATTTTTTTCCACCACAAAGAGCATGGGTATGAATATTTTGGTACATGTATTTTTTCTTATTATCTCTTTGGGGTATAAACCCAGCAGTGGTATGGCTAGATCAAAGGCAGACATTCTTTTAAAGCCCTTTGGGCATAATTCCTAATAGCTTTCCAGAATGGTTGGATCAATTCACAATTCCATCAGCAATGCAACAGTGTCTCAATTTTGCCACATCCCCTCCAACACTTATTACTTTCCTTTGCTGTCCTATTAGCCAATCTGCTAGATGTGATGTTTTTTATCTTTTCTCTCAACACTCTCTAACTTGGTGATTTGATCAACTCCAATGGACAAAATTGCCTTCTTTATGCAAATTTCTCTCAATTCTATATATCCAGACCTAGTCTGTCTCCTGAGATCCTGCTCCAGATCACCAACTATCTATTAAATATTTGAACTTTATGCCAACTGGAAATCTCAAACTCAACAGGTACCAAACATTTACAACCAAATTTAAGCTTCTGAATTTCTCTTTTACTGTCAGGAATATAATACTAGTAGTCAATCAGCTTTAAAACCTTTAAAACCAATTTTCATCCTCAATTCCTTCCTTTCACTCATCCCACATAGACAATCACTTGCCAAATTTTGTTGTTTCTATTTCTGCAACATCTCTTACATATCCCTGTTCCTCACCATTCCTGCAGCTGCCACCCTATTTCAGATCTTCATGCTCCTGCACCACTACAATGGCCTTCTATTTGGTCTTCTGCCTCAAGTGTCTCTCCCCACTCTAATCCAGCTTCCATTTCAAATGGCCTTCCTTAGCTGAAGTTGAACCACTTCACCACCCTATATAATAAACTCTAGCGGTTCCCTTTTTCCTTTAGAATCATATAGAAACTCTTCTAACTGAAAATTAAACTTCTTCAGAACTAGAATCTTAAAAAAAAAAAAACACTTTTCAGTATTTTCATAAATTACTCCCCTTCTTGCACTCTGGTCCAGCTATATTAGGCTGCTTTCTGTTCCATACATATATCTTGCCTCCATGACTTTGTACAAGTTGTCTCTGTACCTGGAATTCATTCTTTTACCATCTTTACCTCTAGAAATCTTTGTTTTCCTCAAGAGTCAGGAAGTCTTTCCTGATATGCTTAGGCACCAGTTTAATACATCACAAATTTATCTTGGATTTATTTTGAATATAGATGGATGGATGGATATGCATAGATATCTATATCTATCTGTGTATATCCATCTATATCTACATATATTCACATATGTAGATATGATTATATACATCGATGTGGTTGTTGTTTAATCATCCCAGTCATAATTGATTCTTCATTAACCCATGTGGGGTTTTCTTGGAAAAGATAGTAGAGTAGTTTGCCTTTTCCTTCTCCTGCTAATTTGACAGATGAGGAAACTGAGGCCAATAGAGTTAAGTGACTTGTCAAGAATCACATAGCTAGTAAATATCTGAAGTAAAATTTGAACTCAGAAAGATGAATCTACCTGATTCCAGGCCCAATGATCTAGCCACTGTGTTACCTAGCTGCTATATGTGTGTATGCACATGTACATGTATGTACGTGTGTGTGTTTAAATAAACACATATATCTAATATTTTTATTTCATGTGGTAGTAGAGCCCACAGCATAGGAAACCAGCCTTGAAACCAGGAAGATCTGAATTGATTTCCTCCCCTGATACATACTGGATTACATAAGTGACCCTGGATAAGTCACTTATCTCCTTAGTGCTCTAGGAGCTCTCTAAGACTGTAATTTTTTTTTAATTGCCAGCCTGAAATTGTAGAAGTTCTTCACTGTATCTTCCCTACACCAAAGAAATCACAGGTCTGGCCCTTGTCCGTGTCCCATTTATACATGTACATGTCATCTTTTATTTTTTAGTATTATTATTTCTCTTATTACATGTAAAAATTTTTAGCATTCATTTTTTAAACTTTTGAATTTCAAATTCTCTCCCTTCTTCTGACCCTCTCCCTCTTTATTGTCCCCCTCCCTGAGATGATAAGCAATTTGATAGCGATTTTACATGCACAATTATATAAAACATGTTTCCATATTAGTCACTTTGTGAAAGAGAGCTACAGTGGAAACAAAAATGAAGAAGAAAGAAAATGAAATATAGTATGAAGATAGTCTGGTTTTAGTTCTTTCTCAGTGGGCAAATGGAGTTTTTCATCATAAATCTCTGGGATTTCTTGGATTACAGTATTGCCAAGAATTATCAGGTCATTCACAGTTGTTCTTCAAGAAACATAGCTGCCACAGTGTACAGTGTTCTAGTTCTGCTCACTTCACTTTGTATCAGTTTATATAAGTCCAGATTTTCTGAAATTATCCTGCTTGTCATTTTTATAGCACAATATTCCATAATCATCATATACCACAACTTGTTCAGCCAGTTCCCATTTGATGGACAATATTCAATTTCCAATTCTTTACTACCACAAAAAGCTGTAATCAGTATTTTTGAACAAAAATATTTCTGTGTGTTATCTCCTTTGTTAGCATTAGAGTTCTTTGAGGATAACTACTTTTTCACTTCTGTTTTTATAGTACTTTTCACAATGTCTGATGCATAAAATGTTTTTAATTAATGTTGATTGAATGATTACCCAGAGCCTCATACTCATACATAATTAATTTCTTGAGAATCAGAAGATATTGGACACAGCAAACACCAAATAACATCACAGAATGAAATAGGCTGTATTTTAAGAGACAATAAATTATTAAGTACTGATATAAGAATCATTTCTGAATCAGCTCTCTATATAAGAACACTGATATTTTTCAAGCAAAAAATAAAAGTTAATACAAAGTTAGAAAAAGAAATAAGAAGCTGTCAATAGATGAGAAAAAGATATTCAACTAAAATAACTCCAACATAATCTTTTTAGCATGTGATTAAAACAAATATTTGAAACTGATGAAAAGTTATTGACACTGGTTATAACAATTTTATATAAAAGTTTAATAAATGAAAATCAAATTCCAGAATTGAAAGAACCCCGTGGTTTAGCAAATATTTGGAAAAAATGGAAGAGATCTGCAAAGAATTTTATAATAAAAGTTTCACACCTTCAAAATAATGATGTCATCACATTTTGATTAATACTCTATATGTTGTTCTTTTGCTGGGGACAATATAATTTTGAGCTCACTGTAGGATTAATTGTCCAAGAAACTGAAAAAAGAGATAATATCAATAAAATCCCACCCGAAATTGGCAATTGATAGAACATCGACAACTACCACCATGTGTCTACTTTCTCAACCTTATTAAAAATTTATAAGAATAATTTACATACACATTGGAAGCATTTTTGACTAACATATTATGAAGGAATTGGCAAGACTTTTGCAAGCAAGCCTACATCTTTACCATCACACAAATTACTGAAAGAGGTATAGAATATGATTCTATTATGCCTAATATTTGCTGACTATAAAAATCATCTAATTCAGTGGAGTGCTGCCTTCTCTCTGACATCCATGCATATGCAAAATTAAACAATATTCTTTGTTATGATATAATATATGACATAATAACAAGGATAACTTTGAGACCCTCTGATCTAACTATCAAGGCATAAAACAATGTTATATCCTCACCAAAGGTATTAGCCACTAACCACTATCTTGAAAGAAATCAAGTACTGAGTCCTAATCAAAGAAAGATTCTCTATTAATGGCCATGCTCTCCAGATGCTCCCCTTTATAGATGACATTATGTTTAATGCATCAAATCTCAAAAAATCAAAGATTCTCCTAAATGAGAATCCATAATCACTAGGAAGAGTTTGGTTTAGTTAACCACCCAGAAAAAACAATGTCTATTGTCCAAAATATGATATGCAGTTGGAAGGATAACCTATAGAATTTATCAATCATTGGGTATATCTTTCATAGAGGCTGAAAATGTATGAATTGGTATAGAATTAGGCAAAAAGAAAAACGTGGACTAGAATACTTTAGAGAAATAACAAAAGTTCATTTCATGATCCCAAACTTCTTCCTGAAACATGGATCCATCTTCTTAACACCAGAATTCTTCTGGTGATGTCCATAGGTTCATAGATGTAGAGTTAGAAGCTAGTATACTATACCTCTTTCAGTAATCTAATGCCTTTAGTTTTATAGATGAGAAGACAAACACCCCAAAGGTTAAGTAACTTATTAACAGTAATTCAGGTAGTCAACATCAGAGGTTGAATTAGAACCAGGTCTGACTCCATAAAGCAGAATACAACTGTAAGTCATTCAAGTTGAGAATCATTCAAAGGCAATGAACAGGTACAGGATGGTCATGGGCAGATTGCTTCATATTATGAATGATGTAATAATAGGAGAAGTAGTATAAAAGTACCATAAAAATGTATGATTGAAAAAGAAGATAGGCTTGTCATAGAATGTGAACGATATTTTGGGGAAGTCAAGAAATCATAGGAAAGTCCCACCGAATGTTGAGTAGATCTCTAGTAGTGAATTTAGGAGAAACCATGGATGAGAGTTATATAGAATGGACAAGAATAAATGAGTTGTAATCTGCATCAGTGGAGGGGGATACTCATTGAGATTAATCAATAAACATTTATTAAGTGTTTACTATGTGCCAGACAAGGTGCTAAGCGCTAAGGATACAAAAAAAAAATAGATTAAAAAAGTGTCCAGTCTCAAAGTGCTTATAATCTTATCAAAGAGAAAACATGCAATCAAATATATACAAACAAGCTATGGCTAGTAAATATTCAACAGAAGAAGGCACTAGAATTAAGAAGATTTAGGAAATCTCTTAGAGTCATTGGGATATTGAGATATGTCAGTAAAATTACCTTATATCTAATTTATATAGTCTCCTTTAATCTCATTTCTTTTTATTTTCTGGGGAGAAAAGGATAGCTGGAAGTATAATCTTTAGACTAAATTTAAATTCATGAAAATAATTGTTTCACCCATTTTCTGTTCTTTCTACTCTTGTCCTCTCTAGTCCTAATAATCCCAATTTCTTTACTTTCTTTGCTTCCCCTTCCTTTCCCTTCCCTGTCCAACCTGCTCTTCCTTTCCTCTCCTCTTTTCTTTTTTTCTCTTTTTACTTCGGTTTTATTTAATCTTTCCTTGGTGGCTTTGCCCTCCAACCTTTTAGTCATCTTTTCAGCTCTCAGTCCTGAACCATATCCAAGATGCTTAGTGGTGGTGCCCAACTCATTCCAGTCCACAGTACAAAAAGGATTACCATGTTCCCTATGTGTTATTTCTTTTTGCATATCCCAGAATCCTTTTTTAAAAGTTATATAACAGAATGACAAAATTAAATGTCCCAAACCCAGATTACAACTAACAACAGCAAAAGAAACAGTTGCTGAAACACTGAGGTCAGGAAGTTCTTGGACCTCATAAAGTTTTGAGGGGAAGATGTCTCAAGGAGGTTAATAGTTTTGAGTATAATGTTTGGGGGGAAACAAACAAGCTTCTGAGTTGAGTTCTTTTAAGAAACCCAAGTTGAAATAAGAATATTTACTTTAAATAGTTAGGGCCTTTCCTATAATCTCTCAAGGCCAGAAATAGCAAGGAATTTAAATTCAATTTGATAATCTCTTCAGATAATTTAAGGTTATTTACACCTCAGGTTTTGGGTGAAGTGGTTAGCTTTGTAAAAAAATGCCTTGTGAGAAAAACTATGGCAATCTACTTCAGCAGATGTTTGTTCTTAGCAACACTTGATTTCTTAGTTTTTAGTTTTCTGAAACATAGGAGCAAGAATTGGTTTGGGGAGAGGAAGTGAAGGAGAGGAGAGCATGAAGAGAAAAGTAAACGAAGTGGAATGATAGACAATTCCTCACCTAAATACATATAGAAAATTGGGCTGTGTAATGTTCTTGCTTATTTTCTATTTATTTAGAGAAGGCACAGTGATACAGGGAGAGATATGGGTGTAGACCAAATCATACAGTCATCAGAACAAGGCAGAATACTTCAGACAAGAAAGCAAGAGTCTTAGGTTCTATGATGGGCTTTAGCTATTCTAGAGTCCCTTCAAACTCTAAAATTCTGTAATTGAGCAAGAAGCAAAGTTGTCCAGTAAGAGTCTTTGGAGACCAAAAGTGAGATGCAATCCCTTCTTATCTGCCCCCACCTACCATACTTTCTCTTACTCCTACCTCTCCAATTCTATTCCTTAGTCAGTTCTTCTGTTCAGTGGAATTCTCCTGTTTGTTTTGTTACTTCTAATGAAAAGTTCTGAAATTCTCCTCTTCCCTGTAAACCACCTCTCTCTTGTCCCTGTTCGATGTATCTCAATTTTTAATTTCATCCATACACAGGTCTTGGAGAAAAGTGTGAAAGAATTGGCTCAAGCCAAGCCTTTGTAGAAAAATGCTTATTGTATTCCCTTGAAGTCCATGTTCATTTTCTGATGGCCCTTTTCTAAGTATTGTCCCCAAACCAAGTATGTAGTTTTTATCCAGGTCATCTAACAGTTATCACCTACCTCAATAAACCAGTGGATCAGGGACATCACATCTATGAGCATTCTCACAAGTCACGATCGAATAAGATAATATTTGTAAAGTACTTAGCACAGTGTCTAGCACATAGTAACCATTATATAAATGTTAGTATTATTGTGATCACTATTATTACATATAACACAATTATTATCATGATTTGTTCATGTCTATCTGTCCTATTTGACTTGTTATCATGTCTTCTCATGAATTCACCTCTGGAGTTTCTCCAATATGCTCAGGGTCTTCCTCATTCTGCCTGGACATGCTGAGGATACCAACAGGCACACATGTCTCCTTATTCTCACAATGAGACCAGATCACATACTTTTTAACTCTTACTATTTTTATGACATCATTTACCTCTATTTTCCTAATCCCTTGGATATGTGTTACGGCCTCCTTATTCCTAGTATACCTCTTCATTGCCCTTTGGGTGATCTATCATTTCAACTTTTTAAGTACTAGTGCTCCATGGCTTGTTGCCATAAAAGATCATTGGAAAAATACTAGTATTAAAAAGTTATTCCTTGGGGGTCGCTGGGTGGCTCAGTGAATTAAGAGATGAAAGTTCATGGGCTCAAATCTGACCTCAGACCTTCCTAGCTGTTTGACCCTAGGCAAGTCACTTAACTCTCATTACCTGGCCCTCTTACCTCTCTTCTGTCTTGGAACAAATATACATTATTAATTCTAAGATGGAAGGTAAGCATTTAAAAAAAAAGTTGGGTCTTTATTTCAGTGGGCCACTTGGCATCATTAGACCAATTATAAAAATGTATTTAAATACATTATACTAAATATAGATAGTCTCCTTTAATCTTTAAAACAACCCTAATAAATAGCTAGTAGGATTATTAGTAGCACCATTTTAAAGATTAGGAAATTATTTGATCCAGCAACACCACTACTAGGTCTATATCCCAAGGAGATCAAAGATAGAGGAAAAGGATTAACCTGTTCAAAAATACTGATAGCAGCTCTTTTTATGGTGGTAAAGAATTGGAAACTGAGGGGACACCTGTCAATTAGGGAATGGTTTTGTTTTTTTTTACAAGTGGTGGTATATGATTGTAACAGAATACTACTGTGCCATAAGAAATAATGAACAGAAGGATCACAAGAAACCTGGAAAGACTTATGAGAAGTGATACAAAATAAGCAAGTAGAACCAAGAACATTATACACAGTAACAGCAATATTGTGTGATGATCACCTGTGAGCGCCTTAACTTTATCAGCTGTGCAAGGATCCAAGACAACTCCAAGGGACTCAAGATGAAAAAGACTATCCACCATGATAGAGGAAATGAAGTAGAAAATGACATGCTTCCATCTTTGTTCAGACTCATTTCCTTAATGAGTTTTTTTTTCTAGTAGAAGCAATGTGTCCTCTTTTACAACATGATAAACATAGAAATATGCATTACATTATAGCATATGTACATCCTATAACATATTAACTGCTATTTCAGAGAGGAAGAAGTGGCAAGATGGAGGGAGAGAACAGAGATTGTAGCTACATGTCATGTGGAAAAAATATTTTTGAATATTAGGAAACTGAAGCTCAGGGAAGTTAACGTGATTTGCCAGTCAACAAAGGTTGGCACAGACAGGACTTTAATTAGTTTTCCAATACCATAGACATGGCCATGTTATGATGAAAAATACTTGAGACTGTATATTAATTTATAAATATTTATTAATAGTTGGAGAGAGAAAGAGAAAGATCACCTGGCCACCGTATCTAAAAGTTTCCAAGCCTAGTCATTCCCCCAGCTTCTGTTCCCCAGCTGCAGCCCAAGGGGCTGCAAGCAGAGGCAAGCCTAGATTGTCCAGACAGATAAGGCCCTTACTTGGGAGGGTAAGACCAAAGCTACTGCCCATCCCCTTTCTTATAAGGCCAATGACATCTCTTCTCCTACATCTCTGATTGGCCTGGCTTAACTTCAGTCTACTTCCCCAGTCCTGGAGTCCAAACATCACCCATAGAGACTTTCACAAATCAGGACTGCAGGTAGCCATGATGCATTTGAGCCAACCTCTTCCAGGAATCCAGACAGCCCTGTGACCTCTTGTGTCCTGCCTAAGAAGGCTGGTCTGGTAGAATAAGGGCGTACATTTTATATTAAATTCAAGCAGCCTATTTGTTGTGTCATCATTTTCAAGCATGACTGATTCTTTGTGACCTCATTTGGGATTTTCTTGGCAAAGATACTAGAGCATTTTGCCATTTCCTTCTCCATTTCATTTTGCAGATGAGGAAAATGAGACAAATAGGGATAAGTGACTTGCACAGGGTCACAGAGCTAGTAAGTATCTAAGGCCAGATGTGAACTCACAAACATGAATCTTCCTGACTCCAGGCCAGGAACTCTATTCACTGTGCCACCTAGCTGCCCATGGCCAATGACCAAGATTATTTTAAATCATAACTGACATTTATATAGTCCTTTAAAGTTTACAAAGTTTATAAGGTATATATGCATTATTTCATTTAATGCTCACAATAGCTTTGTAAGATTGTGCTATAGTTATCATCACCCTTATTTTACAAAAAAAGGAAACTGAGGCTTGGAAAGGCTAATTGGCTTGTCCAAAATCGTACAGCTAAAAAGTCTCTAAATATGAGGCAAAACCCAAAACTCCTAACTCCAAGTTCATTATCCCATGCACCATGCACCAAACTACCTTGCTACCTCTTTTCTTCCCACTTCTCTGAAAGTCAGATGGCCTGTGCATTTTTTCCCCATGAGGCAGAGCTTCCTTCCAAATTGAAATAGTATGCATTTAAGAGGGGGATGGGCTAGAAAGGGGACCATAGCATATTGTCTGTGAATAGCTACAACATTTTTATTCGTCTTCCTGTTTCCAGAGTTTGAAGTATTTATAAAGTAACTTATTTGATTCTTTTTGGATGGGCTGCCTGTTTGAGATGAGGAAAAAATGAAAACATTTACCAGAAGGGAGAGTCCAGAATATAATCTCTAAAATTAAAGTAGCTTTAGATTTTTCTACCTGTTAACACTATTGCCCTTTCCTTTCTAGCAAGAATAGAACTAGAATTAGCTTAGATAGTACTTTGAGGAACTATATTTTTAAAGGTTTTTGCTTTTTACAAAGAACAATCAGCTGAGAATTATGACAAGAGCTTAAATTAAGATCTTTAGAAATTTAGACTCAGGAAGACACTACATCAAATCCAGCCTCAGACACATAATAGTCATGTAACCCTGGACAAATCACCTAATTTATATTTGCCTCAGTTTCCTCATCCATAAAATGGAGGCAAAAATAGCACCTACCTTTCAAGGTTAAAGCACACCATGAAGCACATACCATCTATCATTATATATACACACATACCCATATATATATATACATATATATATATATATGTATATATATATATACACACACATATATATGTGCTATTATTGTTGCTATTAGAATTTCTGTTCTCTTCTAGAACTCATTTTTTATATTTATGTGAAGTACCAAAATGGTTGCCCAGAGAACAGGGGATGGAAAATAAGAATTATCTCAGACTGAAAGAACTGGCTAGTGGTTTCTACCCCATTGGGATTGGGAAATGCATGGTCCTTAAAAGTCAGAATAGCTTCCAAAAAGAAACTCATTAGTAACAATCAAATACTAAATGCCCCAGTACTTTAGAAAGGGAAATGGTAGATGAAAGAATGACTGCTCAGCCTCCAACAAAATTAATGAAGGTTTTTTGCCGTTTTATTTTTTTTTTATTTACTTTAAAGATAACATTGTTAGAAAGAAAATAGGAGGGCACTTGCTTCAAGCACTTTGCTTTCTGCTTGTTTCTCAAGGCAAGGGGATTTTCTGTGCCTGGAATATATGATTCAGTCCATTTCCCAGAATGATTTTTCAGTCTGGGTCATTGCTGGATCTTTGAGACATCCGTTTACATGTTAATTTCAGGCCGGGGCACAAGCCCTGCATCCCAGACAGAGAATCCAGAGGTGAAATAGAAAGGAACAGCCCAACAATACAGCTAATACCAGGACCTCTGAGTTCTCCTGCTAAAATATCCCAATCTGGCTCAAAAACATCTCCCACAGCTTTTGCTTACCCAAAGACAAATGCCTTCTTTTATTGAAACCCCCATGTGTTAAATCATAGGACACCGCCAGGTTCCTTTCTTTGTTGCTTAAATTTAATCTGCCTGACCTTTAAGGAGAAAAATACCTCCCGAGCTGGCTCCCGCTGCTGCCACCGCAGAAGAATAAGTGCAGGGAGTGCCCTGGATTAAGTCATGCAACGCTGAGGTGGTTGTTTTTCATTGCAAAATCATTTTCTTTTTAAAATATCCCTCCCCAGTCATCAGTGACACCAGAGAGGCTGGAGGTGGTCTGATCGTTCCAGACAAGTCAGAGAAAGGAAGTGGGCGCTTGTTCAAAGCCAGCATGTGTCACTGGGGCAGGGGCAGGGACCTGGTGAAGATTGGGGGAATAGACGGGGAGCATCAGCCGTGAAAATCCTTAATGTGGCAGCTAGGACATGTTGCCAACGTAACGATAATTCCTCCATCACGTGCTAATTTAGAGCCAAGGAGCCTCCCCCCTCCCCACCAGGGCAGATCTGCAAGCTATTTGTTGTGCTTGGGGACGTCTCTTGAAAAGCGTGTGGGCTGAGTCTTGGGGTCTCTTCCAATGACCGGTTTAAAAGTTCCAGCAAAGCACTCAGTCCTGTGTCGTGACTGGGCCATCTATCATAGTAGAGAGAAGGGAATTGGGGACTAACACACTTCGAAACTTTTCACCAAAAAGTAGAAAGATGAGGGAAAACACATCATATATCTTGGGAACAGTAATGTCCTGTTATTCTTAAAAACTGCTGGGACCTCATTAGCGACTATGAAAACATCATCTGTAAGTATTGAAAGGCCATAAATCTTCAGTGTCCAAGAAAGAAAGTGAGAGTGGGGAGGGATGAAGGAGGGGAACTGGCACAAAATGGAAGGGGAAAGTGAGGAAAAGAAGAGGGAAGGAGAAAAAAGCAGAGAATCGCCATTGATTTGTCATCTTTGGTGCCTAGCTATGAGTTATTAGTTTCAACCTCTGCCTGCCAAAGTTTCCAGAAACCATATGTAAATTCAATGGCTCACTAATGGATAAGATAATGGACTTCTGTAAAAGATTTCTAGAAAGAAAGTTCTTTTTTTTTAATGATTTATATCTTATATCATTTTTACTTCTAGAATCTAGCCCAAAGTCCTCCATTATCTATCTAAAGTCCTCCTTTATGACCTGACTCCACACTACCTTTCCCATTTTATTATATATATCTCTTCTTCAATAACTCTTAGTTCAGCCAAACTGACCTTCTTGCCCTCTTTCACACACAACCTTCCATCCTCAGATATCATGCTTTAGTCCTCAGTGGCCCATGTCTGGAATGAACTCTCTCCTCATCTCTGCCTCTTAGAATCTCTGGTTTTCTCCAGCTGGTCCTTTCTGATCACCAAAGCTGCTAATTACAAGCATTGGAAAGAAAACAAAACAAAACAATCAATAAAAACCTTTGTATTTATTTTTCATAGAGTTTATATATACTTTTACAGGATGTCCCAAAAGTTTTAATGCAGTTTTAAGCTACTGAAATTTAAATATTTTAAACTACTAAGCTTAAAACTTCATTAAGACTTTTGGGATACTTTTTAAGTTCACAGACTCCCTCAATAGACTATATGCTCTTTGAGGGCAGGGATGAAATTATTTTTTTGTTTTTGAACTCCTCTACTCAGCACAGCCCTTGACATTAATAATTTAAAATTTATTGATAAAGTCTGATGCTTACCAAATGCTCCCATAATTTCACAAAGTAATTTTGCCTCTTTTTCTCTCTAGAATTTTTTAACTCTTTCCATAACATGGACTTATGACAAACTAAGTCATCTTTCCATTAAGTGGGGAGAAGTAATATGGAAATGAAAAAAGGTACATATTATAAAGTGATTTTTAAATTCCATGCTACCTTCTTTCCAGAATCATTGGCCACAACTCCTCCAAGGAGCATTTTTCATGCCCTGCATGAACACAGGAATTACTCAGTTCAAGTTTGTGCCATTAGGAAAATGGGAAACTATCCTGTTATATTTGAGGGGGAAGGATGTGGAAGGCAGCGAAACTCAGGCAGTGAGTGATATACAGAGTCTGGGAAAGAAAAACTATAAGGATACAGTCAGTATGTAAATATTTAAGTTGAAATTTAGTTGAGATGAAAATCTTTATAATAAGAATCCACAGAAAACAAACTGACCATATGAAAATACATTCTGTCATCTGCATGTCCTGGAATCAGACTTGGAAGGGAACAGAGAGGAAAGCTAACATTTCTATAGTGGTTTGTTTTTCAAAGCACTTTACCTAGATTATCTCATTTGAGGCTAACAAACCTGTAGGTATTTATTATTATTTCCATTTTATAGATCAGGAGTTAAGGTGAGATTAAATGAGTTAGTTATAGTTAGTAAGTGACAGAATTCAAACCCAGGATTTCTTTACACCAAATCCAGCGTACTATTCACTACTCCAGGCTGCCACTAAAATTAGTTAGGCTAACCTCCTACCTATGGCTGGAATCCCCATCATGATTTCCTTTTCAAATATTCATATCTTCTCTCCTGCCTACATACTATAGCTAAAGTCACCTGTTACATCCACTCTCCTTGTTTTATTCAAGCTAACAATCTCCAATTATTTAATCAATCATCATGTGGCATAATATCAAAACCCATCACCATCTTGTTTACCCTTTCCTGTTTACCTTCAGGTTCATCAATATTCTTCCTAAAGTGTGGTTGTGAGAAATGAAGAAAATACAAGAGATATGTGACCTGACTAAGGTCTAACGCAGGAGGACTAATACCTCTCTTGTAGGAAATATTTCTTTTTCCTTTTTATTCATTAGAATTTCCTATCTCCTTAAAAGTACTACTCACACACCACTTCCTACATGAAGCCTACTGTTTCCCAGTGGAAAGTGCTTGTTCCTTCTTGAAATTATTTTGTATTTATATATACTTTGTATTTAGTCATCTGTGTATAAGTTATATCCTCCCCAGAAATTTCAGACAAAATTTGGCCCATAGTCACCCAGGCATCATAGTGACCCAAAAAATTTAAGGATAATGTTTTTAATAAATGCTTCCATATCACATAATCATAAACTTCAAACTATATAGGATGAAAAGTTTCCAAAATAGAGACCTAGTAAATCCAAACCATGTGGGAAAAAGGTTATCCCTGCCATTGTCTTCTACTATAACTACTATCAAGATGCCTTCAGGGAACCGGGAGAAGTGGAGCTTGCATCTCCTTATTTTATTCAATTACAAAAAGCAATAATTTAATCATCTACACAATCGTTCATAGAACATTAAGCATAAAAGGAATAGCAGGATAGCAACCAGTTATAGAGCCAATCCCATCTAAATTCCAATGAACAAGAAGACATCGATAATATTTATGTCAGACATTATCCTTGAGGATCCTGAACTTGATTAATGCATATTCCCCAAGGAAATGATAGAATTTTTGCAATATATCAGCACACTTGTTGTTACTTAATGAGATCCTAGAAAGACAATATCAAATAGTAAGGATTACTATTTTCAAATGGCAACAGTCAATGTTAAAGAATTTATGGGAAAATTGGCACACTAATACATTGTTGGTGTAGCAGTGAAATGGTATAACTGTTTTTGAAAGAAATTTGGAATTATGTATATAAAATTACTAAAATGTCCATACCCTTTGAATCAGACACTCCATTACTAAGCTTATACCCCAAAGGGGCTTCTGATAAGAAAAAAAGCCTCCACATATGCCAAAATATTTATAGCAGTATTTTTGTGATAGCCAAGGATGGGAAATAAAGTAAATGCCCATCAAATGGTAAATTCCTACACAAATTATGACACATGAATGTAACTGAAAATTACTGTGCTCAGACACTTCCTGGCTGTGTGACCCTGGGCAAATGACTTAACCCCCCACTGCCTAGGCCTTACCACTCTTCTACCTTGGAATCAATACACAATATTGATTCTAAGATGGAAGCTTAAGGGAGAAAGAAAGAAAGAAAGAAAGAAAGAAAGAAAGAAAGAAAGAAAGAAAGAAAGAAAGAAAGAAAGAAAGAAAGAAAGAAAGAAAGAAAGAAAGAAAGAAAGAAAGAAAGAAAGAAAGAAAGAAAGAAAGAAAGAAAGAAAGAAAGAAAGAAAGAAAGAAAGAAAGAAAGAAAGAAAGAAGAAAGAAAATTACAGTGCTGTAACACAACTCTGAAGTATCATCTCATACCTATCAGATTGTCCAGTCTGAGTAAAGGAGAATGATAAATGTTGGAGAGGATGTGGCAAAATTGAGACACATGCATCACTGGTGGAGTTGTGAACTAATCCAACCATTCTGGAGGGCAATGTGAAACTATGCTCAAAGGACTATAAAATTATAATACTTGTAATACCACTACTATGTTTGTATTCCAAAGAGATAATAAAGGGGAAAGGGCCTACTATTAAAAAAATACTTATAACATCTCTTTTTTTGTGGTGGCAAAGAATTGGAAATTGAGGGGATGTCTGTCCATCAATTGGGGAATGGCTGAGCAAATTGTGGCATATAATAGTGATGGAATACTATTGTGTTATAAGAATTGATGAACAGGATGATTTCAGAAAAATCTAGAAAGATCTATGTGAACTGATGCAGAGTGAATTAAACAGAACCAGAAGAATATTGGACCCAGTAACAGCAATATTGTATGATGATCAACTGAGAAAGATTTAGCTACTTTCAGCAATTCAGTGATCCAGGAAAATTCAGAAAAACTTATGAGAAAGAATGTGATCCTCTGCCAGAGAAAGAACTGTTGAAGTCAGATGCAAATCAAAGCATATAATTTTTTACATTAATTTATTTATATTTTTACTTGGGGGGTTTGGTGTTTATGTATATTTTGTCCTCTTGCAACAATGACAAATACGTATGTTCTGCATGATGATATATGTATAACCCTGATCAAAGTGCTTACCATCTCTGTGAAGGCAGTGGGAGACAATTTGGATCTTACAATTTCAGAAAATATATTAAAAATTGTTATTACATGTAATTGGGGAAATAAAATATCTTTGAATAAAAAAATTACTGTGCTATAAGAAATGATGTGTCAAATACAAAGAGCATGGAAAGATCCATATAAAATGATACTGAATGAAGTGAGTAGAGTCAAGAAAACAACATAAAAATGTAGGTAGAAAGAAAAATGACAACCCAAAAAATCAAAAGTAAATGTAAAAATAAATGATAAAGATCAAATGGGGAAACTAGTATGGGAAAGATTAGATTTAGATCAATATCTCACACCCGACACGAAGATAAATTCAAAATGCATAAATGACTTAAATATAAAGAAATTATCAATAAATTAGCTGAATATAGAAAAATGTACCTGTCAAATATATGGGAAAGGTGTAAGTGAAGAATTTAAGATTAAGAAAGAGACAGAGAACATTACAAGATGTAAAATAAATAATTTTGATTATATTAAGTTAAAATGTTTTTACACAAACAAAACCAATGCAACCACAATTAGAAGGGAAGCAACAAACGGGGGGGGGGGGAGTGGGGGAAATATTTTATAATAAAATTCTCTGACAAAGATCTACTTTCTCAAATATATAAGGAACTAAGTCATATTTACAGGAAATCAAGTCATTCCTCAATTGACAAATGGTCAAGGGATATGAATATGCAGTTTTCAGATGAAGAAATCAAAACTATCAATAATCACATGAAAAAGTATTCTAAATTCCTCCTGATTAGAGAAATGGAAATCAAAATAACTCTGAGGTACTACCTTACTCCTAGTAGATTGGACAATATAACAGTAAAGGAAAATCATAAATGTTGGAAGGGATATGGCAAAATTGGGACACTAATGCATTGATGGTTTTGACCCAGCTACACCACCACTGGGTTTGCAACCCCAAAGAGATTTTTTTTTTAAATGGAGATGATCCTCTTTATAAAAAAATATTTATAGCTACACTTTTTGGTGGCAAAAAAAAATGGAAAATGGAGGAGGGTCCCTTGATTGGGGAATGGCTGAACAAATTGTGATATATGGTGGTGATAGAATATTATTGTGCTATAAGGAATGATGAATTGGAAGAACCTCAGTGAACTGATGCAGAGTGAAATGAGTAGAACCAAGAGAACATTATACATAGAAAGTGAAACATTGTGGAACTATCCAATGTAATGGACTTCTCTACTAGTAGCAAAGATCCAGGACAATCTTGAGGGGCTTATGAGAAAGAATGCTATCCACATCAAGAGAAAGGACTGGGGAGTAGAAAAGCAAAAGAAAAATATATGACTTATCACTTGTTTATATGGGTACATGATTTGGAATTTTGGTTTTAAAAGATTGCTCTATTGCAAATATGAAAAATATAGAAATAGGTATCAAGTATATACATTTGTATAACCCACTGAAATCGATTATTGGCTCCAGAAGGGGGGAGGGAATAGGGGAAAGGAAAAAATGAATCAAGTAAATATGGAAAAATATTTTTTAAAAATAAAAAATTTTAAATGGAAAAAATAAAAATACCTTTTAAAAATAAACAAATTTTTAAAAGATCAAATGGGAATTAGAATGAAGAAATAAGAAAAGATACTACCCAAACCACCCCTCTATGGATGTTGCACATTGTTACACATTGCACATGGTTTTGGGGTTTTTTAATGCATCCATTGATTGCACTGACTTTTTTTTTCTTCTCTAAATAATACAATTTTAATATGGTATGCTTCTCTGGGAGAGTATAGTGATATAAGAAAAAGAAATATCAATGAAAATTTACTTAAAAATAAAAATTAAAGGGCAACTAGGTGGTTAAGTGGGTTGAGAGCCAGGCCTAGAGACAGAAGGTTCTGGGTTCAAATATGGCCTCAGATAATTCCTAGCTGTGTGATCTTAGGCAAGTCACTTAAACCCCATTGCCTTCCCCTAATCACTCGTTTGCCTTGGAACCAATGTATGATATTGAGCCTAAAATGGAAGGTAGGGGTTTTAGAAAAAACATTAAATTAAAAGATCATGATTTTTAAACATGCAGTGTAAACCTTAAAATTTCTTAGACTTATAAATGTTGGAAATTTCACCATTGGGAAATTTCATACTTGAAAATTTTCCTACTGATAGTCTATTGGAATGTGAACCCCCTTGGCATGGGAGGGTCCTTCTCCTCCCTACTTAAGATTACATTAGGACAGAAACCTTTTGCTGAACAATGGAAAGGGCTTTGACCTATGCTTAAGCATAGAACAAAAAGTTCTTTGAGTCATGATTGATTTTACAATTGATACAATAGAGATACTTGGAATGACAGAACCAGGTCTTGGAACTTACAATCTCCACCCCACTCAGTCCTAACAGGATTTAGGAAGGGCTGCAGCATAGATCAAAATTTAATTATTTGAGAATATGACCTTCAACAGACATGTACAAAGGGGTCAGACCTCTGGGCGGTCCTGGGTTAAGCGAGAGCCACCATTGGCACAGGGGAGACATCGACAGTGATTGGTAGATGTGAGAACTGAGGGGAGGGGACTTAGATGGTTTCCTTAAAGATAGCAGGGACTGAGGACTGAAGGAGGAGTTCGAGAGGTTTTGCTCTGAGAGGTTGTGCTCTGAGAAGCTTGCTCTGAAGGAGGCTGGAGGTGGAGGCCCCTGAGACTGTTTCTCCATTTTGGTCACGTGAGTGATAGGGACTGATCTCTTTTCTTTGCCTCAGCTATCTAAGGGCCTTTTGGCCCAGCCTAAACAGAGGGGGTATTTACCTTTCTTCCTCCTGTTTGTAATTAAAAACTCCATAAAAGGTTGACTGCTGATTTGAGTTTTCATTAAGGAATTACATAGCTGAATTCCTTGGCGACCTTAAATTAATATATATCAGTCTTTTAAAGTGATTTACTTGTCACAACAGACAACAAATCTCTGTCACTATAAACATAAACCTGAAAATATCTTTGAGAATTCAACAAATAGATTGGAATAAGAATATTACCATAGTCAGAACTGTTTTACATGATCATATGAATGTAACATTGATCCATAAAAATTTCAGTGAGATGTTTAAGTAATAAGGATAATATTAGAAAATAAGTATTGTTTTATAAGTTTAGGGATAAGAAGTAAAGTGGCTGGCTTGAGAAAGAACTGGAGTTTGAAACAGAGCTAAGAGACTGTGTTAATTTCAATTGCTGACAGTTATAATCATTTTTCTCTGTCAATTACGCTCACTGGCAGTTGGCAGAGACACTCACTCAGAGACTCTCTCTCAGGGCTAGAGGAGGTAACTAACATCTTTGCCTCTCTCTCTGTCTGAGGGAAAGATCTGAAGGAGCTCAGTGTTTTCCTTTCCCAACTTGGGAAACACTATTGACTATCTATTGTGGTTTTTATAGATTGTTTAACTCTGAGAAGACCAAAGAAAAACCTGGTCTTTGGTTTGGACTCTAAGTCTGTTAAGGCTCAGAGTCCTAACTTCATTCTTGTTGAGACTCAACCAACTAGCCTTTGCTATTTTATAATTTGAAGGTGAAATTAAGGATTATAAGGATAGGGGGCATCTGGGTGGCTCAGTGGATTGAGAGTCAGGCCTAGAGATGGGAGGTCCTAGGTTCAAATCTGGCCTCAGACACTTCCCAGCTGTGTAACCCTGGGCAAGTCACTTGACCCCCATTGCCTAGCCCTTACCACTCTTCTGTCTTGGAGCCAATACACAATATTAATTCCAAGATGGAAGGTAAGGGCTTAAAAAAAAGAATTATAAGGATAATAGTGGTAGTTTTTATTTAGATAGTTTAAATTTGGGTTGGTCAGATCAGTGAGGATTAGTATAGCCTGTGAAATATAGGAGAAGCGGTTCCCTGTGGAACCAGGGGGGTTTTTTGGGTGGATTTAGAATCCCTGAAAATTAGAAATTCTTTATTTATCCTTATATATTTCAATAAATAGTTTATTTTTATAATAAGAGTCTCTTTAGCGTCCTTGAACCTGGCCCTGAAGGGAAGTTCACATTTGAGCTTCACTTCATCACTGAAGTTACTTTTGATTACCTCTATCAAAAGTATCCATACACTCAAAGGGTGCTAAAAGACTGTCTGCCCTTTGATCCAGCCATAGCACTGCTGGGTTTGTAACCCAAAAAGATCATAATGAAAAAGACTTGTATATGAATATTCATCACTGCACCCTTTGTGGTGGCAAAAAAAATTGGAAAATGAGGGGATGCTTTTCAATTGGGGAATGGCTGAACAAATTGTGGTATATGTTGGTGATGGAATACCGTTGTGCTCAAATGAAAAATAAAGTGGAGGAATTCCATGGGAACTGGTATGACCTCCGGGAACTGATGCAGAGTGAAAGGAGCAGAACCAGAACATTGTACACAGAGACAGATTCACTGTGGTACAGTCAAATGTAATGGACTTCCCCATTAGTGACAATGCAGTGATCATGAACAACTTGGAGGGATCTACGATAAAAACCACTATCCACATTCAGAGGAAAAACTGTGGGAGTAGAAACACAGAAGAAAAACAACTGCTTGAAAACATGGGTTGGGGGGATATGACTGGGGATGTAGACTCTAAATGAACATCCTACTGCAAACATCAACAACATGGAAATAGGTTTTGATCAAAGACACATGTACTACCCAGTGAAATTGTGCTCAGCTACCGGAAGGGTGGGGATAAGGGAGGGAGGGAAATAATATGATTCTTGTAACCAAGGAATAATGTTATAAATTGACTAAATAAATTCATTTAATTTTTTTAAGTATCCAAACAGTTTTGATTACAGTTATTTTTATAACTTGCCATTTATTATTTTTACACTAGTAAATATTATCACTCAATGTATATTATCTCCAATTTAAGTGAAATTAAAAGCTTGCAAAATGTGGAGGCCTTCCAGAAGAAATGAAAGCCCTGTGGGAACAGGATAAAATTCCAATAACCTCCCCCCCCCCCCAGTGTCCTGTCTGCTATTAGAATTTATCTAGTGATGCTTTTGATGAGCCTACCAAAGAGGTTGTTATGTCCTAAGACTTTTTATTCTATAAAAAAGGATTTATTTTTATCATCCTTGACAACAGTCTACCACATATTGAGGATTAAAAAATACATATGTGTGTGTGTGTGTGTGTGTTTGTGTGTGTGTGTGTATAGGCAGGATAATGACTTGTCTAGAAGCAGTTATGTTGCTCAGTGGATAGAGCACTGAGCTGGGAGTCAGGAAGACCTGAGTTCAAATCTGTTCTGAGACACTTACTAGTTGTGTGACCCTAGGCAAGTCACTTAACCTCGGTTTGCTTTAATCCATTGGATAAAGAAATGGTAAACCCCTTCAGTATCTTTGCCAAGAAAACTCCATGGTTATATTTGCAAGGAATGATCCATGGAGTCATAAAGAGTAAAATATAACTGAATGACAGAACAACAAAATGATTGTCCTGGGACAGTTTCTCTCTAAACTCCATTGAATGAAATGAGCAAAATGAGATTAACAAGTCCAATATTTTGGTTGAGGACTCAAAATGGGAACACAAAGATATTCTATGTAATAATTTTTTTCAGCAAGGATGACTGATAAAGTTCTTATATAAGATATATGAGCTACTGATTCAAATTTAGAAAATACAAGTAATTTCTTAATTGATAAATGGCCTACATATATGAACATATAGTTTACCCAAAAAAGAAATCCAAACTATTAAGTCATATTTTTAAATGTTCAAAGTCACTAGTAATTAGAGAAATGCAAATAAAAGCAACTCTGAGGTTCTTCCTCACACCCATGATATTATAAAAAGTGACAAAAGAGAAAATGAAAATTGATGAAGAGACTGTTAGAAAATAAGTACACTGCTGGTGGCACTATAAATTGGTCAATCCATTCTAGAAATAATTTTTCTAGGACTGTGCTTTGAATGTCACAAAATTGTACTTACTCTTTAACCACTGATGTGTTGGAGCTGGCTCATATAATTTTTTTAAACATTATTTTATTTGGTCATTTCCAAACATTATTCACTGGAAACAAAGATCATTTCCTTTTCCTCCCCTCCCCCCCCCCACCTTTCCCTCTCCCATAGCCCACGCGCGATTCCACTGGGTATCACATATGTTCTTGACTCGAACTCATTTCCATGTTGTTGGAATCTGCATTAGAGTGTTCATTTAGAGTCTCTCCTCAGTCATATCCCCTCCACCCCTGTAGTCAGGCAGTTGCTTTTCCTCAGTGTTTCTACTCCCACAGTTTATCCTCTGCTTATGAATAGTGTTTTTTTCTCCTAGATCCCTGCAGATTGTTCAGGGACATTACACCACTACTAATGGAGAAGTCCATTACGTTCGATTATACCACAGTGTATTAGTCTCTGTGTATAATGATTTCCTGGTTCTGCTCCTTTCGCTCTACATCACTTCTTGGAGGTTGTTCTAGTCTCCATGGAATTCCTCTACTTAATTATTCCTTTGAGCACAATAGTATTCCATCACCAACATATACCTTTTTCCTTATTATCTCTTTGGGGTACAAACCCAGCAGTGCTATAGCTGGATCAAAGGGCAGACAGTCTTTTATCACCCTTTGGGCATAGTTCCAAATTGCCCTCCAGCTCACATAATTCTTGAGAGTTGACAGTTAATTTTTTTTTATTTAATCCTCAGAAATCAGCAAATGCTAAAAATCAGGGCTTGATTTGTTTTTTGTTGTTGTTGTTGATTGCCTGGATGTAAGAAAGTGATAGATAAAATGTTAATGCTATAGATTGAAGTTAAAAAAAGGCATTATACATACATTTTTTTCAAAGAGTTGTAAATTAAACTCCTACCAACACACTCTTACTTTTAACCTGGTGATACCACTACTAGGTCCATATCCCCAAGAGATAAAAAAGGAGGAAAACAAATATGTACTAACTTATGCATCATGTTCTTTTTGTAGTAGTAAATAAAAGTCAACTAAGGAAGGATGTGCTCATTATTTGGGAAGTAGCTAAACAAATTATTATATATGATTGTAAAATGATATCATTGTGCCACAAGAAATGGTAAAATATTTTAAGATAAAACTGGCATGAAATAATACAGTGAAGCAAGAAGATCCCAGAAAATGATTTATATACTAAACACATTGTAACAAAAACTACTCTGAAAGTTCTGAGAACTCTATCAACGCAATGACAAATTATAATTTCTTAGGAAAAGTGAAGCATGCTATCCACATCCTGACAGAGAGCTAACGAACTCAGAATACAGGATGCAAGATACTTTTTTGGAGAAGGCCAGTGCAAGAATTTTCTTTGAGTATGCATATTTGTTAAGAAGGTTTTAATTTTCTTTTATTGCTATTGTTTGGTTTAGGGAAGAGGGCAAAAGGGAGTAAGAGAAAATAAAGTCTTAACTGAAAAATAATTCAATTTAATTTTAAAATGTAAAAAAGCCCTGGGCTATATAAAAAGAAACTCATTCTTGGGTCAGTAAGTATGGAGCAAGTTGACTGAAGGCACCATCTTTATTGACTACCAAAAAGCTTATTATAGTCTGGGCTTCAGGGTTGGATTACAAAGAAATGAGACATTTTAAGAGTCTAGAACAGTTAACCAAAGGAATTTCACTTAGCCATAGAATGGAAAGGACACTCAGCAAAGATCCTGCATTGATTCATTTAGTTGTTACTTTCTTGCCTCCATATTTGTCATGCCTGTTTGACATTACTGAGGGAAAAGAGCAATTCTGACCTCATTGTAGGCTGGCTTTCATACTAAGGTTTCCAGAAAGTTCTATCCACAGCCCAGGTCTTAGGGTCTTGAGTCAATTAAGTTTCAGGGACAATTTTAATACCTTTTTAGGAAAAAACTAGACTAGCCTACCGGTCAGATATTGCTCTCACCACAACTTTTGACTTAGTTCCAGATTCAAAACTTACTGATGTATGTTAGAGAGGCTTGAGAACCACATGGCACCTTGTGGTTTGTAGTTCAGAAGGACAATCATTCCTCTCTGAGGTCTGAGAGCAATCTGGAACCAGCTCAATATCTGAGACAGAAGATGGAAGGCCTAGCATATACAATACTGGGTGATACAAACACAAAGTAAAAACCTCTCTCAAGAAGCTAACCTTCTTCTAGGATGAAACAATATTTAAATAGGTAATTAAATACAATTCGTGGAGGGAGAGAATACTAACTAGGATAAGGGTAAATAAATTCTTCCTATTGGAAGACACAGCCTCCAATGAAATGGAAGAAAATGAGGATTCTAAAAGGAAGAGATGAAGAAGGAATGCATTCTTGGCATTTAGGATCGTCCATTCTAAATTATAGATGCAGGAGGTGGAATGTTCTCCAAAAATAAGAATATTTGGATGAGGGATGAAATAAGAGTGGAGAAAGGATGGAGAGGACAAAGATAATGCGATCCTGGGAATTTTATATATAGAGCTGATAAGTTGAACTGATGAGTCTTCTTAACAAAGGATGTGGTGCAATGAAAGAAGAAAAGAGGGTACAGGACAGACCTTTGAAAGATTCATTCTTAGGGGCAGGGCATAGATGATGACTCAACAAAGGTATCATCAGAGAGGTAGGAACAGAAAAAAAGCATTTATTAAACTTAATCTAATTATGTACAATGGTGGTCACTATGGGAAATATAAGCCATTGTCTTTGCCTTCAAAGGGCTTGTAATATAGTCAGAATTTGCAGTCTAGTAGCATAATGTCACCAGGAACTTGAAAAACAAGTAGAAACTCCTGGAAGAGAAGGGGAAGGCTACATAAGGGAGGGCTACAAGGACAAATTTAACCTCATTTACAATTTTGTCTATGGTTTTAAGACCATTTCATGCATAGTCACATTACTGTTATTCACACTTATGCTCAAGTTTCTTTGTCATGCTTCCACCCTCTTTCCAAATGCTCTTTTCCTAAAATGGACACTACAGAAAATTTCTGTTAAGATATAAAGACTCTAACCAGGTTTCTATATGCAGAAGAACTAGGATGCTGGAGATGGTACACTCCTTGGGACAGGCACTCAGATATTTCAAGCCATCATTCAATTATTGGAACTGGAGATACCAGCCTTAATTGAATCCATTCTACTTTTTTCAAGACTTCCAACACTACCTTGCATCATCTCAACTTACTCACTCCCTCCCCTTCATAGACTCACTCCTTTTATTCCATTCTCTCTACGCACTATTTTTTCATGGACTCACTCCACCTACTCCCTAGTCACTCCTCACTCACATTTTCCAAGACTCATGCTGATTCACTCTTCTTGAACCATTCAGCATCCTTCCACCACACGTCCAGAAACTAGTTTCTTTCACCACACCAGGATGACCATCAAGGTTATATCCCTATACTTCATTAATATGAGCCCAGATGACAACCAGAAGCTATGGACAACTACACCTTGTTTGCCTAAATCTTCAACATCTGACATAGAATTTATTCTGGCTTTCTGCAAAAGCTTGAGCCAATCTCTACGTAGTATTACATAAAGAGGAATTATTGGAACGTTTAGGTAGCACAGTGGCTAGAGAGTCAGACCTATGTTCAAATCTTGCCTTTGTAAAAAGATAAATAAAACCCCTTATAGATGATATTATTTTAAGCTAGGCTGGATGGTGTTTGAATCATAGCAGGGTTTTCTTTCTTCTTAATCAGAGGGTCTCAAGGAAATGTCCCTGAGATGAAAACTCAGTACAGGGAGAGACAGGATCTGGAGAAACAACTATGGGGTAAAGTATAGATGTTTTGCCAGGGCTTAACAAAATAACTGGCTCCCCAAGATGTCCTTTATGATTACAGACCCTATCAAGGTGTCAGTAATGGTGGTTGACCTCAGGTTTTAATTAACCGAAGTCTCCTAGAACTGATATTCCAATAACTTATCTGACTGTGTTCTGTATAAATTAACAATGGTTTATTAATGTGACAAGTAAGGGAAAGATTTAGGAAAGTGGGATTCAGGAGATCCATAAATTAATCTATTCAGGCTGATTTGGAGTCCTCGACTGTGGCCACCAGCCAAGATCAGTCCAAAAGAAATTCTTATTTCCCTTAACCTATATTTAACATAACTAAATTCCTAAGTATAAGTTTGAGTCTTGAGAGGTAGCAGAGATAGATGATTATTCTGGTCAGACACACAGACTGCCCTCCTAGGATAAATCCTTCTTGGGTCAATCTCAAATGTTCTGTCTAACCATCAAAGTTTCCCAAGATAATCTGTAAGATGATTGATTTACACCAGAGGCTCCACAGTCTATTTGGGACACTTCAGACTATTTTATGAGATGAGATTTCCCAAAATCAGAGTTCAGGATGCTCCTTCACAATTTCAGAGCTCAGGAACCAACTCCCATGAGTCAGTTGAAACCTTCCCAGCCTCCTTCTAGACATTCCGTCTCTTCGTCCATCTATCATCTCTTCTCCTGTGTTCTATCTCTCCTCTCCGTTTACACAGTGACTAGAGAACCAGACCTGGATTCAAATCTTGCCTTGGACATTTCTTAGCTAGGTGACCTTAGGCAAGTAACCTAATACCATTTGCATAGCCCTTGCCTCCTGTCCCAGAGTGGTCAGTAGGACAGAAAGTAGGGGTTTAAAAAAGGGGAGATATCTTTAAAATCCTAGGATATAATAACAGGAAAGGAATGATCACATGGTGTTAAACTAGCTTTAGCTGCACCAGGTGATCACACTGCCATCCCCTTTTGGTTGCTGATTCTGGGTTTTCAAGTACCACTCCCTTACATTGTAAAGCTCACTGAGTCTCACAGACATCAAGCAATGAGTGTCCTCCTGACAGATGGTATTCAATCTGGGAAGCCCCACTCCAGTTTGAGTCCCAAAACTGAGTGGATTAACTCTCCCTGGGGTTCAGGTCAAAAACATTTCTCTTGAGGGCAGTTGGATAGCTCAGTGGATTGAGAGCCAGGCCTAGAGATGGGAGGACCTAGGTTCAAATCTGGTCTCAGACACTTCCTAGCTTTGTGACCTTGGGCAAGTCACTTAACCCCCATTGTCTATCCCTTACCACTCTTCTGCCTTGGAGCCAATACCCAGTATTGACTCCAAGACAGAAAGAAAGGGTTTAAAAAAATAAAAAAAGGTTTCTCTTTCTGGTGAAGGCAGATTGTCATGGTGGTATCCCAATGGGTGACATAAAAGGGGTCTGGGGTCTGCTAGAAATAAAGTACTAAGATGAGGAAGAGACAAATCAAACAGAAAAGATTACTTACCAGAACAAACATACTAAATAAAAAGGCGGGGTAGGGAGTGAAGTCCAAATTAAGAGGCATAAACATATGAAAAGGTTGCCAATATTGTTGTTGCTCAGTCATATGTGACTCTTCATGACACCATTTGAGGTTTTCTGGGCAAAGATACTAGAATTATTTGCCATTTCCTTCTCCAGCTCATTTACAGATGAGAAAACTGAGGCAAGCAGAGTTAAGGGATTTATTCAGGGTCATATAGCTAGTAAATGTCTGAGTCCAGATTTCAATTCAGATTTTCTAACTCCAGGACCACACCTCCTAGCTACCCTTAGTTTGACTTCACAAGATACAGCAAACTGGAAGGAAATATAGTCTTAGGTAAAACTGGAGATAATGGAAATTAATTGTTCAAAAAGAACTAAGTGTGGGCAAAGAAGGTTTATTTACAATTTATTACATGTAAGATAAGTGTCTGTATCATTCCAGGTCCTCTCAATTCCTCTGAAGAGTTCTTTAGCTGTAGATAAATTGTTGGGCATGCCTAGTGTTTCAGTTTTGGGAAAACCTTTAAAAGTCTACAATGGCAGTATACTTAAGGCAGTTATTTCAGTAATGGGAACAAGAAGAAATAAAAGACTAAAGTAGGGTGGTGATAAACTGAGGGGATGACATAGAATCAAGAGTGATTGCTGAGATAGAATGGACAGAACTAGAAGTGGAACCAAGCAGCACCATTTTGTGCCTTTCCCCTCTTATCTGCTCTAGGACAGAAAAAGAAAAAATAAATGGCAGAGCTTACCTAGGGTGAAAGATAGACAAGACACACAGAATGGATAATCAAGAGAATAAAAGATACTACAACTCAATTTCTATTTTGACAAATATTTAATACCTATTGTGTTCAAGGTACTGTTGAACATAAGAACATAAAGACAAATTATCTTTATTTATCCTGCCCTTGAAGTACTTACATTCTAGAGTAGAGAAATTGGGGGTTGTGGAGGAATGGCATGGCTGACCATGGGTCTACACTTAGGAGAGAAGAAAGCAAAACTATTAGGCTAGTGGAAACATGCATTTATTAAACACCTAATAAATGCTAGGCATCATGCTAAATGCTTTACAATATTATCTCATTTGATCCTTACAACAACCCGGCAAGATGGGTACTAATATCCCATTTTACAAATCAGGAAACTAAGTCAGACATAGATTAAGTCTTATCTAGACTCAAAAGCATGCAGATGAATGTTCTGAAAGATTGCAGACCTGAAGACCTTGAATCTGGAAAGGCTATAAGATAAGGCTTTGACATACATGGCCATGCCAGCTCTGACTTTTTTTTTTAATAAGCTGCTGTTTTGACAAAAAGAAGTACTTTTGACAAAAAGAGGTACTTCTTCCACAGGGACTGTTCTCATTTCCTTTCTTTTTCTTCTTTTTAAACTCTTACCTTCCATCTTAGGATCAATGCTATGTGTTGGTTCCAAAGCACAAGAGGGGTAAAGACTAGGCAATGGAGGCTAAGTGAGTTGCCCAGGATCACACAGTTAGGAAATTTCTGAGGTCAAATTTGAATCCAGGACCTCCCATCTCTAGGACTGTCCCTCAGACCACTGAGCTATCCTGGTGCCCCTTATTCTCCTTTCTAACTTAAGGAACTGGCTCTTTGCTCTTCCATTCAGTAGAGATGTTTGCTATATATTTTCCCTTTTTAGGAAGAACAACCCTATAAATCCATTGAAGTTCCTTTTGTCCTCATACCAAATGTCATTGAGTGCCGAGGATGAAAATGGAAAAGCAGAAGTCTCCTTTCTCAAAGAGTTCCCTGTAAGATCAAGGAGATCCTTCTGAGAGGGATGGTTCATCTAGAGATCACTGGGATGAAGGAAGCAAGAGTTGAGGAGGTATGCAGAAGAGGCATGCTTGCAATGCAGAGGAGGAGTGACTGGCAGGCTGAGTTGGCAACATTTTGTAACTGGAGGAGTATGTAGAAGTAAAATTAATGACTTGCCCAGGTTCACACAGCTAGTTAATGTCTGAGACTAGATTTGAACTCAGGTCTTCTTGACTCCAGACCCAGCAATCCATTATGCAACCAGCTGCCTTATTTAGGAGACAGTGTGGTATAATATGGTAATATCAGCATAAGGAAAAATCTGGTTTTAAACTCCACCTCAGATAAATTAATGCTGCATGATCATGGGCAAATGATTCAATCTATTAGATACTCAGTTTCCACATCTGTAAAATTGAGAGAGAAAATGATACCACTATCTCAACATTTTTTATTATTTTTATTATTTTTTATTTTATTTTATTATTATTTTAATTTTTTCTAATTACATGTAATAATTTTAACATTCATTTTCTAAAACCCTGACTTCCAAATTCTCTCCTTCTCTTCCTGCCCTCCCTAAGATAGTAAGCAATTTGATCTGTTATATGTATCTGAACATGCAAAATATGTGTTTCTATGTTGGTCATGTTTCAGAAGTAGACTCATTTTAAAAAATACAAAGAAAATATAATGAAAAATAGTATGCTTTGATCTGCATTCAGTCTCCATCAGTTTCCTCTAAAGGTGAATAGCATTTTTTTTATCATGACTTCTGTGGAATTATCTTGGGCCATTGTATTGCTGAGAATAACTAAGCCATTCAAAGTTGATCATTGTATGATTTTGTTGTAATATATGCAATGTTCTGATTCTGTTCCCTTCACCTTACATCAATTTATGCAAGTTTTACCAAGTTTTACTGAATTCATTTTGCTCATCATTTTGTATAGTACAATAGTATTTCATTACAATCATATACTACATTTTATTTAGTCATTCCCCAATTGATGGACATTGCCTCAGTTTCCTTTTCTTTGCCACCACAAAAGAGTTCCTATAGAGGTTCTAGGTTCAAATCTGGCCTCAGACACTTCCCAGCTGTGTGACCCTGAGCAAGTCATTTGACCCTCATTGTCTAGCCCTTACCACTCTTCTGCTTGGAGTCAATATTGACTCCAAGAAGGAAGGTAAGGGTTTAAAAAAAAAAAGGAGTTCCTATAAACATTTATTTACAAATAGGACCTTTTCCCTTGAAAAAAGAAATCTCTGTTGGATTCAGACTTGGTAGTAGTATTGCTAGATCAAAGGGTATATATAATTTTATAACCTTTAGGCATCGTCCCATGACTCTCCAGAATGTTTGGATCAGTTCACAACTCCACCAATAATGCATTAGTGTCCCAATTTTTCCCACATGCAATCCAACATTTATCATTTTCCTTTTCTGTCATATTGACCAATCTACTGGATGTAAGGTGGTACCTCAGAGTTGTTTTAATGTGCATTTATCTAATCAATGGTAATTTAGAGCATTTTCATATGATTATAGATATAGCTTTGATTTCTTCGTCTGAAAACTGCCTATTCAAATCTTTGGACTATTTGTCAGTTGGGGAATCTCAACCAGATTATTATCAGGTAAGTATTTTGCAGACCTTTAAGGACTAAAGAAATGTGCATTATTGTTATCATCATGTCGTTTATGATAGAAATAGTACTACCAAACCTGGAGAGCCAGGTTTCCCTTAAGGGTGGTGGGGGTGGGGGACAAAAAGATCTTAGCACAGTAAGTTGAAGATGAAACAGAATTTTTTTTCAGTGAAATGAGGGATCCTGTCATGGGGGAGGAAGAGACATCAGAGAAAAATTGGGGTTGAACTAGACAAGAATGAGAATATGGGAGGAATTATGAGAGAGATGGTTCACCTAGAGATAAATGGGATGAAGGAGACAGGAACGGTATGCAGAAGAGACATGCTTGCAATGCAGAGGAGGAGTGGGAGTGCTGAGTTGGCTAAGTTTTGTAACTGGAGGAGTGTATAGAGATAAATGCAACAATTTCAAATTAATTCAGTCAGTTAATAAGTGACATTTAGAGTCTAGCCATATTTATGACCAATTTCACATCCCATTTCCTAGGCATTCTGATGTCCTATGGGCAGTCCCTCTTGACTTCAAAGGAATGTTGGCATTGAGACGGTCTTAAGTCCTTAATAAGGACTCTAAAAAAATCAGGGCCAGCATGACTATGTATGTTGAGGTCTTATCTTACAACCTGTCTGGATTCAAGAGCCCCAGATCTACAGACTTTCAGAAAATTCCTCTTTAGGCTTATGAGTATAGATGAGAGTCATCAGAATTGGGAAATTCTGCCCACTATTCATCAATGATCTGCAAACATGAATGAATATGTATGAACAAATGGATAATAATAAATAATCTGTAATCTCCTCTAATGTATAATGTATGTGTGCATAAAAAGACATATGAATCAAAAATGAGATTTGATAATGGTAGACAAAGCAACAAATTCACACCTCTTGAGCAATTTCATTCATTGTGTCTATAAAATCTTAGCAAAGATACTGGACTAATGTGTCATTTCCTTTTACAGCTCATTTTACAGATGAGGAAACTGAGGCAAACAAGGTTAAGTGACCTGTCCATGAATAGCAAATAAAGAAGTTACCCAAAGAAACAATGTGGTTGTCGTGACAAACCTAATTTTCTTTTTTGCCAGTGATTCCAGACTGGTGGTTCAGAGACATGCTATAAAGTTTACATCAGTTTTATTGATTCATTTGACAAAATCTTTTGTGCCCTACTTGTAGAAAAAATAAGTGAAGTGAGCTGGATGATGATTAAGTAGATTCAAAAATAGTGAAATAGCTGGACACCTAAAGTAGACCTTAGTGGATGAGTCGATTAACCCGTCAAAAGGCATTTACTTTTTTAAAATTATGTATAATTATTGTGTTAGCATTCAAATGAAATAAAAAGAATATGACCGATATAATCAAAATAAGGACATTAATAAGATTGATGTGTTGAGTGGATTTGGTTTTTGGTGCAAAGTTTCTAAAACTTGGTATTTTTGATGATACTATTACTCAGAATTCTTGTTCAACTACTTGTGTCTTCAAAATGTTTTTCTTCTATTAATCTTCCCCAACCACTCTTCCTAATCCTTTCCCCAAATGAGCAAATAAAAAATAAAATAATATAAAATAAAGCCTCCAATGCATAAATACATCGTCCAGTAAAACAAATTCCCATGCTGACTGGGTCCAAAAATGCATATTCCTTTCTGCATTTTAAGTTAAATCATCTTTCTGGCAGGAGGTAATTGGCATGTTTCATCTTCATTCTTTTAAATTTGTGGATTTTTCATTGTGTTGATAAGAGGCCTAATGACATTCAGACATTTTTCTCTATAATGATATTTTATAAACCATTCTCCTAGTTTTGCTCGCCTCACTCTTTATCAATTCATGGAAATCTTCCCAGTTTCCTCTGAAATTATTCCTTTTGCCATTTCTTATGACATAATATTCCATTACATTTATAAATAATTTAGCTATTCCCTAATAGAACAACACACCCTAGGGTTCCAATTTTTGGATACAATGAAGAGAGCTGCAACAAATATTTGTGAACATATAGGGTTTTTTCCCTTTTTCTTATATTTCTTTGGTAGATAGGCGGTCTAGTAGTTATTTAACTGGGTCAAAGAGTACGTAAAATTTGGACATAAATCTAAATTGCTCTCTGGAATAGCTGGACCAATTCAGAATTCCATTGATAGTACACTAGCGTATCTACAAAAAGCATTTGCTAAGTACTTAATATATTCCAAGGGAAGGGAACAAGCATTTATTTTATTTTTAAAGCCTTACCTCTTGTCTTGGGACCAATACTAAGTATCAGTTTCAAATCAGAAAAGTGTTAAGTGCTAGGCAATTGCTGTTAAATGACTTGCCTAAGGTCACATAGCTAGGAAGGAACAAAAATTTATTAAAGCACCAACTATGTGCCAGGCATTGTGATAAGTGCTTTACAAATATTACCTCATTTGATCCTCACAATAACCCAGGGTAGATGCTATTATTATCCACATTTTACAACTGAGGAAATTGGGGGTGGGGGGTGTGGAGGTCAAGTGCCCAGAGTCACATAGTTATTAAGTCTATGAGGTGAGATTTGAACCCAGGTCTTCATGACTGTAGACTTAACGCTCTATCCACTCTCCTGTAAAGTTGGAATTACTTTACTAATGAATATGTTCAGAGGCTTGTGCCTAATGCTGTGCTATTTAATTTTTGTTTAACAATAACTTCAGTAAAAGATATATATGATTTCCTATGATTATTCTCTTACAAAAATAAACAATATGGAAATATGCTTTGCATGATAATACATTTATAACCCAGATCAAATTGCTTGCCAGCTCTGGGAAGGGGGAGGAAAGGAGAGAGGGGGACAATTTGGGTCATATAACTAAAAAATCTATGTGGAAATTTGTTCTTATGTGTAATTGGTAAAAATAAAATATCTTCAACTAAAAAATAAAGAGATAAAGTTATATATGACATATTAATGAAATCTGAAAATGACACAAAATCTTGATGAATCAATTGCTAACCTGGAGTGACAGAGGCCAAATTTTAAAAGATTTTTCAAAAGTAATAGCATTAGACTGACACAAATAAACTGAAATTTATAGGCCACTAAGTAGGCACAGTAGACAGTTAGGTGGAGCAGTAGAGAGCATTAGACTTGGAATCAAGAAGAGCTAAGCTCAACTCCATTCTCATATATTTACTAGCTATGTGACCCTGGGCAAGTCACTTTATTTCTTGTTTCCCTCAGTTTCCTAAACTGTAAACTGGAGGTAAAAATATCACCTACCTTGAAAGGTCATTTGAGATTCAATTGAGTTAATATTTGTAAAGCACTTGGCCCAATTTCTGGCATATTCTAGGCATTATATAAATGGTAGCTATTACTAGTATACGCTATTATTATTATTATAAGTAAATAAATGTAAAATATTGCAACAGGGTCTAAAAATAAATTTCACAAGTACAATTTGGGAAAAGGTTTGACTAGACAGCCATTCGTCCTTTAAAAAGTTGGAAGTTAGTGGTTTATAATTTCAATATGAGTCAACATTATATGGAAGTAAAGAAAGCTAGCAAAACTTTAGGCTGTATTGAAAATATATAGTTCCTGGGACTAGTGGGACAATTGTGGAGTACTGTGTCCATTTTTTCCAAGTAGGACATTGATAAGTCAGAGAACATCAAGGGAGGTAGCCAAAATGGTTAAGAGGTTAACATGCTAGGATCAGCCAGATGCCTCAGATAACTAAGAACCAAACCTAGAGATGGAAGGTCCTGGGTTCAAATTTGATTTCAGACACTTCCTAGCTGTGTGACCTGAAATAGAATAGTAAACTGAAGGGAACTACTACTGATTGAAATAGAGAAAATGTAAACTGAGGGAAACTCTTTCTTATTGAAATAGAGTAGCGTAAACTGAGGAAAACTGTTTCTTTTGCAATGACTTTTGTCCCCTGGTTTGTGACTATAGAGAGAGAGCTACTAAGGAACCTGAGACTACTTTTTTGTAATGGAGGTAGGAATGAGAAATGCTGAGGGATGCTGCCACACAGGGATGCTGGTACACAGGGGAATGACTACACAAGGGAACTGCTCTCTGGTTTACTCTGGGATTACCTACTAATCCCTACTGATGGCTGATGAATCAGTATATCTTTCTAACCTCCTCCCCCCTTCACTCCCTCCCTTCTCCAACCCTCTCCTCCCAGTTCTTCTTGAAGCCTTTGGCTTCTTCCCTCCCACCCTGAGTGAACTATAAAGATACTCTTTTCTTTTCCCTTTCAAGTCAGAGGGTTTATTGGGATAACAGGATGGGAAACTGAGTTGAGAGGGATGAGGATGTCCCTAATCTAAAATGAGGGTTTGAGAAAGTAGTCCAGTCACAAACTGTGACTCTAAGGCATTTAGGGAGATGGAGGACAACAGCTGTTCAAAATCTTCTTTCTTCTTCACAATCAGCAAGGTCTCTCAGCTTAACCCCAGAAAGAAACAAAGTTCAAAATCTCTCCTTTAACCTATCTTGTCTCCTTTCTCAGCTTCAACCCCAGAGAAAACCAAGTTCAAAATCTCTCCTTCAGCTTGGCTTTCCTCCAACTCTCAGTCAAATCTCAGAGGTTTCTCCCTTGGTCAGAGAGCCCCAAAACCAAGTCAGTCCCACAAGGGTCTTTCAGCCAGGTTCAACCTTCAGGGAGAGTCACTCCAAGTCCAATCCCCTCCCCTAGGTCAGCTCAACTGCCAACTCCTGGGAACATTCCATTTGGAAACTTCTTCTTGATTGACAGGCACTCTACCACAGACCCTGGGGAAGTCATTTAACCATTGTACTCTTCTGCCTTGGAACAAATTCACAGTATGGATTTTAATTTGGAAGGTAAGGGTTTTAAAAAATTAAATTAAAAAAATTAAGAGATTATCATGTCAAATGAAGATCATTTGAAAGAACCAGGAATATTGTGAACATTAAAAATTCTCAGACCCTACTTCATAAGGTTAGGATTGTAAACCTTAAAAAATTCCCAGACCCTACTTCATATGGTTGGGTTGAGACCATTCCCCATTGGGACCATTCTCCATTTGGGCAGTGAAGGTACTTGATCAGGAATGTGAGAACTCTACTTCACCATACTTAAGCATGCCTTAGGGGAAGATAAAGTTGTAAACTCTTTGCTGAACAATGAAAAGTACTTAAACCCATACTTATAGTAAGACAAAAAGTTCTTAAGCCATGCCTATTTTTGGATATAATACAAAAGGGTGCTAAGTACCTATAAAGGTAAAGCAACTTGTGAACTTACAAGGAGCAAAGAGGTGAGAACTTACTCAGAGATTCTAGTCTACTCAGGTGTGAATTACTCAAAGGATTAGTCTACTCAGGTGTGAACAAAGAATGGTCTGTCCTTTGAAAAATGTCTACTATGATTGGTAGATATAAGGACTTAGGGGAGGTGACATAGGAGAAAATTCCCTTTAAATAGGAGCTCAGATACATTCAGAGACTCATTTTCAGATTCAGGATTGAGCTGGTGGAGGCAGCTGAGATGAAACTGGCCTGGTGTCACTAGAATCCTTGCTTGGACAGATCTTGTGGTGAGTAAAAAAGGACTGACTGATCTTTCTTTTAGGGCTTAGGCCTGGGTTGGCCAGGGCTGCCCTGGGCCGGCCTATCCTTTTCTCATTATTTCCTTTTTCTCTCTTTCTCTCTTTCTTTATTTCCTCATTGTACTATTAATTAAATTCTCTATAAAACCCAGTTGACTTGGGTATATTCATAATTGGGAATATTTCCCTGGCGACCACCTTATATTTGATTTGAAACAAGACACTGTAGTGAAAACAATTTACTCATCCACTCTTTTATCTACAACAATTTAAATCTTCCACTATTTAATCACTACAGTTTATGACAACCAACTATTTTAACTCTTACAATATTTAACCTGGAAAAGAGAAGTTTCAAGAGAGATATGGTGGTTATCCTTTAGGATTCAAAAGGCTATTCTATGTGGAAAGGAAATTAGACTGACAGTTTGTGGGGGAAGGGGCCAACTGGGAGCGGCAGTTGGGTCTTGTGACTAGTACTTCCTTCCTGCCGTGTGGGTCTGGCTTCCGGGTGTTGGAGGAGGTAGGAGCTTGTTCAGCCCAGTCTGGAGTGGCATGCTCTTCTTGGTTCAGCTGGAAGATTCAGGCCCAGCCGCTTCTGGATCAGACATGTTCTTGTTTGCTTTCTATCTACTGCTAAGATTCTAAAAAAGACAAAACTGGACTAATATAGAGTAGAGGGGAGTTGGGAGAACCCTCCACCAGCCTCTGGCCTGGCCTCAACTCTGAAGCTGAGGAAAGAGCTCAAATTCCAACTGTTTATTAATAACCAACTGGTTATTAAACTTTATATTATTTGAATTCACAGGCAGATAAGTGGACTATCTTTTCTGGTCATAGAGGGAGCTAAACTTCAGTTCAGTCAATTCAATGACAAACAGGCCTTATCAGACCTCTGCTGTTTCCTCTCAGCAGGGGACATCTCCCTCCCTTGCATCACCAAACAATATATCCTCTCTCCCCTTAACTCCTCCATACCCCATACAAACCTCCCATTATCTCTGTTTTCCAATCCCATTTCTTTTCCCAATAAATATTACAGTTTTTTTAGAATCTTAGCAGTAGACAGAAAGCAAACAAGAACAATTCTAACCTTCAGAAGAGATTAGGCTTGAATCTTCAGGCTGAACCAAGAAAGAGGCAGCACACCACACCAGACTGGGCTGAACAAGCTCCTACCTCCTCCAACACCCGGAAGCAAGTTCCACATGGCAGGAAGGAAGTGCTAGTCACAAGACCCAACTGCCACTCCCAGTTGACCCTTCCCCCACACAAACTGTTAGTCTAGTTTCCTTTCCACACCTATGAAAGAAAGATTTGACTAGTACTAGTTCTGGTTGGCCCTAAAGCACAGAATTGGGAACAAATCAATGAAAGTTTTAAAAAAAAGAATTTTTGGTGCTTTTTGGGCCACCACGTCAGAAGCCTTCCCTTGTTCTCTTGACTAGCCTTGGATCCTGCTGATTGCCCACTGGTTTTCTTTTATTCGTACTCCATAATAACCTATTTTAATTTTTTGATCACATATTTCTTTGATGGAATCCTTTTGGTTTTTTTTTTGAGGTAATCTCTCCTTCAAACTTCTTTTTTTTTTTTGTAATGTGTTATAGGCTGCTCTTGCCCACAATGTGCCACATTGCCCTTTGGGTGATCCTTAGTGTCAGATCTTCGGAGATTATAGTGTCCTTAACACAAAGCCATACAATCTCCCACAACATTGGTATTAAAATAATGGGTCTTTGTTTTAGAGGAAAGTCTGGAATCATTAAAAGAACTTAAGGTTTCCCGCTATCTTCCTGCTACTCAAATCTGGACCATTGTCCTAATTCAGGATTTGTCCTCCAAGGCATATACTATACTGATGAACAAAAATCATGGGTTGTTCATTCAAATGCAATCCATGGTCTGAATAAAAGCTATTCTTCATCTACTTCATTTCTTTTGAGTGGAGAGTGAAGGCAAACTCTTTGGGGGATTATGGATCTTATTTAGGAAGTTCTCTTACATTCCTATGCTTGGTGCAATTCGCATAATGTCACCTGCAAACAGGAACATCTGGAGGAAGATAAGCTTCTTCCACTCTGCCTCTGCTTTAGATCTCTTCCATGATGATGACTAACAGCTCTCCTAAGAACTGGCCTCCTCTCCATCTTGTTCCCCACTAGAATCTCTTCCAGAAGTGATTAATGGTAGAGTAAATAAATGCTATAACTGAATAAAGTTAAACTCTATCAGGAGTCAGAAAATAAGTTAGGACCAAAAAACAGAGCTTACTTGCCTTTATGATCCTGTTTCTACATTGAATTAAAATTAATTCCTAGCAAAATGGAATCCTTATATGAATCACTAATACCATCAACTAAAAATAGTTTGATTCTTATATAATTATATAATAAAAAGCCGTTTCAAAGAGGTGAGTTCTGCATCAGAGAGAGGGGGAGGGAGGGAGGAAGGAGAGGGGGGAGACTCTAAGCTGTACCACACTTCCTCAGCTCCATTTCCCAGTGGCAGACTTGAGCCCAAGCCTCATGGCTCCCAGCAGCCAGCAAGTCTGGAGCTGGCCAAGTTCAGTCAGTCAAATAAGTCCAGAACCAGTGGAGTATTAAACACTTCAGAGAAGGGAGAGAAAGTCCCATGCAATAGAGGGCCAGTGCTTCCTCTCCATCAGCTTATATAGCCCATTTTCACAACTCCTGCTGGGGCTCTCTGATTGGGCAGATTTACCTTCAATTTAGGTCCCTAGTCCTGAACTCCAGATGTGTCAGTCCCAAGGGACTTCCTTGAGTCGGGACTTCAGGTAGCCACAAGTCGGCCTCTTCCAGGAAGCCAGAGAACTGAGTGACCTCTTGTTTCCTGCCTTAATATGTATGTACTGGTAAGGGGTTTTGAAACAGAATAAAGGGGTACACTTTATGCTAAATTCACACACATTTATTTAGTTCTCTAGTTTTTGCAAAGTTCTTTACAAATATTATCTCATTTGATCCTCACAGCACCCTTAAAAAGTAGTACTGTAATTATCCCCATTTCAAGGATAAGGAAACTAAGTCAGACAGAAGTTAGATAATTTTCCCAGGAACACACAGCCAATAAGTATCTAAAGCAACATTTGAATTCAGATCTTCCTGCTTCTCGGTCTAGCATCCTGTCTGGGTTCTAGCTGTTTATACAGCCAGGTAATGTTCATGTTGTCCAAATGTAGAGACTAAAACAAACTCTGGCTGGAGGGTGTCATCAGTCCAAACAAGCCAACCCAAGAAGTAATTTAGTTTTTAAACCCTTACCTTCCATCTTAGAATCAATAACACTGTGTATTGATTCTAAGGCAGAAGAGTGGTAAGGGCTAGGCAATGGGGGTTAAGTGACTTGCCCAGGGTCACACAGTTAGGAAGTATCTGAGGCCAGACTTGAACCCAGGACCTCCCATCTCTAGTCCTGGCTCTCGATTCACTGAACCAACCATCTGCCTCCAAGAAATAATATTTTTGACCCATTTTATCCTACTCCCCCTTTCCATTGACCCTGTCCCTGTATTACTTGCCTACATAGGACTAGCCTACATATTCTAAAAATCCTATCTCTCAGGTCTTCCTCTGTGCCCTGACACTGAACTTCTCCTGTCTTGGTTTCCTCGGGTTCAATACCTGAAAGATGTTGGGCTTTGGGAACCAAATAAGGAACCAGAATTCACTATCTTTAAAAGGAATCACTCACTTAAATAATAACATAATAAGTGAGGGGAACTTGAGCCGGTCCTCCTAATTCTGCTTTTTTTCTTGTCTCGTGGTCATTTTATGACCCCCAGTGATTAATTTTTGAAAAAAAAAATCCCTCTGGATGCTCATCTTCCCTTCACTTCCAGGGACAACATTGGGTCATTCCCTCCCTCCCAGGGAGCATTTGGCCCTTCCAAAAACAGTCAACCCTGGTTTGTGATTTACAAGGTAGTCTGAGCCTGGGAAGGGAAAGAGCAAACCATCCACCTCAGAAGTCATTTTTGCAGTCATTCAATTGTACCAGACAGGATGTAAAGATGGTGGCCTGTGACTGACAATAATCTTGAAATAGGGAGTGTTTGCCATGAGCCCACTGGCAGGTTCTCTAATGGCTCTAACAGAATTCCCTGTTCACTATGTCTGAATGAACTGATATTTCAAGAAGGCAAGAAAAAAGAAAGTATAATGAGTCTCTGATGAGTTGCCTTTTCAGAAACAAAGTGACACCCTCCTGGCTTGAGCTATTTGACAAACTCCAGCTCTGTGCAGTGTGTCTAGCGAAGAATAGGTAGCTCCTGCTTTCTGCTACTGTGTTACCCACACTCGAACACAATCAGAAGTTGTTTTCCAGTGCACACAAAGGAATGATTAGCAGGCAGATAGAATCCCAGCTACCGGACAAAGATGGGGAACATTAGGTCAATTACATGAGTGAGCAAACGCTGCAATACAGGAACATGGCTTGATGCCAGGCACTCCTACTCCATGTATCAAGGATCTTGCTGGACAGAGAAAATCAGAAGAATGTCTTTTCAGAAACCCCTGGACCACTGACATCTGTTTTAGTGCTCTCTCTAGCAGCCTGGAGTGGTTTGCTAGCTTTCAAAATCAGGTCAACGTAAACAAGAAGAAAAAGATGTTTTGATAAACAGACCTCTTTCCATCTGGTGAACAAGAGAAGAAGAAAGGAGATAGAGATCTGCACAAGTTGAAACAGTTGTTTGTGTGCAACACGATGCAATTTCAAGTTAGCGATGCCTTATGGGGCAACCTGATTGCTTATTTGTTGAGTTTATAGAGAACTGGGGGATGGAGAAGAGGATTGTATCCATACGTGTCTCTCCAGAAGCATTGTGCTAAGCCCTGAGCAGACAAGGAAAGGCAAGACATTCCGTGCCCTCAAGGAACTTACACTCTAATGAGGTAGAAAATATGGAAACAACCATTTATAAATAAGCTTTCCACAGGATTGTTTTACTCTATGCTTTTACTAACTGGCCACAATGTAGAAGCTAAAAGAAATATTATTCTTTGGTGATATTCTGAGTCACCATTATTATTATTAGGATATCCAAAGTGCCAGGATAAAATTACAGCCATTACTGATCCTGAGATGCATCTTTTGGCTGGCTCTCAATCACTAGAGACAGATCCCTTGAAATGAAATTCTCTTCTAAGTTTTTCATTGAAGAGTGGGTAACAGAAGGAGTTCCTTCATTTACTTCGTGGATTTAGAAGCATCATATTGCTTGGGTTTTTTTTTTTTAATTTCTTCTTATTTGGCAGAGATGAAGGAGTCCCAAGCTGGAAAAGCAAATTTTCCACTTACATAATGCCTAAACCATATGCAGCCCTTAGGGCTAACGAGAGTTCTTAATTTTTAGCTCAATGGTAATGTCAGTGAATTCTTAGATGATTATAGCCTACTATTGCTTCAATCAGTCTTTCATTTTTATCAGTTTCTGGCATTCCGGCATGAGTTTTCCCTCACTTACTTCCCTGAGTCTAGATCAATCCTTCTGCTTTGCCTATGGATTTGGCTTTTTCTATTGGGGGTAGGTGGAGGGACAAGGAAGATGGTACATAGGTGGCTTTAACAATCTCACAATTCACTTTAGTTTTCTTTTTGAATCTGAAAATCCCAAGTCTCCATCTGCTCAGTGAGTCTTGACTGGAATTATCCAGTTAGAGTGATAGCCTTATAGAGTGGGTGTGGAGCAGAGGAAGCGAGTTACATTTACAGGGAGGATCCTCTTGCCAGGAATCCCATCCAACTGGGGCTGGAAAACCAGCCCCAAAATAGTGGGCATTAATTGGCCCCTTGGCCAAAGCAATCACTCTATCAGCCAATTAAAGTCCTTGGAGCAAGAGCGTACTCTCATCCGAAGCCAAAGCAGTCAACTCCAGCCCTGGTCACACACCATTTCTTTCTCCTCGCTGCCAAACCCGTGACTTTGCCCCCTTTGTCCTGTCTCCTGCGGCTCAGGTTTTCTTGCTTTCGTCTGCTGGCGAGGCGGGCTAGCTTTTAAAGCTGTCCAGGACACAGCTACCCATGGGTATTAAAAAAGAAGCCACAGCTAGTTTATTGAAATTCATGGAAAGTCTATGAACTTGGAGTGTGGAGTGAGGGCTCTCGAGCAGTTTGTTCTCTTCTGGAGAGAAACAAACAAGAGGAGAGAAACAGAAGGAGCAGAGACCAGAGAGACAGTCTGATCAATTAAAATACAGACTGAACCAGAAAGTGTGGTCAACATTTTCTATCTTGTATGTAAAAACAAAAGGAAGGGAGCAATGTAGATTGAGAGCCAAGGTCCTGGGCTCAAATCTGACCTCTGACACTTCCCTGGCCAAGTCATTTAAACCCAATTGCCTAGCCCTTTACTGCTCCCCTGCCTTGGAACCAACACACAGAGGTTCATTCTAAGACGGAAGAGAAAGGTTTTATATTTTAAAAAAACCAATAGTGGGCCAGTGTGGTATAGTAGATGGAGGATCACCTTTCCAGTCAGGAAAATCTGGGTTCAAGTCTTGCCATGACTCCTGCTAACTGAGGCAAATCACTTATTGAGGGGCAAACATCTCTAAGTGAGTTATTTTGTATCCTGTGATAAATCAGTGTCCACATTAGAGAGGGAAGAAAAGAGAGCCTAAACACAAAATGTATGTCTGAATAAAGTTTATTGAAGGATATTCTTTACATCTTATTGAGGGTTTTGGACAACTAGAGATAGGCAATGCTGGAGATGTTTAAGTTTGCCTCTCAAAGTTGTCCTCAGTTAGTGGTCTTAAGCATTGCCACAGATTTCAGAGCAATTCATGGGGCCGAAGGGAGATGGGCTTCTGAAACAGAGAGCTTCCTGGCCTCCCCCTTTCATGAAGGAAAAGTTCCATCTCTGACAGGCCAAGCAGTTCCAGAGGACTCATGATGAAAAATACTATTCACAGTCAGTGAGAGAACTGACAAACTCTCAATGCAGTCTGAAGCTTAATTTTATCACTTTCTTTATTTATCACTTTCTTATCACTTAATTTTATCTTATCACTTAAATTTATCACTTTATTATTTGCAGATAATATGGAAATGAATTTTACATGATTTTCCATTTATAACTGATGTCATATTGTTTGACTTTTCAATGGGAGAGGAAGGGGCTGGAAGGAAGTAGAGAATTTAGAACTCCAATTAAAAAAAATGTCAGTGATCTTTTACCAGTTTTCTCTACTCCCAAGGGGACCCAGGACAGTAATTGTTAGAGTAGGGCAAGGGGGGAAAAAATCAACATTATATTCTGCTTACTATACTGCTTACTGTGCTATCATTTTTTTAAATACAAATTTCATCACATTTAATCCTCATAAAACACTGGGAGTTAGATGTTATTATTATCTGCATTTTACAATTAAGAAAACGAAGGCAAACAAAAATAAATGACTTGCCCAGGGTCATACAGCTAGTAAATGTCTATGTCTGAGATGGGAGTTGAACTCAGATCTTTTTGACTTTGTGTTACCTGGCACATAGTAGATATTTAATAACTATTTACTGATAACTATTGATTGATTGATTGATTAAAGATAATCTAGGCCATATCTATCTTTTTACAGATGAGGAAACTGAATCTTATAGAAATGAGTTGACATGCACAAAGTCATGTGGAGCCAGGATTTGAAGCCAGGTTCTCAATGTCAAAATCAATTCTCTTTCCAAAATACCACATTACCTCTCTACATCTGTTGATATGTGAAGAATGAAATGAGGAATTGACTATACATACATATGTGTGTGTGTGTGTTCTGAATGAAAAACATAGTTGAGCTTGCCATTTCTTTATTGTTGAATCAAAAATATGACTATTAGGAGAAGGAGGCATAAGTTATAAAACTGGTCTGCTAGTTAAATGTCCCAATTTGATAGCTTTCAGCCAATCAGTCAGACCCAATGAGGCAGAAGAAAGTTATATATTTGCATTGGGGTAAATTGACATAATTTATTGATGTAATAATCCCTGCTGCCTAGGATAAAGTCAGGTACACTGTTTTAAAAAAAGCAGAAAGATTTAAATTTGGCCTTTCATGGCAGCTAGAATTTCATGGGTTCATTCTCGGCTCTACCCAAAAATAATTGAGTAAGCTACAACAATAACAACTACTATGTAGTGATCTTGAATTCTCTTTTCAAGTCCCTTCTCCTACTATGGAGTCAATTTGTTTTTTTAAAGAATTCAATTCAAATCAGAATATTTATTAAGTTATCCCTATTTCTTTCAGCCTCACTACTCTTCTGACCCCCTTTCACTGCATAATTTGGTCCCCTATTCCTTTGATAAGACACTCAAATTCACCTAAAACCTCTTCCTCTTATAATCTTTCTAGGCCTTCACTTTAATTCAAAGCTGACTTTCTCCTCAGGTCTCATTATCTACAATTGCCTTCTCTAATCTGGCCATTCCTTTCCCCAATATCACTGTGTTATAGGTCCCATCAGTGAAATCAGAATATTCTGGGCTCTCATTTGCTACTTTCAGACCCTTGCCCAGACACAATCACTCAACAGCTTCTCTTTTGGAATTCATGCCATTCAGCTGGACCATTTCTCTGCCTCCCTTATTCCTTACGCAGGTAATGTCAGATTGTGAGGAAAGAGCAAAATTTGGTATTGTGTAACATGGGTTGAAATCCCAGTTCTGCTATTTATTCCTCCTAGGGTGAAATCAACATTTACTAGAATCCCTTCCATGTAGGCAAAGCTTGTTTTTTTCCCCCAAAAGGCAGGAGAGCTATCTCAATATGATTGGTCCAGGGGACTGAGGTCAAATAATTGATGTCATTTAGGGCATAAATAGCCTAACCTACAGAAAGTCCCTCAGACTTGATGGATGTCCCACTGGCATGAATATGAACATGACCTCTTAACCAAACACATTTCCTTATAGAGAAAATTGGGGCTGAAACTAAACAAACTAGTGCTTTATCCTTGGTGAACACTCTTTTTGTATTTTCCACTACTGTTAAGTATATTTCTTTTCTATGAAATGTTAGATGATCTAGGAGTATCTCACTTGACAAGTCAGAATCAAGTAGGAGCTAAAACATTCCTATGTGACTAATCTTGGGCAAATCACTTAGACTTTCTGGGCCTCAATTTTCTCATCTGTACACATAAGGAATTAAAGTAGATGATCTATGAGATCCCTTTTACTTCTAAAATTGAAATTCTATGATATGTCTTTAGTAGAACTTTTGTTCTTCTCTATTCTCCAAAAAGGACAACATTAACAGCACTATTCTAATATAATCTCCCTAATCACTACTGGACATATGGTCAAGCCTTTCAATAATGTCACTTTTGTATATTTTGTCCTCACACATTTTCTTACTAACTCCAAATCGTGGGTAAAAACCATCTTACTGTTCTCTTTCACAGGCTGCCCAGTACTGCTGGAAGAAATATAAACATGCCAACCATTTGAAATTAGGGGCAGCAAGGTAGCTCAGTGGATTGAGAGCCAGGCCCAAATACAAGAGGTCCTGGGTTCAAATTTGACCTTAAACACTTCCTAGCTGTGTGATCCTTAACAAATTGAACCCCCATTGCCTAGCTGTTACCATTTTTCTACCTTGGAACAAATACATAGGATTGATTCTAAAACAGAAGGTAAGGGTTTTGTTTGTTTTTTTAAAGAAGAATTAATGATATCTAACACTACTTGTACCTTCACTATGGTTCAAAAATCATTTTACTCATCCCTCATTAACTATCATGCTCCCCACAGTAGCTATTCAAAACTTCCTTTCTTTTCAAACCTCTGTTCCTTTCCCCTTCAACTTTCATAAATGTTCACTTTCCACTTTACTGAGATAATTGGAGCCAACTTCCTTTTCTTTTTCTCATCAGATCTTCTAAGTATCCTTGCTCATTCAGTCCTCCTTCCAACCAATCTGAAAAGAATTGATTCTTCCTTGTAGCTGAACTCTACACCTTATGCCTTTTCCTCATATCTCCTCTATGATAAAACATCAGTCATGTATCTACTACATTTCAAATGTTTCTTCTTTACTAAGTCCTTCCTCTCATGCTTAGGTTTCCTCTTCCCTGGAAAAAATTTCCCATGATTCTGCCACTCTTTTAATTTCTCTTTCTTCCTAGAAAGAATAGCCTACATTAGCTTCCTCTGTTCCTATCACTCTATAGAAATATACTCTTCAAAATCCCCAAGTATATTGTTCCTTGAAATGCCACTTTCTTCTGGGAACTCTTTTTTGCTCTTGACTTCCATAACATTGAATTCTCAGGGATCTTCTATTTCTCTGACTAATCTTTTTCTGTCTCTTACCAAGTTCTTTATTTTTCTTCTATGCCTCAAGCATGGGTATTCTTTAAGATTCTGTCATAGACTTTCTTCCATTATTTTTCTCCCTTGGTAACTTCATCTATTTCCATGTTTCAATGATCACTTCAGAAAATTACTATATAGATACCTTGACTGCAAACTTCTCCCTAGTCTGTAAACAAGTATTTGTTAAGTATTTACTATATGTCAGGCATCTGCTAAAGCTCTGAGGATACGAAGACAAAATGTAATCTCTATTTGAAGGAAATTACAATCTAATAGAAGAGACAACATGCAAATAACTATATTTAAATAAGCTATAAACGGATAAGATATTTATAATTGCCTAATATGTACCTCTACCTGGATTTCCCTCCAATACCTCATATGCAACATGTCTAAGAATAAAAATTTTTTCTCTCAAAACTTTTCCTTCCCTTTATTTATATATAATTATCAATTATATCACCAGCAGTCCCCATTTCTCCATCTCATAACCTTAGTCTTTGACTATTTCCTTTCTCACATTCCAAACATAAGGTCAGTTACCAAATACTGTCATTGGTACCTTGGGAATATATTTTGCATTTGTCTCCTCATTTTTAATCCAATTAAAACTGCTCTAGTTCATCTCTTCTCTTCTCATTTTGACTAGTAGAGTAATCCCACTCCTGTCCTTACTTCCTCATTCTCTCCTCTCTAAATGACCTTCCACATTGCTGCCCAAACAATATTCCTAGTGAACTGTTATGATCATTAGCACTCTCCAACAAAACAACTCTCAGCAACATCCCATTGACTACTAAGTAAAGTATGAGTTCTCATATCCTTTTCTATTTCTTATCTTACCATTTCTGGAATGAACATTCCTCTCTGCCACCTAAACACACCATCCCTGTATGTTGAGGTCCCTCCTATCCTGCAAAGTCCAACTCAAGTAAAATCTCCTCCATGAAACATTCTCTGATTCCTTTTCTACAAAATAATAATAATAAATTTTCTTAGCAATTTGGCTGAATTTCTCCCTTGTATTATAACCATTTGTTCACCTGAACCTGTCGATTCTATTTTTGTATTCCTCAAAAATAGCACAATACTCAGCACATAGTGGGAGTTTAATAAACATTTATTGAATTGAGTTGTAGAAAATACTGACAGCAGCTAAGAACTATTTACTGCTGGAGTTGGTTCAACAAGGAGAGGGGAATCAACCCAATATGACTTGGCTTGAGAAGATGCTTCTATACCCAGTCTATCTAAGGTAACAAGTTATGTCTTAGCTTGGCAAAAATTCAGTCCTTTTGGAACTTCATTGAATTCTAGCATGACTGCAGACTATATTTTCTGTTTGCATTTTGGATCTCTTTGATGACCTACTCTCAAGTATCTGACATGTCTCCTTCCTCAGACTCCCATTTGCTTTTATTTGCAATCATTGATCTAATACCTGACTCTCATGCTCCATGTGATTTGCCTCTTGTTTCTTGTCCTACACAAATTGACACTTGATCTCCTATCAGATCTCAGCCAAGGTCAGGGCGGGTAATTATATACTACTATGTACCATTATTGCTATTAGAAGGCACAATTAGGATAGCTTAATCTCCACCTAAAAATTCACCATTAGAGTCACTCTTTTTCAGTTAACAAGAGTCTCTAAAAATAGAGAGAGAGATAACTCTAGGAGATAAATTTGTCTGTTTCACAATTTTATTCAGGATCAAGCCTGCTTGTCAACATTTAAGTGATACTGGAAAAACTCACAAGATTAAAGCTTTTTTTTTTTTCCCACAAAAACCTCTAAACTAATAAGTAGTTACAGGGTCTGTTATTGGAATACCAGAATCTCAAAAGTGTGGCCCAATTACATTTAAAGAAACTGGCCCTCATACTTAGAGAACAGGCATACAAGCTATTCTCTAAGTTCAAACTGAAGGAGTCATCCTAATCAAGGCGTATGAGAGCTTGTAGGTCATATATGATGAAACACAATATTCAGAGTTTAAAAAAACTAAAATGTTATGTCTCCTAAGTACTCTCTCAAGATTATATATTGTGAGTAGTACAGTCTACAAAAAATCCTTAGGTTTCTGATTCTCATTGTAGAGAAGGATGGAGTAATTAATTTTTTAAAATAATGTTTATATCATACTTACTATGTGTTAAATGCCTTACAATTATTATCTCATTTGACTTGAATAACAACCCTGAGAGGTAAATGTTATTACAATCCATATTTTATAATTAAAGAAACTAAGGCTAAATGACTTGTCCAGGGTTATACAACTATGGCTCGATTGGAACTCAGATCTTCTCAACTGTAGATCCAGAACTTCATCTTCTGTGTCACCTAGCTGCCTTTAGGAGAAGTTGAGTACCTAACTATATTTTTCCTTCCTATGAAGCTTTGGGGACTATGAGGAAGACAAGGGGATAGGTTTGTTTGTTTTGGTATTGTGCACAAACAATGGAATAAATCTAAGACATGGTGGTGCTCCAGATGCTACTGGGTCCAGTTGAGCAGAATAATAAGCAATCAGGTGCTGAGAAGGTCCCAAAATCCTGAGTTAAAACTCCAGAAGCTACTCCTCTTCGCTCATGCACATACAAAGTAAATGGCTTGTTTTAATCTGGGATGCCTAGAGCAGGGGCAGACATGATAGCCTTTTTTAGATCTGATAGAGCTGACAAGTGTTCAGGCTCTAATTTGAGGGGATCAGGAACCGAATCCTTTGTTAATGCTATAAGGGGTTTAGTAATTTCCCCATAGCAAGGAATCCATTGTCTGCAAAACCTTGTTGCTCCTAAAATTGCTCTCAACTGTTTCTTAAGTAGTAAGAGTGCTTAAATTTTGAATATTCTCAATTCTTTTTGGAGAAATAAAACGAGCACCAGCAGTCAGGATGAATCCCAAATATTCTACTTTAGGGAGACACCACTGAACTTTATTCTTCGAGATTTTATGTCCTCTTTTGTGCAATTCCAAAAGATGGTGTTTGCTATCTTCTTGACATGTTTCTGAGTCTGTTGAAGCCAAGAGTAGATCATCTACATATTTGATTAATTTGCTATTTTTAAATGTTATGTTGTCTGTGTCTTGGCTCAAAATTTGCTCAAATAAACTCGGACTTCCACATAACCCTGTGAAAGCTGACTCCATGTATATCATGAGCCCTTCCAGGTGAAAGCAAAAATATGCCTGGAGTTCTCATGTATAGGTATGGAAAAGAAAGCTGAGCACAAGTCTACTACTCTAACGTATGTAGCTATGCTAGGAATAGAGGAAATAATAGTATTTATGTTGGAAACTACAGAGTGTCTCTTTATAACGTGATTCTTCACAGCCCTCAGATCCTACAAGAATCTGTAGAGGTGCTTGCCATCTGGCCCCCCTTTTTGTTTTTTTTTTAAACCCTTACCTTCTGTCTTGGAGTCAATACTGTGTATTGGCTCCAAGGCAGAAGAGTGGTAAGGGCTAGGCAATGGGGGTCAAGTGACTTACCCAGGGTCACACAGCTGGGAAGTGCCTGAGGCCAGATTTGAACCTAGGACCTCCCGTCTCTAGGCCTGACTCTCAATCCACTGAGCCACCCAGCTGTCCTCTGCCAAGTGGAGAGGATGAACAAAGAACTTAAAACTATGATTGGAAAATTATTCACTGAGACACATTTAAAATGGCCTGAAATTCTCCCCCTGGCCCTATTTTATCTTAGAAGCAGACCTAGAGGAGACCTACACATCTCACCATTTGAGATGCTTTTTGGACATTTGCCTATACAGGCTAAACCTTTTTCCCCTGCATATACCTCACTATTGGGGGGAGATGTTACTATTGCTTCCTATATACAGGATTTACAGCACAAACTACGTGAACTTCATGAATCCGGAGCTGCAGTACAAGCCGGACCACTAGATTTTTCTCTGCATAACCTGAACCCAGGAGATAAAGTATATATTAAGAATTTCAAGAGAACTGGAGCAACTCAGCCTTTGTGCGAAGGACCATTCTAAATATTGCTAACTACTCCAACATCCATAAAGATTGGAGAAAAGGACTCTTGGATTCACTGCTCACGTGTGAAGAAAGCATCTTCTACTGAGACTGATTGACTGTATCCTATCACATGAATTGGAGATAATAATCCATAGACAAGTGGATACTGTTTTGTTTTTTCGAGAACACATTGAATTACTGATTTTTCCTTACTTTTATTATTGCTTTTCTTTATTTTTATTAGAATATTTGATTTTTTCTCATTTCTTGTACTAAAGGTACACATAATTAATATTTTTTGCAGTAATACAAGTTTAATATATATATATATATATATATATATATATATATATATATACTTGCTATAATGTCAATGCATACCCAAAAGCTTTAAACTATGGGAAACTGTCATTTATTGATAAGATGTTATGAGACTATTATTAATGTTTTTATCTGATTCCAGAAAAAGGGATAAAAAACAAGGAGCACAGACTTAACCTGAATAGTGCCAAAAAGAGCACACAGGAAATAATAATGTGAGACTCGAGGTTGCGACGCTTGACATACATTAAGTCGTAGGATTTCCTTGTCTCTACACTCTTTGCGAAGTACTCATACAAGTACAAAGTTTGACTATTATGCTGGCTCCCTATATCCATGAGAATGTCAAAATTCAGACGAGGGAATGACATTTCCCCATCAAAATAGAATTCTGATTCTTTTTCTTCTTATATTATGGCAACTTCCTGTAGTCTTGGCTACAAATGGCTAAGTGAAATATTACTTCATTCTGTCCTACAAACTTGTGGGATAGAAATTACTTTAAATTGGACCTATACAAGGGCTTATTTTGAATTTTTTTTCCTTATGTTTTTGGTTGTTTTTTCTCTTCTTTTGATAATTGACTCATACACCCCCATAACTCAACATTGCATTCTGAGTTGAACTGAATGTTTTTTAACACCTACTTCAGGAGGGATTATATTTTAATTTAAAAATCTAAAAATTTTTGAATTTTTTTGTTTAAGATTGTATTGTTATAAAAATCCAAGACTTTGAATTTTGTTCGAGAAAAGATCTTCAGGAAAGAAGCTTGAAACTTCTATATCCAGAGAATGAATTGCTGCAGAAAGATGCCGGAAAACCTACACTACATCAAGAAGATCAAGAATGAACTTTGGATATGGTTGAATGAACTGAACTTTGATTGAACTTTTATTGTAAATGTACACATTTATGCCAAAAGGGACTGCCCCTAATTTGGCTTTCTGTCAATGCACCCAGCAAAACATTGGTTTTGCTTTCTTTTCTTTTCTATTTCCTCCCTCACTATTCTAATTTCTCTTAGAAAATTGAATATTGTGTATATCTATAGTTAGAAGTGCATTTAGAACAACAAATTGATAATGTTAAATGATCAATGGGGAGACTAGTCTCCCCAATGATCATCAGGGGGGGATTGTGAATCTTGAAATTTCTCAGACTTGTGAATGTTAAAAAATTCCCCATTGGGGAATTCTCCATTGGGACAATTCCCTATTGGGACCACTCCCCATTTGGACAGTGAGAACTCTACTTAGATCAGAAATGTGAAGACCTCTACTCCACCTGTACTTAAGACTGCTTTAGGGGAGAAAACTCCTTGCTGAACAATGAAAAATACTTACACCCATACTTAAGCCATGCCTATTTTTAGAATTAATTACAAAGGGGTGCTAAGTACCTAAGGTCAGGCAACTTGTGAACTTAAAAGGAGCAAAGAGGAAAAAACTTACACAGAGATTCTAACCTACTCAGGTGTGGATTACTAAAAGGATTAATCTACTCAGATGTGAATTCAGAATGGGCTGTCCTTTGGAAAACGTCTACTGTGATTGGTAGATGGAAGAACTTAGGGGAGGTAACATAGGAGAAAACCCGCTATATAAGAAAAAGAACAGACTGTTGAAAAAAATCTCTTGAGATATACAGGCTCTTGAGATACAATCTCTAAGGAGATCTTCCAAGGGAGGTTGACTCTGGCTGGAACTCCCTCTGGGGAGACTCTGTCCCCCTGAATCCTTGCTTGAACAGATCTTATGGTGAGTGATTAGGACTGACTGATCTTTTTTTTTAGGGCTTAGGCCTGGGTTGGCCAGGGCTGCCTGGGCCGGCCTAGTCTTTTCTCATTTATTTCCTTTTTTTCTCTCTCTCTCTTTCTTTGATTCCTCATTGTATTATTAATTAAAAATCTCTATAAAACCCAGTTGACTTGGGTATATTTCATAAATGGGAATATTTCCCTGGCGACCACCTTAAATATTTGATTTAAAACAAGACACTGTGGTGAAAACATATTTCCTGCGGTCACAATTTACTCACCCACTCTTATATCTACTATAATTTATATCTTCCACTATTTTAATCACTACAGTTTACGACCCTCAACCATTTTAACTCTTACAGTTTAAGGCTCCCACTTTTAAATGCCACAAGTGGAAGTTGTGGAGTACAAATAGGGTCGATTAAATTTTAAGATCAGCTGAGTTTGAGAAAATATCGTTCATCAAATTAATCCAAAGATTCTTGTTAGGGAAAATGGGATTTTAAGATTGGGACATAAAAAAACTTAGAATTATGGGAGAGGGTTAGGTGATATCTTTTTCAGGAACATCCAAGAGCATTCTTGAGAGTGAGAATAGAGGAATAGACCTGGGAGGCTCCTTTGGAGACATTTAGCTAGCATTGCAAATAAGTTCTAGTACCAAATAGTAGATTAATAATAATTCTTGAAAACAACTGCTAGATCACATGGGTCGATGGGGATACGACTGGGGACGTAGACTCTAAAAGATCACCCTAGTGAAGATATTAATAATGTGGAAATAGGTCTTCATCAATGACACATGTAAAACCCAATGGAATTGTGTGTTACCTCCTGGAGGGGGATTGGGGAAGGGAGAGAAAAAGCATGAATCACGTAACCATGGAAAAATTTTCTAAATTAATTAATTAGATAAAGTTTTCCAAATTACAAAAAAGAATAACTCTTGGAATTGCACAATGCCAGAATCTGTCTAGAAGAAGATCCCGTGAGCACTAGCAGGTTGGGGAAGGATGCCCCAATGGCAAGAAATCATGGTGGTAGAAACCTACCACCTCATTCTTGGCAAGAACTTATTCTTCCAGAAAATATAGTACATATGAATGACACCCACAAATAGACTTGGCTAAGAAGAGGAGTGAGGAACATAGATTAACTTATTTACATAGGGATACTCCAATTTTACATCTTAGGACCTTAGTGTCCAGAAATCTAGTCAAAGTTTGGGTGCAGAATTGCTTTCCTAAAATGTCCTCATATATAGACTTGTTTGCCCATGGAATTCATTTTACTAAAAACTCCTTCTGATGTTATTATGTTTACCTACTTTTTAAAGCAAAGAAATATCTGAAAGTTATCAGCAAAAAAAAAATAAAAACAAAAAACAGTTATGCTTCACCCATTGGTTTTGAAACCTGGATGAGTGCCAAACAATGAAAGCCGGCAAAATCTAGCCACTAATAGCCCCCATCAAACATACACAATATAGGTTGTAATGATGGGGAGTAAGAAAGAGAACCATTGGGAGTGAATGGAATGTTGAGAATCGATAGTGGCATGAGGCAAGAATGACAGTTGGGAATTGAACAAGGACTTCTGGGAAATTCTCCTGAGGAGCAGGGTCTAGAGGGCCCAGACACAGAAGGGAGTGGAAGGAGGAACTGTTTCTCTGGGCCATTCAAGACACCTGTGGAGATTTCTGTCACAGACAAAAATTCTAATATCGAGGGTTCCTGTTTAAACATTGCTGGTTCCTGTCAAGACATCTAATTTCTTCAAAGACTTTCATTCCATGAATTATTGAGATACTGGACTCAAACTGGTGAGCAGTGTTCTCCCTTTTAGTACCTTTCCCCTACCCACGAGAAAACCTTTTATTTCAGTAATTAGTTTTATTTAGGAAAAGATTTAGGGTGGCCTACAATCCCACTAACCTTCACCCTCTGGCCCAATCAAAATTAAATAAAATAAGCAGTCAGATAGCGAATTCAGTCTCATTTATTTACATCAAGAGGGTAAGCCCATTGGAAGACTCCATCTTGTTGCCAGTTTTCAAGAAGACACCAGGGCAGTTTTCAAGAAGACACCAGACACTTGAGAGCCACCCAAAGCAGCACATATCTGGATTGAAGTTCCAAATACCTCTCCTTGTAGAGAAGACTTCTCTGCCACCCTTGAGGGCCAGCATATCTGTCAAGGGCAAGCCTTCACCAAGGGGAGATCTCCATTGTGTCTCCCTCAAGTAATCTGGGGACTCTGGGAGGGAGTAATGAGGGAAGCCATTTTCATCCACCCTTTCCTCACTGCCTCCAGCACTCATTTTTCCATCTAAGGAGTGAGTCCCCCCACCCTAAAAAAAATTACAAGTTGCAATAATAAATAAAACTATTCTCAATGAAGAAAAAATAGATTTTTTTTGGTTGTTTTTTTTTTGTTTTATGCACAAACCATGGAACAAATCAAGGTAAGTGGAACTTGTAGAGGACAAATATAGTCAATGAAATTTTAAAATCAATTGAGGTAAAGAAAACATTCACTCATTAAATTAATTCAAAGATTCCTTGGAATTTTTAAGATTTGGACATAAAAACAGGCTTACAGGAGAGGGTTAGGTGAAGCAACAGGGTGAGAAGGGGGTAAAGGCAATGTATAACCAATGACACTGCAAAGAATGCTGGACTGGAAGCCAAAGAATGTATATTTGACCCTGGTTCTGCCATTTAATATTCGTGTGACCCTAGGTAAATTGCATTACTTCTTTAGCCCTCTTAAGTAAAATGAAGGCCCTTAACTAAATAGCCTCTAAGATGACTTTCAGTTCTAGATTTATGATTATGACTATGACTCTACCTGTGTAATCTAGGCCATCTCTGATCCTCCTTTTCTTCATATGTAAAATAAAGGAGTTGACTAATCTTCCATCATCTCCCCCAACTAGAATTCTACAATCCTATGATAACATACGACTGATAAATATAACTGACATTCAGCTTCCATCTGAAAGGTTAAGTTACTTAAAATTGTTCTCAGTATGCCATTTTAATCTTTTTTTCTTGCTATATGGTATATAGCTGCTTAGAAGAGCTGTGAATTACCAGCATTTTGTTGTACCCTAGCATTTGGGGTCACAGGCTCACAAAAGACTATATTTTTAAAATGATGATCATCAAACCAGATGCCAAAATGCAAGACACTATAAATCAAACCCAGGGACCCTCAAGCAATGTATTCATTTATATTTGAGAAGGACAGTCCTACAATAAAAATATTGTAAGCAGTTTTCCCCTCAGGGCCCAACAGGACTTAAGTGCTCTTGCACACACACACACACACACACACACACACACATTGTTACTTGTGAGCAGGCAGGGGTCAGGAACCTGTCTCAACCCAGAGAGAGCCAACGCTTTCTTGAAATCCTCCCTTGTGCCAGGAAATGTTCACCACACCCACAGCTCCAACAGCATAGGCCAAGGTGTTCCAGGGGCACAGTCTGCCATATAAGGCACGCCTGTGGAAAATAAATTCTTAAATGCATATCTCATTTCTTTAATCTTCAATTCCTCAAAACTGAAAGGAATGAAAAAAGTTAAGTTAATTTGATGTGTGTGCTTTTTTTAATGATTTTTTTCCTCTCCCTGTTAGAATTCCAAAACTTGAAGGACCAAAAGAAAACTTTTGATGTTCTTCATGTTCCAGATTGGTCAGGATGTGAGTTTGCTTTAGTGGAAGATTATTTATGTTGACCATGTTGATCTGCCTATAGGAAAGCATGGGAAGAGAGTAGGGGCAGGGAGGGAGGGGGAAAGAGGAGAGAGGCAGATAGACAGACAGAGATAGAGAGACAGAGAGACAGATAGAGAGATAGAGCTAGAGAGACAGAGACAGAGAGAGACAGAGAGAGAGGGAGAGGGAGGGAAAGGAAAGGAAAGGAAGAGAGACAGAGAAAGGGAAGGAGGGAAGGAGTGAGGGAGGGAGGGAGAGGGGAAGGGAGGGAAGGAAGGAGGGAAGAAAGGAGAGAGGGAGAGAGAGGGGAGGAGGAGAGAAGTTGGGGGAGGGAGAAGGTAGGAGAGAGCAGGGGAAGAGACTAAGACAAAATAAAGGAAGAGAAAACTTCAAAAATGTTTAGGTAAATAATAGTTAAAATATCTAGAATTAAATAACATATATTTTTCATTTTATTTCAGCAAATGCCATTCTTGATTTGTACAGTTTTTCATTTCAATGGAAGTTCTATGAGTCAGAGCTGTAAAGTTAACTAATAATGCTTCCTTGCCTCAGGTTAGATATAATTCCAACACTGGACCAAAATTAGACAGAGAAGTATCCTGCTTTAGTTTTTTAAAAAATTAATCAAAAACATTGTGCAGTATTTCGTTTGCCATCTGAGACTATTTCTTCAAGCTATTGTGAATGTAGAACCCAGATGGTTGTTCTCATTCAGTGAAACTTCTAGCATCTTTCTTATGTCTGCTGGGTCAGAAAAGTTCCAATTTCATTTGATTTTTCAGTCTATGTAAATCCAATGTTCTTGAACTTCTCTGTCTCATATATGTTTAGTGGAATTGTTAGTAATACCAACTTCAATTTATTCCATTTTTTTTTCATTAAGGCACTGATTGACTTTGCCAAGGAATAAAAAAAAAAAGCAAAAGGTGAATAAAATTTTTCAGATAGGCCAAACTAAAATTGCTCTGACTTTTTTTGAATGTTTGGGGCAAAGGTCTCTTTTGACTTGAATCGCCTTTTTAAATAAAATGCTTTAATTCTTTATCTTGAATATTGAAAGATATCTTCAATAGTATAGCATTCTTTTCCATAAATACTCATTAATGAGACAGGAGCAATATTATAAATAAAATAACAAATTATTGCATATAAATGTAATGGAATATTATTGTGTCATAAGAAATAACAAAAGGGACGGTTTCAGAGAAAACTGGAAAGACCTATATGAACTAATGCAGAGTGAAGTGAGCATAATCAAAAGAACAATTTATATAATAACAACACTGTAAAAATAAACAACTTTGAAAAACTTAAGAACTCTGATTAATTACAATTACCATCTATGATTCTTGAGGGCCTATGATAAAGTATTAGTATTTACTTCCTCATTGAAGGTGATAGACTTAAAATGTAGAAAGAGATACATTTTCAGACTTAGTTGACTTGGGAATCTTTTTTTTTTTTTGCTTGACCTTTATTACAGGAATTTTCTTTAATTTTCTTAATGGAAAAAGTTGAGAGGGAAATAAAATAAATGTTTATTAATTACCAAAAAAAAAGTTTTTTAAAAAGAGTGAACTAGTATCGGTATTAATCACAAATAATTCTTTGATGGAGTCATTGTTTCATAGATAAGAATATTCCTTACACAGTTGCAAAGCACAATTAATGTCTTCTTGTCCTATGTAATTTCACCTTTGTCTTTCTATGTGTTCTCCATCAAGGATCCACCTAACATGATGGAAATATTCCTCTGCTTCTGTTCTGGGAGGCCTAGCACCTCTGGTGAGAGAGCTTGCCCTTTTCAGGACTGCCCATCCACCGCCAGTGTCCATCTTTCTCCCATTTCTCATCTGTGGCTCCAAGAAGCTAGAGCATGCCCAGCAATCACACCCTAGTGAAGCCTTCTCACCAAATGGGCTAAACCAGGTTGTGGGTAATTGACAGGCTTCAAACACATCGATGAGTTAGGGGAATGTCTGCCTCAAGCATATGATTTCCCCTGGTAGAATGGATGGATGAGAACAATTGAAAAGCCGTTTGGTCAGATATCAAAGAGTCAAGGTCATCCACTGCGTCCTGGACCTTCAGCAGTCATCTTGACTTTTGTCCTGCCTCTAGACTTCAATAACTCTGGGAGAGACCATGAGGCTGATGACTTCATGTAACTCTGTCTCAATTAAATACGATTCACACACAAGTCTTCAAAAAAGAAAGGACAAACAACAAACAACCAAAGTATTATTAATGTTGTCAGTTGATTTTCTCTGATTCTCCATTCAAGAATGAGCTTTTCTAGTCCTAGATGCCTTCAATAATGAGTTACTTGTCACACAGGTCATTTTTGGTATTATGCTGAAGTTTACTGATGTTTTACTCTTTGGATTATTTCTATTCAGAGACCTAAAGCTGGGAAGGACCTCAAGAGTCATCCAGTCATTTTAAAGATGAGGAAAATGAGTCCCAGAATAGCAAAGAGATTTGTCTAAAGTCACACAGGTATGTGGACCAGGACTCAAAATCAGGCACTGTTCTTTCCATTGTGCCACATAATTTTGATGCTTCCTATATAGTTTGCCATCTTGATTATCAAAGCATCTAATTCTTTCAATATAAGTTTATTTATATTGTAATAATATGGTATTAAATTCCCTGTTCTTATTCATTAAATAAAAATCAGTTCATAAAAACCTGATGTTAAATTCAGAAGTAAACTAGAATAAACTAAACAAATTTACTTCTATTACTCACATTTTTTTAAATGCCTAGGATATATAGTAACTTTCAGGCAACAGCTGGAAATTATTGCCCTCTTGATAGAAGTTACCTTAATTGTGAAATAATTTCCAAAGCTGGATATCATCATTTAAAGTTACTTTCCAGTCCCCTGGGCAATATTTTACTACCCCTTTCTCTAACTAATAGAAGTTACATCAGTTGTTTACAGTTATTGCTGTCAATTGTCAAACCTATAAAATACATAAAATCTATTATTTATCACAAGAAATACGTGTGGTTTCATAGCCATATGTGGTGGGTTTTTAAAATGCATTTTATAGTTTCTGTACCCAATAGAAAAACTGTAAACAAGTCAGACAGCCTCGACCCTGAGGCTACCATTTTCTAAATGCTACTTTAAACATGAGTCATGACACATTTGATAAGATTTTTAACTGTGTTAAGAATATACTTGTAGTTCGCATATCACAACCATATGAGAAGTCAATGTTCTCGGACTGTTCTTAATAGTTTAATGGAGCATTAATTATGTGCAACTGCAGCCTCTGTTCACATTGCATTCTTTTTTTTAAAAGGGCTCTTATAAGAATTGACCTGTCAAAGTATTTTTTTTTAATTTTCTCTCTTTCCTGGGAGTCTGCAATGCCATTGGCTAAAATCGCAAAGAAATAGAAACACTTCACTAGAGGAATGCCAGCAGAGGATGCATACATAATTGAATTAGGTTATGTCTCATTCACTCTAGCTCACTTTATGCATGAAGACACAGGCTTAGACATGCATACAAATAGAATACACATGTCAACATGGTCAAAGGCTATATCTACATGGCACAAAGGAAGCAGGAAATTTGGTAATTGTCTATTTAATTTGATCAACTACATAGCCAACCCGCTTTGAGGAAGGCCAACACTTTCTGATGGACAGTCTCTAACAAATCATTTTTTTAGCTCTTCTCTTCATTTTATGTAATGTGGATGCAGTCTTAGATCATGTCAGCATATGCCACATTTCTGAACCTCCTTTGTCTATATACATTATGTAAAGCAGAAAATTCAAACTAGCTTGATACCTTAAAAGAACATAAATTCCCCTGGTTACTGAGATAATTTAAGTAAAAGCGATATCTTTATTTTAAATTTTATGCTTTGTATGAGTAGACAGAGGCTGAAAATAATACGACCCAATGGACTCAAGTGGTAATAGTTTAGAACAGTTTCTCACAAATGGTTTTAGAAGAGTTTTTTTTGCATAAATGAAGCTAGTCAGAGTCTACCTAAAGATGTCTGGTACTCCATATAACACGGATCATATTAACAACAGAAACCATTTGCTTGGCATTTCCCTGTCCTTTACCCCTTACAATGAGTTGCCACAATCTTCACTTTTTTCTTTTTTAAATTAATTTTTTAATTTAGAATATTTTTCCATGGTTATATGATTCATGATTTTTCCCTCTCCTATTCTCTCCCCCCTCCTGGAGCCAATGAGCAATTTCACAGGGTTATACATGCATCATTGTTCAAAACCTATTTCCATATTCTTCATATTTGCAGTAGAGTGATATTTTAAAGCCAAAACCCCAGTCATATCCCCATCGAACCATCTGATTGATCATATGTTTTTCTTCTATGTTTCTGTTCCCACAGTTCTTTCTCTGGATTTGGATAGCATTCTTTCTCATAAATTCCTCTGGATTGTCCTGGGTCATTGCATTGCTGCTAATCTTCACTTTTTTTGGAAGCTTGCATCCTCTTCTGTAAAATGGAGGTTATAATAGCACCTGCTCCATAGGTTGATGTGAGGATTAAATGAGATCAATCATGTGTTAAGTACTTATTATGTGCCAGGCAAGGGTACTAAGCAATGGGGATACAAAAGCTAGCAAAAGCTAGTCCTTGCCCTCAACAAGCTTACAGTCTAAAGGAGGAGACAACATGAAAGCTATATGCAGGATAAAGAGGAAATAATTAACTGAGAGAAGGCACTAGAATTAAGAAGGGTTAGGAAAGGCTTACTGTAAAAGAAAATTTAGTCAGAACTTAAAAGAAAGCCTAGGAAGTCAGTAGGTGAAGCTGAGAAGGGATAGTATTCTAGTCAAGCTAAAGCTAAAATCCGGAGTCTCTTGTGTTTGATCCTAGAGGCAATAGGGAGCCACTGGAATTTATTGAGAGCAGAGTGGCATGAGCAGACCTATGCTTTAGGGAAATCACTTTGGCCACTGAATGGAAGATAAATTACTTGCTACATCCATTATTATGATGGTGGTGGTGATCATTATTGTAAATGACCTCTTCTCACTATATTATCATAATTCTCTTCCAATTGGTGTTCTTGTTTATCCAGCAAAATTCTCATCTTGCTTAGTTGAGCTTCTTTCCAAACCAGCTCCCAAATGGCTGCTTGAATATTCTTACTCATATACCCCTTTGACCATTTGCTGTCATTTCAGTCATGTTTGACTCCTCGTGACCCCATTTTCTTAGCTATGATACTGGAGTAGTTTGGGATTTCCATCCACAGAGCATTTTATAGGAAAAGGAGACAAATGGGGTTCAGTGACTCACCCAGGATTGCATAGCTAGTAAGTATCTGGCTAGATTTGAACTCATGATCACAAGTCTTCTTGACTCTAGGCCCATTACTCTACCCATTGCCACCTAGCTACCCTGTGGAAGAAAATAGAGACTACTAGTCTTTGTATTCAATGCCCTCCAGACTCCACTCTTCTATACCAGCCATATCTCATACCATTCCCTTTTTTGTGCCTAATTGTCCCTTTTTTTACCTCTATCTATACCTCTCTTCCTTCAAGGTCCAACTTAGATATCACCTCTGGGATACCTTCGCTGATATTTAACTTCCATCTGACCTCCTGTCGAATGTAGTCTCTCTCTTCAAAGTGCTCCTAAGTCATTGCTTGAGCCTCTCCTTTTCGTCGGTCACATTTCCCCTTACACCATAATTATCTGTGTATTTGAGTCTTTTCTACCAGCAGGGTACCCTGTGCCTAGTAGGTGTTTATTATAGGTTTGTAATTATAGATCACATTTATATAGCACCACTATATACACTCAGTAGAGATGTATCATTACCACCACTTTACAGATGAAGAAACTGAAGGCAAGAAAAGTTATGAGACTTGGTAACTTGGCCAGGGTCATGCAGCTATTACTCGTGTGAGAAAGGATTCATATTCCGGCCTTACTGACTAAATCCAGAATGATACCATTCAGCTGCCATGTAGACAAAGAATTGAATTAATTAGCGATAAATGTCCTAAAACATGGAGGCACTGAGTATGATCTCATACCTCTAATATCCCCGAGGTCTTCTCTCACACTGCCTTTTCTGAGCCTATTCCTTATTGAGTATGGTGTCACCAATGTGCAGTTATTCCACTGGACACTGGCGATAGCTAGGCATGTAGTTTCTTTTTTTTTCCCTTGCATAAGATTGTTATTCATTTTCTCCCAGACTATATGGCAATATAATTTTAATAATCATTTCTGACATTTTGATTCTTGAATAGGGACCTCAATATAAACTAATAACCCCATGATATTCTATTTTAGGCATGTAGTTTCAACTGGGCATTCCTCCACTGAAAACAGCTTGAAGTTGCTGTGATGGTCTCAGATGGCTTTGGGTGTAGAGCCCTGCTTCTGGATTTATTCCTTCAAGGCTTTCCCTGTACCTTAGTTCTAGTCTACAATGGTAAGCACCTATAACCTCTCCTTGATAAAACCAGGCTAAACAATTTTTTCCTCACATTCACCACACCCAGCTGACAAAAGCTAGGCATTGTGCCCAGAGACTAAGATGAAATCTTTTTTTTTCTTTTCTTCTCCCTATCTCTGGAGGAGATCCAAACCCTCAGTTACAAAAAACTCTCTAACTTGTGGTTAGGTTTTTCCCAAGGTTCTCTCTGGCTTAAATTAGCATGCAAATGAATCTGAGCCAGAACAAAAAGTAAGTTAGAGAGTCAGAGTCATTGTTCTTTACCTATTTTCATGCCTGCCTCTACTATGCATATCTGTTGACATCAAAGCCCTATTGCTCTTGCTTTACTTTGGCCAGTGAAAAATCTTGTTAACTCTTTAATATCCTCAGATAACATGCAAGATGAACATGACATCCTAATGCAATGCAAATTTAACCTCAGCAGTATCCCTGAGACAGAATGGAGACCCACGGCTAGAATATAATTCTGAAACAAGATAGGTCAAAGGACAGGGGCAGTTTAGCATCATATATTAAGTGAAGAATCCCAGAGAATGGAAATATGGTAGGAAGACCACAGGAGAGATCATTAATTGTAGAAACAAAAGCAAAATTACCATCAGAATATACTACAGAGCACTTTGGACAAAAAGGGAAATTAATAAGAACAATATTTAATTATTTTATGTAACTTGCAAAGTCCTTTATAATATATGTTTATAATGTATATGTGTGCATATGTATGTATGTATAATCTCATCCAAAATGGCTAAAGGAAAAGGAAAAAGAGAAAGCACAGGTTGGGCATAGAGAGATTAATGTAGGAATAGTGGACAACTTCTATTTTCAGGGCATCTACTAAAGTTCTCCCTGACAAAAGTAGATTAGTTAATTTTTTTTACTTGCCTTAACAATAATGTCCTTCAAAATGGGAAGGAAAAAATTCATAGAACTCTCCTTGGTCTAACACTTAGCAATAAGGAACAATTGGTTGTTAGATGGAAAATGATGTGAAACTTTTGGGTAACTGATCATTCCATTTTAGAATTTGTGATAGAGGGGGCAGCTGGGTAGCTCAGTGTGTTGAGAGCTAGGCCTAGAGACGGGAGGTCCTAGGTTCAAATCTGGCCTCAGACACTTCCCAGCTGTGTGACCCTGGGCAAGTCACTTGACCCCCATTGCCTAGCCCTTACCACTCTTCTGCCTTGGAGCCAATACACAGTATTGACTCCAAGACGGAAGGTAAGGGTTTAAAAAAAAAAAAAAGAATTTGTGATAGAGAGGGTTAGGGGAGCTAAATTAGTCTGACAAGCACCCTAAATTTTGGAAGAACATATACTAAAGGAATCAGATGAATGGCAAATAGGATTCCATTTTCAATCTTGGTGAAATTACCAAGATGGAATGGGAAGTTTTCAAGAATAAAAATCTGAAGAAGGAAATATAAATAATATGGAAGAAAAGGTGTAGTGGTCTAAAAAGACCAAAATGAATGCTCAGGAAACTCATAGATCAACATAAAATGTTCAAACACATATACAGAAGATGGATGCCAATGTGGGCAATTAGGGATTAATTCAAAAGTACTGCAGAATCCTGTAAAATTAATTTTAGGAAGACTAATGATGAGAATGAACTGAGGCTGGCCAAAAAAAAAAAAAACTGAATATAACAAAAGTGATTTTTTAAAGCTCAATTGGGGTGAAGATAGGGTAAAAAGGATCAAAGAAGAAACAGAATCACTGTTTGGGATGTATGAGAAAGTAATAACAAAAAGCAAAGAGAAGTCAGAGATGCAAATGCTCAGATATTTTGTTTTGTCTTCTCTGCCAAAAAAAGATCTTTTTATTGGAAAGAAAGAGTCACTATCAAAATCATGAGACAACAACCTGATAAGTTAAAATCATTAAACCCAGATTATTATACACTAAGGTCTTAAGAGAGCTGGTGATGTTATTGCTAAGTCACTATCAGTGACATTTAAAATGTCTTGACAAATATTAGAAGATACCACATGACAGAAGGACAAGTGCCCTAATTCTCAAAAAAAGAAAAAGAACACAGTTGGCAAACTAAAGACTAGTGTGACTGATTTTAATTTCTGGCAAAAATATATTACATATTGTGAAATTTAAAGAGTGGGAGCCTTAAACTGTAAGAGTTAAAATGGTTGAGGTTGTAAACTATAGTGAGTAAAATAGTGGAAGATATAAATTATAGTAGATATAAGAGTGGGTGAGTAAATTTTGTGACCGCAGGAAATATGTTTTCACTACAGTGTCTTGTTTTAAATCAATATTTAAGGTGGTCACCAGGGAAATATTCCCAATTATGAAATATACCCAAGTCAACTGGGTTTATAGAGATTTTAATTAATAATACAATGAGGAATCAAAGAAAGGGAGAGAGAGAATAAGGAAATAAATGAGAAAGGAATAGACCGGCCCAGGGCAGTCCTGGCCAACCCAGGCCTAAGTCCTAAAAGAAAAGAGCAGTCAGTCAGTTATCACTCACCATAAGATCTGTTCAAGCGAAGATTCAAGGCGACAGAGTTTCCCCAGAGGGAGTTCCAGCCAGAGTCAATCCCAAGGGACTTCTTCTCAAGAGATCATCTTCAAGAGATTGACCTCAAGAGCTCTCTCCAAGAGATTGTCCTCAAAAGAGATTCTTTCTCAAGAGACCTTCCTTAGAGCCTGTCTCTCAAGAGATCCATTTTTCTTATATAGGGGGTTTTCTCCTATGTCACCTCCCCTAAGTTCTTCCATCTACCAATCACAGTAGACGTTTTCCAAAGGACAGCCTATTCTGAATTCACAGCTGAGTAGATTAATCCTTTTAGCAATCCACACCTGAGTAGGTTAGAATCTTTGAGCAAGTTTCTCACCTTTTTGTCCTGGCAAGTTTATAAGTTGCCTGACCTTTAATAGGTACTTAGCACCCCTTTATATTAATTCTAAAAATAGGCATGGCTTAAGTATGGGTATAAGCATTTCTCATTGTTCAGCAAGGAGTTTTCTCGCCTAAAGCAGTCCTAAGTAGGGGTGGAGTAGAGGTCCTCCCATTTCTGATCCAAGTAGAGTTCTCACATTTTAGATCTAAGTAGCTTCACTGTTTAAAATGAGGAATGGTCTTAACCAAATGTTCTAAGGTAGAGTCTGAGAATCTTTCAAGATTCAAAATATTATGAAATGGATTGTTAGTTATTAAAAAAGGAAGCAGTGATCACAAAAAAAAAAACAACCAATATGACTTCATCAGAGTAGTTCCTGCCAGATTAACCTAATTTCCTTTTTTGTCAGGGTTACTAGACTGTTAGTTATATAGTGGAATTTCAAAAATATTTACTTCAATTTAGATAATTTTTCCTGCTATCCTTGAGAAAAAAATGAATATATGTTGACTAGATGATAGTCAATTAGGTTGATTTGGAACTGGTCCAGTGACTAAATGCAGTAATTCTTAATGGTTTGTTATCATCTTGGAAGGAGGCAAAAAACAGTCCCTGCTCTCAAGGAGCTTACAATATAATTGGAGAGACAAAAAGAAAGTATATAAAAACCAATCTAGAACAAGGAAAAAAGGAAATAATTAATGGGGGAAGGGCATTTGAATTAAGAGGGGTTAAGAAAGGCTTCCTATAAGAACAAAAGATCAAGAATATCAAGGGAAATAATGAAAAAAAAATGTGAAGGGGGGGTGTGTAGCAGTACCAGATCTTAAACTATACTATAAAGCAGTGGTCATCAAAACAATATGGTACTGGTAAGAGAAAGAAGTAGACTTGGAGTAAATGACCTCAGCAAGACAATGTATGATAAAACCAAAGAGTCCAGTTTTGGGGAACAAAAATCCACTATTTGACAAAAACTGGGAAATTTGAAAAACAGTATGGGAAAGATTACGTTTAGGTCAACATCTCACAACCTACACCAAGATAAATTCAGAATGGGTGAATGTCTTTATTACAAAAACCTCTGACAAAGGTTTAAATACTCAAATATATAAGGAGTTAAATCAATTGTACAAAAAAGCAAGCCATTACTCAGTTGAAAAATGAGCAAGGGACATGAATAGGTAATTTTCAGATTAAGAAATCAAAACTATCAATAAGCGCATGAAAAAAGTGTTCTAAATCTCTTATAATTAGAGAAATGCAAATCAAAACAACTCTAAGGGATCACCTCACAACTAGCAGGTTGGCTAACATGACATCAAAGGAAAATAATAAATGTTGGAGGAGATGTGGCAAAATTGGGACATTACTATATTGCTGGTGGAGTTGTGAATTGATCCAATCATTCTGGAGGGCAATTTGGAACTATGCCCAAAGGACTTTAAAAGACTGCCTGCCCTTTGATCTAGCCATGTGAGTGCTGGGTTTATACCACAAACAGATAATAAGGAAAAAGACTTGTACAAAAATATTTATAGTGGTGCTCTTTGTGGTGGCAAAAAATTGGAAAATGAGGGGATGCCCTCCAATTGGAAGATGGCTGAACAAATTGTGGTATCTATTGGTGATGGAATACTATTGTGCTAAAAGAAATAATGAACTGGAGGAATTCCATGTGAACTGGAATGACCTCCAGGAATTGATGCCAAGTGAGAGGAGCAGAACCAGGAGAACATTATACACAGAGACTGATACACTGTGGTACAACCAAATGTAATGGATTTCTCTACTAACAGCAGTGCAATAATCCAGGACAATTCTGAGGGACTAATGAGAAAGAACTTTATCCACATCCAGAGAAAGAACTGTGGGAGTAGAAACAGAAGAATAAACAACTGTTTGATCACATGGTTCATTGGGGATATGATTGGGAATATAGACTCTAGACCATCGTCCTAATGCAAATATTAATGATATGGAAATAGGTCTTGATCAACAACACATGTAAAATCCAGTGGAATTGCTCGTTGGCTACAGGAGGGGTGTGGGAGGAAGGGAGGGAAAGAAAATGAATCATATAATCATGGAAAAATATTCTAAATCAATTAATTAAATACAATTTTTCAAATAAAAAAAGGCTTCCTTTAAAAGAAGAGATCTTATTTGAGACTTAAAGGAAGCCAGGGAAGTCAGGAGGAGGAGTTGAGGAAGGAAAGCATTCAATGCATGAGGGACAAACAGAGAAGGAAGTCAGTATCTCTAGAAGAGTATATGGTGGAGAGTAAGATGCATGAAGATGAGAAAGGTAGGAGGGGGCTAGGTGATGAAAAGCTTTGAATACCAAACTGAGGACTTTGCATTTGATCTCAGAGGTGTCAGGGAGTCACTGGAGTTTATTGAGTAGGGGGGTGGTCAGACTGGTGTTTTAGGAAAGTCACTTTGGTGGCTGAATGGAGGATGAGTTGGAGTTGGGAGAGACTTGAGACAGGAAGATCTACCAGCAGGTTATTGCAATGATCAAGGTGTGAAGTGATGAGTATCTGAACTAGAGTGGTGATAGTGCCAGAAGAGAGAAGGGGACATATTCAAGAGATATTGAAGAAAAAAAAAACAAAGAAAGAAAGGAACAGCTAGTTGGCTCAATGGATTGAGAGCCAGGTCTAGAGACAAGAGGTCTTAGGTTTAAATCACACATCAGACACTTCTCAGGTATGTAAACCTGAGCAAGTCACTTAATCCCTATTGCTTAACTCTGACTGCTCTTCTGCCTTGAAAGCAATATACAGTATTGATTCCAAGATGGAAAGTAAGAGTTAAAAAAAAAGAAAGAAAGAAAAAGAAAATCAAGAAAACAAACATTGCACAGACTATTTTTCTTCCTTTCAAAGCAGAGAGAGAAGTAAAGTACAACACAGGTACCTGTGAGAGTTTTCTCCTCTCCCAGAATATAAATGACACAAAAAAGAAATAAGTCCCTAATAGATCATCACAATACCAGAAACTCTCTTCCTGAGATCTTCTAGCAGCAGCTTCGATGTTTATCCAGACAGTTAGTTAACTCAGTTGAAAGTCTTGTATGTATTCTTTTCTTGTCTGCTTATGATATCTGTGCTCACCTTAATCTCCTTCTTGTATTTCCCATTGTACCTTTTCCTTTGGCTTCTTATGCCTTCTGATGCCTCAAATCAGAACTTCTTGGTGGTCAGTAACTCACCTTTTGAGATAACTCAATACATTCAGCTGCCTATTGGGTATGAATCTCACAGTCGTCTCATAAATTTGCCAATTCCAAGTTTTAAACTGTAAAAACCAATGTGTACAAATGAGCTGATGGGTCAAAATGCCTTATAGCCTTTGTTCCCTCTACTTTCAAATGAATTTGCACAGTACATTCATCTGAAAGGCAGTTCTCTATCTGCTTCTCAGTCTATACCTCTCCTCAACATTTTATCTGAGAGACTATTTCTCCTCAAATTGATTTTATTAATTTTCCTTAAACAAAGGTATTTTCCTTCCCCTTCCAGCAACTAACATGTTTATGTATAAAATGGAGTGGTGCTTCATGAAATATTAATACTGATTATTATCAGGTTCTTATGGAGAGAGCTCTTGCTACTCTTTCTGTTCACATATGAGTTGGCTCTGATGGACTCTGGGATCCCTTTCAATTCATATCCTGTGATTCTGTGACTGTTGCCTGGTTTCCACAACAAGGAAGCCTACCACAAAAATTGCCCAAATAAGTGTCCTAGCTAAAAGTATCAACATTTGGAAGCTAAGGAAGGGCTGGTGAACTGACTGGTCTAAAAGAATTCAGTTCCTTTGATATAGACATAGCAAGAATATTGGGTGGCATAAAACCAAAAGATACAAATGAACAGACCTAGAAGGAAACATCACTTCCCTTCAGAAAGTTAAGTAGTCATGTTTTTTCAGTTTAATATTTACAAATATCAACTTTTCCCTTTTCATGTATAAACACATTTCTTTGGAAGAAAGGAATTTTATTACATAAAATCTCAACAATAACAATTTGTAGAAAAGTTTCACATGGACTCTGAAACTTGTAGCATGAATTGGGTATTTGGTTGAAATATTTACCTTGTGTGTTGGCAATCCAAATCTAGAAAACTGACCCTAACCAGTTCTGTAGAAAGTAGATCATTCACATCTGAAGAATACTTGAGTTATTTTCCACTCTTCTATTTGTGTCATTCAGACTCTGTCTACACCAGGAAAAATGTATCATGTATCATGTTATTTGCCCTAAATCATCTTTTCCAAGCTCCATATTCATTATCTCCATGAGTAAGCAAAGGCTCTGTTTCATAGCACAGCTGTCATTCACACTGCTAATTGGCATCATTCATGTTATGCATCCTGGATTTTCTTGGAAGGGTATATGGTGGAGGAGGGAGGAATCTATATAAAAGTTTGAATTGTCCATTCCCCAAACAACTCTGGATAGCCGGAGGTCTCTGGAAATGCACAACTTTTATGAAAACTATTTAAGAGTCAGGATTCCAAGGACCAATTGAGAGACTAACTATGTGTAAAAAGTTTCTCTCTCCTTATCTCAAAGTTGGAATTTGGAGAAAAGGTTTAGGTTCAAATTAGCATCCTGACCCAGGAGCTGAAGTCACTGACTTTGCCTGTTTCTCCTTTGTTTGCCCATTCCTGGCTCAATTCCTGGCCCATTCAAATGATATTCATTTTTCTGGCCCTTGAAATATGTCTGAAACAAGACATTTCTAAAGAGACATAACCCAAGAGTGTTTTTATTTACATTATGATATTCAATACTTTACTTCTCTCTTAATTTATGTAAGTTGGAACCTTTTAAACTTCAAATTTTAGCATAAAGTGATATTCTGCACACTGATTAGATTGTAGTTGTAGAATTTTTTCTGCCTGGATAATTTCAATGCAATTTACTCCTTCAGAGAATTTTTAGTTTCATTCTGAAGGTAAAACATGGGGTAGAAGAGCTGGCAAAGAGCCTATAGCTTTAAACAAGAACTTGCTGTCAAAACCGAAGATTGATTATTGTGGACACAATTTCCTCAGTAATGATTAGATTCTGCCTATTTTTCTCAGTCAATTAGGTCACTCTCCTTAGCAGCAAGGATTAGACACTGTTGACCTGGTTTGGAAAAATCACAAAGATTACCCAAAGAATCTCCCTTTCCATAAACTTAATTTGAACTTTTGTTTCAATTTGGAGAAGACCTTCCTAGAGCAATTTGAGACTTGCTGAAAACTTCCAAACAATTAAATTGAAAAATGTCCTCTGTTTAGGATTTATATACACTTTTGAAATTGTTTGAGCTTAATGTTATTATTGTCTGGAACCTTTTTCACAAAATTAGGGGCAACTTTTTTTCTCCTACTCAGAAGTTGTACAATTTTATTTCCCCCATACACCCCAAATCATCTTGTCAAAGCTCTATATTCATGATCATTTCTGAAGACAAAGACAGTATTTATATGTTAATAGCAGGTTTATCATTTTAGATATTCAAATTCTGGAGTCTAACTTTCTTTAGCTCCTTTTTCCCCCTAAATAACTCATTCCACTAGACAGACAGAGCTTGAGTTAAAGCTATTTGATTTGCTCATCCTGTATGTCCCCCTGACTTTGTTATAAATTGTCCAGTTCTTTTATTGGCTGAAATGATATTATTGGAACAAGTCTATCACAGTGGCCCTTCTGCCTGAAGAAGGGAGAAAGATAATATAACTTGAGCTCACAAGGGCTTTCTCAGAGTAACTGTGTTTTAGCCACAGTGCATCTGGGGAAGTGGCCAAGGAAGTAATTTGAGTAGAGACTGAGCTGGTGAGACTACAACAGTGAGTCCATGACAGCTCCCTTGCTAAACAAAGTATACTACTTGGGACAACAAAAGGTACCCTCAGTTTATAAAACTCTGTGGACCAGAACCCATTCAAAACCATAGCTCACGAACCCCCATATTTTCATTTTTGCTAATATTCAGAGGACACATTAGTCCAAAACAAGATACTTAATCAAATAGAATTGTAAATAAAATAAAAAAAAAAACAAATCCCTTCAACTATGTCAAACAAATTACTAAACCATGATTGGGGAAGGAACATATGCAGAAAACACATAGGGTGAAGGAACTTCCATGTTGTTCATACACATAGAGAACACATGTAGCCAGAGCATACACATTAAAGGTACACAGGTAGGGAATATGTATGTCTAGGGCACAGATATTGCCAATACAATTGACACCTAAAATGCCATAGAGCTGCTGATATCCATTACTCTCTGATAGGTAACTTCTCTTCTAGCCCTGTGGTTGCCAAGCTTCACTCTGTTCCCTTCAGCTCTTTGGGGCTCTCAGCTAACTACTTAACTCCTATCTGCCAAGATGTAATAACTAAAAAGACTTCCTGAAAAAGGAATGCTATTAGTTGTTTAGTCCACAGTCAAAGCAAAGAGTCACCACTTCTAGCTTTTAACATCCTCATTTTACAGATGAGAAAACAGAGCTAAATGAGGCAATTGAAAGGTTAAGGGGCTTGTTCAGTCATAAGTGTCAAAATGAGGTTTAAAATACAGGTATTCTGAATCTAAACAATAATGGCATTTTTTCTCATGGTACCCCAAACCCAATCACTCTGTATGACTCCCTAAACTACCATGGTTAACAACAGGGAATTCCCAAGCCCAAGGAAAAGAGATGCTAGTAAAGCACATAGATGACCTCAGTGAGTTCAAGTCATTGATGCCCTGATGAGTTAAGTATAGCAAATGATTCTGAAAGAAATTGTAAAAGTAATTTCTGATTTTTTAAAAATGCAAACTAATTTAAGAAGTACCATAGAACTGGAAACAGGTGTTTGGAGTTGATAAGAAAAGTGATTGTACCTCAGGATTCAGGAACTGTTCTCAGTCTTAACCAAGATAAATGGAATGATCATATAATCATTCCTTAATACTTCTGAAATTTGAACCTCAATAAAATACTATGAAACTATAGGGATTACTCATAATTACATGCCTTTGGTTATATTAGCATTCAGTAATACAAAAAGAATACATATGACCATAATGGAATACTAATGTGCTATAAGAAATAATGACCGGGAGGATTATAGAAAAACTTGAAAAGACTTACATGAAATGATGCAGAGTGAAATAAGAAGAATCAGGAGAACATTGTACACAGCAACTGCAATACTATACAATGAACAACCAGGAATGACTTCAGTATTCTTAGTAATACAATGATCCAAGACAATCCAAAGGACTCATGATAAAAAATGCTTTTTTACTCCAGAGAAATAGCTGATAGAATTTGAGCTCAGATTCAAGCATGCCATTTTTACTTAATTTTCTTCATGGATATATGTACATATATGTGTATGTCTTCCACAACATGACAAATATGGAATCTGTTTTATATAATAGCATATGTATAACTGATATCAAATAGCTTACCATCTTTGGGGAGAGTTAGAGAAGAGAAGGGGAGAATTTGAAACTCAAAATGTTAGGAAATTAATGCTATAGAAATGTGTTTTGAACAATCGTACATGAATAACCTCCCAGAACTGCTCATCGACTTTGGGAGAGGGGAGGAGAAAGCAGGGGAGGGATGATTATGAATCATGTAACCATGGAAAAATATTCTAAATTAAAAAATTAAAAAATGAATACTAAGAATTATTGCTACATCTAATGGGGGGGGGGGGATAAACCATTACTAGAGGGAAAAAATGCAAAAAGAATACATAGACAAAGTCACAAATTCAGTCTTGGATGAGATATATCTGCTTTCAAATCCCCAATTTGTGCTAATTTCTAGTTTTCAAAGAGCATGTCTCATAACTTCATGCCATCTGCACCAATGCAAAATATCCATGAACAGAACTACATACATAATCGTTTCTTTATATTTTATCAAGTCCGTTTCTTGGGTGCTATCTCTCATCCCTGTCTTCTCAGGCTCCACATTATAACTTTTAGAATGTTAATAAGATGACAAGATGATGGCACTCACCTATATTTCTAAATCAATGTCTCAGGATATTTAAGTATTGTAATTGGTGAGTGGGACAAAGGTGGAGTTTACCTAGCTTGTGGTTAGTCTTGCAAGTTCATCATGCCCAACACTCATGAGAAGGTTGCTGTTTTACATGATCTTTATTACCTCACATGCATAAATACAAGGTAAGAGTCTTGTAGAATGAGAACTCTTTAATTCAAATATCTCTTTTACTTGAAATTTCCTATATGGGGATTCTCTTGCAATTATATTATATCCATAAGAGCTCAACTTGTGGTTGATTTAACTCACTCATTTGAACTATAGTTTTTCTTCCAGTACAATGAACCAATGCTCTGATTTCAAAAGAGGTGCTCCTTAAACTACAGATTGGTTCATTGGACTTTAATTCTGGTCAAATTATAAAAAATTAAAATTTTATCAAGAATAGGGCACTCTAAAAAGAAAGAAGAGGATACTCTAATTTTTATTTCCTTTTTTGATAGGCTCAAGAAATATAATCACAGAATATCTAGACCTAAGCAAGGCACTTAATGAAGTCATTCATTATATCCTAGAGGCCATGGTCAAAATATGTGGGCTTAGATAAAAGGATTAAGAAGTTTAGTGACCAGAGCTAAAAGGAGGTCATTAATGGGTTACCATCAAAATGGAGAGAAGCCTCTAGGGAAATCCCCAGGACTCTGTTCTTAGCTTTGCTCTATTCAGATGCATTATCAATGATCTGATTGAAGGCTTATATAGGCTTATACTAATATGGAATACTTATAGGCTTATACAGCATATTTGTCAAATTTATATGTGATGTGAAGTTGGAGGTGATAGTTAATAAGTTAATAAGGAGAAAATGGAATATTATTTACCTAAAGTGCATTGTTTGAATCAAGAAAACCTTACAGTTACCCCTTCTCAACACTAGATGTCAATCATGTGTTGTTAAAATGAAATACTGGCTAGATTTACATTGCTTGTTTTCAGTCCTCTGGACCAGGAAACTAACAGATGGACAGGTTAAATAATTTTTGGTGAAATATGGACATGTTTCAGGTATCATCTAAGAAAATCATGAAAACCAGAGACTGCCTATCACATTCATATTATGGAAAAATACAAATGCATCTCTACATAGTAGATTTCAACCTCTTAATAGCATATTTATAAGTTTCTCTTTCTAGAATTTGGAACGAAGCACTTCAAGGTATCTCTGTACATGAGGATTTAAAGCTAGATGAAGGTATCTTAGAAATAATTTAATCCAATCTTTTCATTTTACAGATAAGATCTAGAGAAAGTAAATGCTTTAGCCAGGGTCCCTCAAAGTATACATATTTTTAATCCAGGTCTTCAGACTTGGTCCAGATCCTTTCTATTATACTATACTGCTCCTTTAATCCACATTGAGAATTTGCATTATGGACCTTCTGTTTGTTCTCAGGCTCCTTCCTTAATCTTTAGAAGCCTAGAAAAAAGGGAAGTTCATTTCTACACTACTGCAAATATTTTTCTTCCCAATCTTTCTTTTTTATATGCTTTTTTTCTCCTCCTTAGAAAAGGACCTAAAGTAGCTAGATGGCACAGTAAATAAAGCAGTAGGTCTGGAATCAGAAAAATTTAAGTTCAAAACAGGCTTCAGACCTGTGTGTGTGATCATGGGCAAGTCACTTAATCTTGTTTGCCTCTTTAAAAAAAAAAAAAAGAAGAAGTTAAACAGGAGCTAGATAGCCTTTAAAAAAAAAAAAAAGAACCTTAAAGTGATCTAGATAGCCCCTTAAAAAAACTCTATAGGGATCTAGATAGCTTCTTAAAAAAAAAAAACTTTAAAGGGATCTAGATAGCCTCTTAAAAATAAATAAATAACTTTAAAGGGGGACAAAGCACCAGGCCTGGAGTCAGGAGGATTTGGGTTCAAATATGACCTATATTGTTCCTCTATGTTCCTAGCTATATGACCCTAGGCAAAATAATTAATCCTAGTTGCCTATCTCTGGCTGCTCCTTTGGTTTAGAAATGATAATGAGATAGAAGATAAGGATTATTTTAAAGAAAAGAAAGATCCAAACCTGTGATTTCATTGGTATAACCACCCAGTGAGGAGCTTCTTTTACCAGCACAGATGGGTACCTTCTCTGTAATTTACAGTCTTAGAGAGTTGACTGGGGAAATAAAAGATTAACTAATTGACCCAGGAACACACAACCAGTTTATGACACAGGAAGAGGACTTTCTGAGGCCAATTCTCTATGCACTATTGCTATTCTGCTTATACCAAGCATGCCTTGATTTTCCCTTTGCTCTAAAGTTAACCTTTAGCTAAAAGAAGAAGATGAGATGGGAACATTAAAAAAATTTTTTTTAATTAAAAAAAAAAAGCTACTCTTCTGCTCATTCCTGGGAATAAATGTTCCTTGGCCTTTGGAGAAAATCAACTTTAATGCCTATGATTTAGGTAAGCACTGGAAAAAGAACTAAGTTTTGTTTGCTTCTGGGTTTCTGTGTATCTCTATGTTGTCTTCGAAGGTGGGAGATACAGTAACATTTTCTCTTTAAACATTTAATTATTGCAGTGTGGAAACTCTGCTTCTGAGCCCCAACTAGACAACGGAAAAGAGATCTACATTTTTTTCTACACACAGAGACACACCTTCTCCATGTTATAACATTATGCCAGAGGCTAAATCACTCATTTTTTTTTGTCATCTCATTAAAACATAATGATTTCCCTCAAAGAGAAAACAGCTTAAGTTTTGTTACCAAGTGTACTGAGGGATGAGTTATTAAGAAGATCCCTGAATGTTTTGCCTTATAACCGTTTGTTTTTTTTAAAGATTTTCCTTTGAGGGAAATCATTAAGCTTTAATGAGATGATAAAATACTTACGCACACCAGATGGAAATCTTTTATATGTGTGTATGTGCCTATATAGACATGTGTATATGCACACATATGTGTCTATACATAGCTTTAAAATATTTCTACATAGATACACCTGCATGAGAATTGTGTACATGTTTACACATATCTGCATCAAATTAGGCCAAGATTGGCCACATGTATCAGGAGATGGAGGCCCCAGTCAATAAATGAGACTTAATAAAGTACAGCATCTTACCTCAAGAAGTAGGAGTAAAGCAAATGTGGTCTGAATGCCTCCAGCTGACACCTTGTTCCCATTATATAGTATTTATGTGTATAGCATATGACAAAAAGCAGTTTTTTGGCAATGAGCAAATGCAGTAGGAAAAGCTATAAGTCACACCACAAAATAAATGCTTGTATAAGTTGATTTTCCAACACTCCTTTTAACAAAGTGCAGGTTCTCGCCTAAGTGGCTCATATTACAGATACCTTTATGACAGCTTACTGGTCATAGAGTAGCCACTCCCTTATCCCTAGAGCATCAAGGGAATGGGCAATACATACAAAAGTACTTTCTACTTATTAGAAGGAATAATCCTATGAGAATTCAAAGCATTTATTATCACTGTCATATCATCATTGCCATCATGAGCTTTAGATTGTTAGGCCAGTCCAAAACTACAGACTGAAATTATGTCATCAGTGATTGGAAATGATTTACAAATCAGCTTTTCTTTGGACCTTAAAAATTAATTCCATCAATTGGGTCAAAATTACTCATTTTTATATGTTTACTAAGACTAGAATGTACTCTTTAGAATTTTTTAGAAATTAAAAGTATTGGAGAATAAAATAACATAATTGATATCTTTTGTTTCTTTACACTGTGTTAATTTCTACATTGTTAAATATGTAAATATGTTTGGTCTTTTAGTGAAAAAGTTCTAAGGAGTCAGTGAAGTTAGGTTGAGAGGCCCTTACATCCCCTTTCTCCGCCATTTCCCTTCCCTTCTTCTCTTCAGAAACCTAGCACCCATTTGACTGAATTATAGCCTCAAGAGCAGGGACATCTCTTACTCATTTTAAAAAATCCACAGAAATGAGTGTATGGTAAGCTTTCATTAAATACTTGTTGAATAAATAGAAGAATTAGTAAATGTCTAAAAAAGAATCATACCATGCCTCAGTGGATCTTAGATATAATGTGAACCTATGGCACATGTGCCAAAAAGGGCACTCAGGGCCCTCTCTGTGGGAACACCTGTAGTCACCCACCAGAGTTCATTACTAGAAAGCCAGAGAGATTCAGGGCAGAGGTGTTCCCCTCCCCCTCTCCATGTGCCTGAAGACATTCCTCACTTCCCTCACCCCTCTGCCCACCAGCCAATGGGAGCACTTCCTCCCTTCCCTGTCTGGGTATATAAGGAGGGCATCTCTAAAAGATTCACCATCACTGATCTATTCCATCAGAGCCCAACCTTAGTACTGTGCCTCATGATTCCAAGTACAGAGCTCTTTTCATCATATTTCATGTCATATTCATCATCATATCATCACCTCTTCTGGGGCATAAGGGGGGCATCTCTAAAAGATTCACCATCACTGATCTATTCCATCAGAGCCCAGCCTTAGTACTGTGCCTCATGACTCCAAGTACAGAGCTCTTTTCATCATATTTCATGTCATATTCATCATCATATCATCACCTCATATTTTTATAATGTCTCATATTTTCCCCTCTAATAGAAGAAAATATTTTTAGGGTGTAATTCATGAGACTAGCGATAGTATATCACCTCTCTTCTGTTCCTATAGGATTTGTATTTTCAAAGAGGATCACCTGGAGAATATATCCCAAAGGAATAACTCTCAAATAGTATAATTTTAGAGGAAATGGGGCTTATTCTGACACCTGGAGAGAGATAGCAAGTATCACAGTGCCTAGCATTCATCATTAAATTTTTTTTCAGTCATGTCCTCATTAGGGCTCTTCTTGGCAAAGATACTGGAATGGTTTGCCATTTCCTTCTCTGGCTCATTTTTATAGATGAGGAAACTGAGGCAAAGAGGGTTAAATGACTTGCCTAGGGTCACAGAGCTGGTAAGTGTCTGAGGCCAATCTTCCTCTGTCCAGGCCTGGCATTCTATCTATGGCACCATGGCACCAAATATGCACTTAAGATTTGTTGATTGATTGAAAAGGCAAGGAGGGAGGCCTTCCCAATACCTTATGGGTAGCTGTCTATTCTGTCTAGAGACAGGGTTAGCACTGAATGAACTCTTTAAGAAATAGTGACTGGGGTATGTGTTCCCAGAGGCAAACTTTTATGAATAAACAAGGGAACTATCATTCTCCTACGGTATACTATTTTTATTTTTTTTAAATGACCCCTCTTAACTATTACATGAGTGGATGGACAGATGTTTGCAATTATAACCATATATGTGGTTATAAGCCAGGTATGCCAGGCCTGAAGGAATCTAACTTTTTGTGAAATATTTTCAAGTAACCAGCTGCCACATTGCACTAGGCAGCCAAACCACACCAAATGGAAATATACTCAAAGAGATGGGCATAGTGAAGTGCTTCTGTAAAAACAGAAAAGTGACTCATGCTCATAAAACATAATGACTATAGTAATTCTTTAAATATACTACCCATTCATGGGCACCCTAGTAGAGGGGCCAGTGGTGGGAAATCTCAATCACTTGTTTATTAACATGTTGTTTATATTATTGGTTTTTCCCATCGTCACCATAAACAGAAGACAAGTTGGTGCTGAGAGGAAGGTCTCCCTTTGCAGGCTCTGTGTGTAAAGACTGTTCTGACAGGGAAATCTCCTTGCCTGCTAAAATTACTGACCTGTTTACAAAGGTCTAGTTGCAACATAGCACATTTAGACAGCCTTGAATATTTTTCCCACCACCACAACCCCAATTCATTTTTCAAGGAGTATTTCAAAATAAGATGTAATATTTATTACCAGTAACAATGACAACTGACATTTAGGGAGCACTTTAAGGTTTACAAATTAATTTACATATATTAACTCATTTGAGATTTGTAAAGGCCCCATTTGATAAATACTATATGTTTCATGACCTTCATTTATGAGGTAAGGAAATCGGTGTTCAGATAAGCACATAGTCCCATAGCAAGTGACAGAAGAAAAATTTGAACCTATGTCTCTTCTGACTCAAAATTGCAGTATTATTTATAATAATTACCAGTGAGCCCATTAAAATGTTGGAGGAAAAATATCACATAGGGCCCTCCTCTAAAAAATAATTATTTTTGATTAATCTTAAATTCCATAGGAGAAAAAGTATGAAAGGGAGTAGCAAAAACTTTATGAGCCAAGAAAGTAAATGACAGAGGATTCTACATAAATTATATATACCCCCCCTGAAGAGAGTTATTGAAAAACACAGGGATCACTTAGGGATGCATGGCTGATTTATGAGTTACATGAATCAATTGGCAAGAGAAATAAAAAATACAAAAAATAAATCCAAATAAAAAATTTCTTGATGAAATATAGACTATCAAAGTTGTTTGTGTAAAAATTCTAAGTAAAGGAAAATAAATCTATAACAGGTCCTTGAATCAGGGTCCAATTGAATGATTTAAGCAATTATGCATTTACCCAATCAGTAGCCAGGACTATAGAAAGTTTGCCACACCATGAAAGACAGAAAAGGAACTAGATTATAGGAGCCAGGTAGGAGACAAATTTGAATTGGTAGAATATGGGACAAGGAAGACCTGCCTTTAACACATGTTAAACAGCTGCAACCTCAAAACCCAAACAAGTTCAAGTCCTCTAGTCTTGGCTCAAATTTTTCATCAATTCCATTGGGATTGGTTGGTCTCTTTGACCTTGTGCTCAATTGGCACTATGCAATTTAACTTTGTGCTTCTTTGGCACTGTGCAATGGCTCTTTTTGTATTCTCTTGTCCTGGAATCAGACAGAATCATTGAGCAAAATCCCATAATTTTTTTAAACAATCAAAGGCATCATTTTTATAGTCTAAAGCTTTTGGGGTATGCATTGACATTGTAGCAGATGTGTTTTAAACTTATATTACTGCAAAATCAAATAAGTTAAAGAATATCTCAATACCAGTGATATGTGCTTCAAATACAAAAAGGAAAGAAAAAATAAAACTGAAATAATATGTTGCACATGCAAGCAAAAACAATAATAAAAAAAAAGTTTTAAAAATAAAAATATATAGCATATAATCATTGACACTCTGTGTCAGCTAAGGAAAGATAGAATACAAAGGTTTCTCACCAAAAAAAAAAAAAGAGAGAGAAATTCATTTCATTTTCAAACCTGGCCATGATCCACTGTGAGTGCAAGCAAATGATTTTCACAAAATAACAGTATTTTATAAAGAACAGTAGTACAGCATGTAATGGACATTCAAAAAGTATCAAAGTCCACAAAATTCACAATAGCCCAGTTAATTACAATAGCAAACAAACCCACTATCATATTTCATATAAGTTGCTGTATGACATAAAAAAATCTATGAACTGATGGATATTTGTCACAATTTTTACAGACATAGCAAATCTTTCAACCTTGGCAAATATATTTTTAGACAAAGTAAAACTTATTTGGGTCTAGAACATCACCAAGAAATCTAGATTGTTCTGGTGGAAGTAAATTAACTTGAAGAGGTAATAGAGAAAAAGGAAAGAAAATTAGGGAAATTTGAGGGTACTCATCACAACCTTTGTAGTTGCCCAAACTGTAAAAATTAAATTTATATCTCTAATAATAAAAATATTTTATTTTATGAGATTTATTAAAGATCATTAGAAATCAAAGAATAAAGAGGATACAGAATAAAAATCACTTGCCCATGGCTGGTTAGCCATTTTCAAATTTTCCCCACCTTACCACAAACACTGCTGATGCTACAACATGTAAGAAGAGAGACTGTGGGAGGTGTTACTGCCAGTTAAATACCAATAACGTATTCTAATGTGGAGAGATTATAGGGAATTCTGGGAAATACCAAGGACTTCTGAGGAATGAAGTCTAAGGTTCACAATCTCCATTTATACATAACAAAAACTTTTTATTGTAGTAAAGAACTATAAGGAAAGTAGATCCTCAACAATTGAGGAATGGCTGTAACCAACCACAGCATATGAATAGAATGGAATGTTATTATCCCTTACAAAATGTTTAGTTGAATGAATTTAGAGAAAAATTGGAAGATTTTTATAAAATGATGACAGCTAAAGTGAGCAGAACCTAGAGAACAATTTAGACAATGATCATAGTAACATAAAGGAGAAACATTGAAAGCCTCTATACCTCTAATCAATGAAGTGGCCATTTGTGAATTCAAATAACTGATGGTGAAACCCTGTTTTGGCAGAAAGCCAAGGTGCAAAATGAGATAAATATTTTCAGGTGTGTTGAATGTATTGATTTGTTTTACTTCACTATGGTTTTTTAGTTACCAGACAAGATTTAGAGTCAAGGTAGATTCGTTAGGATATGAAAATGATATATGACAAGAAAAAGGCGTCAATAAAACGTTTTAAAAATATGTTTTCTGATCTTTTAAAAGATTTTCATATTTAATATATCTATTTTTATTCTCTCTATCCTCACATCTTGCCATCACATGTAATTTCTCTGCTATCATTGGCCACATTCTCCCAAAGACATTTGATTTTTCCTAGCCAGTTTTTCCCCCCACTGGAAACTGGGGACAGAAATCACAGGCACGTACTAAGAAGGCACATTCAATAAACCTTATGTTAATGTCTTCAATGATAGGCTCTGTTAAGATATAAATTCTATTTCTAAGACTTCATGGAAAGAAAATCTCCTTCCTTATCTTCCTCTTTCCATGTAATTTGATACAAAAAAAAATGAAGAAACAAATAACCCAAAGGTTGCCAAACAGGGTACTTCTCTGCTTTTTGTTATGTTAGTGGCTATCAGTCTCAACGACACTTTCATTCTTCATCCCTCTTTTATAATTTAACCATATTAATTGCTTTGGAGAGAAATGCAGAAGAAAAGTCAAACAAAGGGAGAGGAGTAAAGAAAGAGAATCCTGTAGTGTTAGAGAGAGACATTTAAGACAGAGAGATGGGGGTAAGGGTTTGAGTAGGGAGAGGAGTTGGGGAGATGTTCGCTGGCTGACATTACTGAAGCTCACCAGTAAAGGGAGGAAAAAAGAACACCAGCCACCCGGAAATACAGAACAATTGCCTGAGTGTATCTGAAGATAAATGAATTAATGGTCAGGGAACTGTCATCACCCTCCTCACTAACACTTTCTCACCTGTGGCTTGTTGGCTAGGCTAGGCTTGCAGGTTCAAAGCTGGCTTTGTATATTCATTCCCCTGTGAAATGTGTTGAATTTTCCCACACACCCATACCTTTACATAAATGTTATATGTTCTTCTGCTTAATGAGAATAACATGACACTCATGTAAAGAAGCACCATATGTTCCATGGGCAGCTGTTATTCAGATAAAGTCCTAAGAGAGGGGACACTGACCTGTGACTTAATCAGTTTGACCCTGAACACAGGCTCACAGTCTCTTCTCAGTCCTACTCCTCCTCTAAACTGAACCAAATCAGACTGGGTCACTGAAAAGCTATGGAACCATACAGATGCTCTGAAGCATCCCAGTGTTTTTGCAGGTATAGAATCCTCTGGAAGTGATTTCCTAAATAAACTCCCAGCCGTCATTTCTGACTCCCTCTAGAGGGGATGGATTATGGAAAGAGCTCTGGATTAGAAGTAAGAGGACCTGAGTTTGAGTGCTGGCTCTGCCACTTTCTAGTTAGAAGTAAATCCCTTTAATTCTTTCCTCTTTTGTCAAAAGTAAGGATCTAAAGACTTGTGCTTCCTCATGGGACTACTGCAAGGATCAAAGAAGATTATATGTGTGTGTGTGTGTGTGTGTGTGTGTGTGTATGTGTACCTTGTCAATCACTAATCCCTAAAAATACAAGGCGTCTTCTTATTACATGAATTTGTGCAGAAAGTTAAAACCTGTTCTTAGACATACAATTTATAATTTCAATGGAAGTAAAGGGTATACATATAATGGGGAAGGAACTGTGGCCCACTGTTGTTTTAAAAACAGGGCAACCCAATTAGATAGACTTCATTTAAAGATATATGCAATAGAGAAGTCAGTTGGGGGGGCACCTAGGTGGCACAAAGCATAGAGTAAATATATAATCAAAAAGAGGTAAAAGAAAAAGGATTCTTTCAGTCAAATGAGCAGAGCAAAGAGAGTCAGAGACTCACACCTGCAGCACTTTAACAAAATCACAAGCTCCCAAAAAAGAGCCCCACAGTGTGTCTCAGCCAAATTTATCTCCTAAGCATAGGAGTATCTTAGGCTTTCTGGATTGAGGAATTCCCAAAGGCAGCTCCTATAACTCCTCAAAATATCTTAACCTCCTCACCTATTCATTCATTTTCTCCTTCCTTTTTGGCTCTAAAGAAGAGGTTGTTGCCAAGGTTCATCACTTCGTCACTCTACTAAGCCTAAGGAAAAGAGATGAGAATGGACAGATATGGACACAGCCCTGATCCTTTAGAAGTCCTTTACAGTAGAGACTGAGACCTGTAGAGTACTAATTACTCAGCATGCAAGAAGCTGAGATAGCTTTGAGGTCCATCCCCCACAGAAACTTTAATCAAATGGGAAGGAGTCAGAAAGTGGACAATAATGGAAAATAAAGGAAAAAAGACTGAAATTACCAAATATCTCAGGAGGAAGAAAACTCACTTTAAAACCTTGAGCATAAAAAAAGAGAAACCAATAAGAAAGCTTTTAATAGCAGAAAGCAATATGTCCTTCAGATGAACTAAAAGAGTTCAGACATCCATTAATAGATATTTCAAGAGAAAGGAAAATGAATCAATATTCACTAAGGCAGAGGAAACTGGAGGAATCCCAAGGTAGCATGGAACCAGAGCAAGCTATTCTTGAATGATTTAAAGAGAAATAAGAATTCTGAAAGCAGATTCTATGACCTGCATAGGATTTTAGAGATCAAAGGGAACCTAACCTTTGCCTCTCATTTTATAGATAAAGAAAATGAAAGTCAAAAGGAAATTATTTTACCAAAATCACATAGTGAAGGAACAAGAGAGCAGGAGCTAGAACCTAGATCTTCTGACTCTAAATAGAATTTCTTTTATCTGTGAACTTTTAAAAAAATCATGTCTTTTCTTATGGGCAGGAAATAACAAATAACTACTGATGGTTTTCTATAAAGACCAAGAAGAATTAACCTCATTATGTAATTTAAGTTTGCTTTCTAAAGGAGAAATATAACATTGCTTCTTGATTCACATAAGTCATCACAAGTTGAATGACATACATGAAAATTATTTAAAACTAGTCACACCTAATATCCTTCATATGCTTTAATTAACATTGCATTAACAAAACTTTTAGAACTTTCTCTAAAGCAATGTTCTTCTACATGCAAAATTGCTTATACTAGCTAACAACATCTAATAAAGTTTAAAGAAAGGGAAAGTTGATAAATGAATTAGTCTGACATTATTAACCTATCATCCCTACACTAATACATTAACACCTTTAACACATCAAATGAACATCCATGTGACTGGGAGAGCCAGAATGAAATCTACATTATGCCTTCAGGAAGAACCAAAATTCATCCAAACACGAATATCACCCAAGCCAATCTCCAAGTGCAAGCAAGCCTGACAACAGTATGGAAACGTTACAGTTAACATAATCCACACACGTGCTTTAAGTGGGAAATTAGCTCAAATGGAGTGTACATGTGGCTACAAAAACAGCATGGCAGTGTGATGAGAGGAGAAAGCAAACATCTGGCCCCCTTTTGGGCCCTCTGGTTTTATTTTCATGACTTTAGCTAAAGTTTCCTCAGATTCTAATGCTTCAACTGGTTATTTCAATAAATATAGCAGAACTGAGTAAACACATAACCTTCATGGTACTCCTATAGAGAAATGCTGCTTCTGACAGGGGCACGTATATGTATATCGACACATGCACACACCTACCTTCTCCAAGAAAGATTTTGTTACACACTTGGTATCTGTTTGCTTATTGACACAATTTTTCCTACTATTCCCCCGAGACCAGCAGAAACACCACCAGGCCACAGATTCTCAGGAGTTGAGTTTCATGCCAAATCGAGTTCTTTCTAACTAAACCAGACTCAGAGAAGCAGCTCATTTTTGTCTATGAAAGCCAAGTTTTAGCTCCAGTGTTTCCCTTAAGAGAGATCCTAGAAGATGTTCAGTTGTTCAGGCTAGAGCAAGATTAAAATCTTGATCAATTAATTGTGTCATAGAAATGGGACCATGCCTTCCAACCCTACTAATTAGTCCAGTGATGGATGCCTGTTGCATCCTTTTGTAGCATCACAATCACTCTCGGCATTAGTGGTAAGAGGAGTCTAGGATTAAGGACCAACAAGAACAGAATAATATTTACTGGCCAACTGAATTCTGGAAAAGACTAGATAGTTGAATAATAGGGAATCTATTTAGTAAATATAGATTAATGAATATATTTAATTCATTTATTTGAATACTGAAGTAGTTATAATGCAGAGATGCTGCATTATATGAAGTAGGGGCTTCAGTAAAAAGAAAGTCTGTTCTTGGCCTAGATTAGGTCTAGGAATATGAATGACTAGATAATTTCATAACTAGTTGCATGTCAGGGATATAAAATTCTTTCCTCTCAACCTGATGATATGATATGCTGAAGATTACATATGAATAATTTATATATTTTCTGTACCCTTCAACCATACACACCCAAGGCAAGTGTTATAGCTCTGAAGGAGCAACAAAAATGTTGATCAAATTCTCAAGGGTTATAGGACACCAAAAGATATGAACAGACAATTTTCAGATAAAGAAATCAGTCATATATAGGTATATGAAAATCAATAAACATATAAGTATATGAAAAAATGCTCTAAATCATGACTGATTAGAGAAATGTCAACCAAAACAATTCTGAGATATCATCTCGCACTACTTAGACTGGCTAAAATGGCAAAAGAATAAAATGACAAATGTTGGGAGAGAATGCAGAAAAATGGAGACACTAATACACTGTTGGTGGAGCTGCAAACTTACCCAACCATTTTGAAGAGCAATTGGGAATTACACCCAGAGAGTTATAAAAACTATGCATACCCTTAGACCCTTGTTTCCCATGGAGATCAGGGGAAAAGGAAAAGAACCCATAAGCTTCAAAATATTTATAGCAGCTCTCTGTGGTAGAGAAGAAATTGAGGGGATGTCCCTAAATTGGAGAATGGCCTAAACAAATTGTGGTATATGATTGTGATGGAATACTACTACACCATAAGAAATTAAGATCAAGAAAAGTTTTTTAACTGGAAAGAACTACATGGAATAATGAACAATGGAATGAGTAGAGCTGAGAGAACATTATCCACAGGTACAGAATTAATACTGGAAGAATAAGTTGTGAATGTTACCTCTAGTCAGTAAACTGAAAGTAAAAACATGAAAATCTTACTTTGTATGAACATGTCAGTCTCCCTGATGATACTTTCTGTGATGTGACATTTGTGGATGGGATTTATTATGTAGATATAAAGAAAAGCAAGCTAAACATATAAGAGATCCATGTTCCATTCATGAACAATATTCTTTTTCTTTAAATATGGAAATGCCTATTTTATTTGGTTTTATAAAATTTGGAATTTTTAAAAAAAGGAGAAAAAAAGGACTATGGAACTTTTAGTTCAAGCCTAGATCTTCTTAAAGAGATGCAAATAAGCATTTGCACATTAACAAATTACACAGAATACATGAAAGACTTGAAGTCAACTCTAGGGGATGCTATCTCCCTAGGTCCAGGAACTCAAATGTTTAGGTGGCCCAGAATTAACTTCAAATTACCCCCAAAGTCCTTGTATGCAGAGCAGAGGAACCCCATAGCCTAGTCATGGCTGTTGCAAGTTGGAGAAAATGGAAAAGGCATGGTATGACCTATGAATTATGGTATTGACTCTGAATTAAATCACCATGCTGCACTTTTTAAATTGAAGCACCTCTGTTTGGGCTCTCTGGTCGCAAAGCTGCAAAAACAAATGATTGTCTATATTAGTTTTCCTCAAATATATGAAAGTTATGTAGTTCCCTACAGTAAACTTAACATATACAGGGCAAAGGGAAAGGAATAAGGGATACAGCACTGAAAATGTGCAAGGCACTATGATAAGTACTTTACAAATATTATCTCATTTAATCTTCACAACAAACACTGGGAGATAGGCGCTATTATCATCCCATTTTACAGATGAATAAACTGAGGCAAAAAGAGATTAAGTGATTTGCCCAGGATCATATGGCTAGTAAGTAATCTGAGGTCATATTTTAACTCAGATCTTCCTGACTCCAGCTCTCAGTGCTTTATCCCCTGTGCCACCTGCTGCCCCAAATATTATACCAAAGTCTATAACTTCTATGTTAGAATGCTAGCATTCAAAAATTACTTTTACTTAGATAATTCTTTGGAATAAAAGAGCTATTTTTGAAAGCCAAGGTTCACCTTTTTTACTTTATTTAAGCCTCAACTATATTATGAGTTGGAAAATGCATTGAAAGATGAAACCCAAAATATGTCTAGATTGATTCCTAATATTCATTAAAAGGATTTGTTGTTCAGTTGTTTCAGTTATGTCTGATTCTTTGTGACTTCATTTGGAATTTCCTTGGCAAAGATACTGAAGAAGTTTTCCATTTCCTTCTGCAGCTTATTTTACAGATGAGGAAACTGAGGCAAACAGTGACGTGACTTGCCCAAGGTCATATAGCTAGTAAGTGTCTGAGACCAGATTTAAACTCAGGGAGATGTTACTTTTTCTAAATAATTCACAAAAACATCAGAAAATCTAGTGTATTCAACCTTATTAACAAACAATCCAGTTCATGTCTGTTCAAAAGAAACAATTTATTAATCACCAACTATGCAGGGTTCAATCAATGCACAATTGATTCCATATATTAGGGTTTAGAATGGGATAGAGAACCAAATCTCAAATTCAGTATGTGTTTCTTAAGTCTTAACCCCAAACTACAGTCAGAATTGTGTCTTTATAGACTTTTTGCTTCTTACATTATGCTCAAGTGCCAAATGAATGAACAATTTAGGCTTAACTTCATTGATACCACAATGCCATTGAAAGAGGTCTATTTATATTTTCATCATTCCTTGTGAATAGACATCATTAAGTGAATGCTAATGTAAGCAATTCCATTGTAACAAGTCAACTATAATCTCATCAATTGATTTGAAATGAAGGTCCAAATCTCCCTGACAAATTGTGTGGATTCTTAACACTTATTTATTTATCAAGCTTTACAAAACATTTGTGGAAGAAGGATTTGAAACAACAGACAAAATCCCAGGAGGCTTATGCATCTTTGGAAGGCATCCTTTGTTCTTTTAAGAAGAAAATAAACAATAAAAAGAAATTAACCGAAAATCAATGAGCCATAGTAATGGAACAAGATGGGAAATTCAACTTGGTTTGGACAGTGATCAACTCAAGGCCCTACTCAAGGAACAAGGGGCCTCCCAGCATTGACTATGCCTCCTAACCTAGGTCATTTGGGTGAGGGAAAACACACACAGAGATGGCTAAGATTCCTCTGTTGAAAGGGAGGAAAACAGTTTTTTGGACAGCTTTTTGGAAAGCTGTAAAATCAAATGCAGTTCATAACACATGCTGTGTGATCAAACAGAGCTTCCCCTCAACTTGCCAGAATGCTGCTGAGGGACTGAGAGATCCTTTTAAAACTGTATATGATATTCTAGTGTTTGCTTTCATATACATTAGCATGTTATTTCATTCTGTCTTGGAAGAGAACCAAGTCACCAAGGTGGGGTGTATGTGTGAGTGGAGCTGTGTGTACACATGTGTGGGTACATGCAGCCCTCGCACAAGAATACTTATTTATTCATTAGAATTTAAGTCTTATGATTGCTTTTTACTTTTTAATTCATGAATTTCTTTTCTCAAAAAAATGTTAATCACTAACTATAATCCAAAAGACTTTCAAAGAATTAAAAAGAATATGAATCATGCTATAAAGACCACTAGGCAACAACAACAAAAAAGAAACAGTAAACTTTCAATGGCCAGACTATGTTTCTCTGTGGGTTCCTTTTCACTTGAAAGTGTAAATCTTGAAATCTCTCAGACTTGTGAATGTTAAAAATTTTCCCATTGGGGAATTCTTAATTGGAACAAATTCCCTACTGAGAAACATTCCCTATTTTGATGTGAGAACTCGCCAGGATCAGAAATGGGAGGACCTCTACTCCACCCGTTCTTAAGACTGCTTTAGGGGAAAAAAACTCCTTGCTAAACAAAGAAAGTACTTGGATCCATGCTTATGGTGGGGCAAGGAGTTCTTTAAGCCAGGCCTGTTTTTAGAATTGATACAATGGGATGCTAGGTACCTAAAAGAGTCGGGCAAGTTTTGTCTTAATGAGATTAGTTTACTCAGCTGCGTTTTCACTGGTTCAGACTTACTGAGGAGATTTGTCGACTTAGCAGGAATTCAGATGGGCAGTCTTTTGGAAAGTGTCTAAAGTGATTGGTAGATGTAGGGACTTAGGGGAGGTGACATGGGAGAAAAACCCCTATATAAGAAAAAGCACAATCTCTTGAATGGATATATATCCTTTTGGAGGATCTCTGATGAGGACCGCTTGGGAAGAATCTCTTGAGAGAGGCTCTGGAGAAGGGAAGCTCTTGGAGGACAATCTCTAAGGAGGTCTCTCTTGGAAGCTCTCTCTGATGAAGTCAGCTGAGATGGAGCTGGCCTGGTGTCACTAAAATCCTTGTTTAGTCAGACCTTGTGGTGAGTGTTAAAAAACTGACTGATTTCTCTCTTGAGGCTCAGGTCTAGGCCATATTGGCTTGAGGCCCTTCATACTTATTCCTTTCTTACTCTCTCTCTCTTTCTTTGATTACTCATTGTATTGTTAATTAAAATCTCTATAAAACCCAATTGACTTGGGTATTTGAATAATTGGGAATATTTCCCTGGCAACCACCTTATATTTGATTTAAAAACCAAGACACTGTAGTGAAACATATTTCTGCGGTCAAATTTACTCACTCTCTCTTATATCTATCACAATTTATATCTTCCACCATTTTAACTCACTACAGTTTAAGATCTCAACCATTTTAAATCTCACAAAAGACTCCTCCTACATAGAACATATTCTGGAATCATTCTCTAAATTCATACTCAGACTAAAGGGCCAGTACCTGCTCCATTTCCTTTTATAGTTCTGAGGGTTTTCTCAAGGGGTTGGAATGATTCTTCTAATGCTATTGGTTCAAGACTCCATTAGGATATCATTTGCTTCATATAATGAGTGATGACCACCCCAATATCATTCTGACCAATTGATATCCTTAAAATCATCACCAATGATTTAATTATCAATAACAACCACTTATTACCAATAAAAACAATCAATTCAATTAGTTTTTCTAAAGGAATATTTACTAAAAATGATAGTATCAGAACTAAAGCATAGCAATAGCTGCTTGAACTGGGCTCACTTTTCCTTTTTGTCTTAGTTCTTGAAGGTAGTAAACACACATTTAAAATAGTTGGTAAAAAAAAAAAAACATTTTTCCTATGTTCAGTTTGGAGTACAGCATAGCTACTAGTCATTAGTTTGCTTGTAGAATACTCAGTTCAGGTTCTTCCCTGCTGAACTTAGTTGAGTGGGTAGATTCTCTCTTTTTTTATTATTTTATTTTTATTGCCATGCAAAACACACTACCACATTGGCCATTGTTGTAAGAACACCTTCATACATAACCAAAACCCCCAAATAAAACCAAAAATACAGTGATGTGAAAGATGATTCCAACAGTTCTTTGTCTGTAAGTGGATTGTAGCCCCCATCATAAGTCATTCAGAATTGTCTCAGATCACTGCATTGCTGAGAGTGGCCAAGTTTTCATAGATAATAATCATCTAATATTGCTGTTATTGCATACAGTGTTCTCCAAGTTCTGATTATTTCTCTCTGCATCACTTCCTACAGTTCTTTCAAGTTTTTTTTCTGAAATTATCTTGCTTATTATTTCTTATAGCACATTAGTATTCTATCATCAAAAGGTACTACAATTTATTCAGTCATTCCCCAGTTGATGCACATCTCTCAATTTCCCATTCTTTGCCACTACAAAAAGAACAAGCAGATAGATTCTCAAGGCTGGTTATTCATTCAGTTTGAGTCTCAGAAAACTCTGCTATAAACTCTAGTTTGTGGGTCTCTAACCTTTTGAAACTCTCAGAGTCATAGCCTAGTCCATCCTGTATCCTATACTCCTAAGAACAAGAAAGATGAAATACAATAGAGACTGAAAACCATCAGTGCTGTGTATTCTTTGCTTCATGGCAACCTAGAGATATGACAGCAATATCACCTGCTACTCTTCATCCCTCCCAAAGGATTATAGCCTATACCCCAGAAAATATAAAAAAAGAATTTTGACAGAAAAAAGAAAGAAAAGGAAAGGAAAGAAAGAAAACAAAACAAAACAAAACAAAAGAAAAAGCTTGGTAGCCAATGAAAAGACCTTTAGACAGGAAATAGTCACAACACGCCTATGAAGTCTTCAAATTGTAGAGAAGGTCCCCTTCCATTATGCATCATCATGCATTTCTGGGAGCAAACATGCATATTAGTAGTCAGTAGGTATTTCAGAATTTGCATGCTTAAAGACTGGGTCCCTATTGCCCAGTGCACTTTTAATTTAAAAAGTTGCACTTTTAAATAAAAAAATTACTCCGTGTCAAGAAAAGATGGATACTATTATCTATTCTAGTCAGAGAACAGTCGCTTCTTTTTTTTTCTTTTCAAACTGATTTATTTATATTTATAACCTCTTCCTCCCACTATCCTGCCCAAATCAATAAAACAAAAACAGCCAGGAAAACCCTCATAACAAATATACATAGACCAGTAAAACAAATTCCCATATTAGCCATGTAATTAAAATATCTGTCTTATTGGATCCAGCTTTTAAGTCCATTACCTCTTAGGTGGGAAGTGGGTGTCAATTAATTTTCATTCTTTTGGACTGATAGCTTGTCACTGTAGTAATCAGAGTTCTAAAGTCTTTCTGTTGTTATTGCTATTCTTATTATTTTTGAAAATATTTTATTTTTCCCCAATTACATATAAAAATAATTTTTAACATTCTTTTTAAGATTTTGAGTTCCAGATTCTCTCTAATCCTCTGTCTCTCTCTCCCTTCCCTCCCCACTCCTTGAGGCAATAAGCAATCTGATATAGATTTTACATGTGAAATCATGTAATCATTTTTAATATTAGTCATTCTGTGGAAGAGATCTTTAAAGATTCTAAAGTCTTTCAAGGTAATTCTTCTCTATAATGTTGTTATAGTATTAATTATTCTCTTAGTTCTACTCACTTCACTATCCATCAGTTCATATAGGCCTTCCTCTAAAACAATCCATTTTGTTAATTTTTTAACATAATTTTAAGTTAATTCACATATCATAATTTTTTAAATTTAACACAATAAGACATTCTCCCTTAGTTTACAATTTTTGGCTACCATCAAAAAAAAAAAAAAGGACTGCTATAAATATTTTCAACACCCTGAGGCAAAGGTCTAATCACTCCACCCTATTTATAACTCTGAATGATTATGAAAATAAACCTTACTCAATCTCACAATTTTTGCTAGTCTCAGCTTCATAAGGAGCAAACAGTTAAAGGGAGTAGGAGAGAGAAAGGGACACAATGAAACAATTAAGTTAAATGCTGCTGAGGAGTGTGAGGAGACATTATGAGCACTGTAAAGACTAAAGGAGTGAAGGGGATAAGGATGCTCTAGGATCTGAAAGGACTGGATCTCAAATGCTGAAGAGATGACTGCTGTTTGTGTATGCCTTAAAATGCATGACTTCCAAGGTTCCATCCAAGTCTGGGATTCTTGGATTAATTTTCCCAAATGCACAGCCTGTACTGGCAGATGCAGGAATGTTACCCAAAATTCCTAACTCAGGGTCCTTTCTACTGGACAGCATTACCTCCTTCCTGTTTTGAAGGAAACTTGAAGTTGTACCAGGGAAGCTGGATAAATCCAGCCTTGCTAGTGACCTTGTTAGTGACATTTAATTACTTTCAAGATCTTATTTATCTTCACTGTCTAAATCTATCCTATAACTTGGCAGAGAAAATACTGGACATTCACTTAAAATATTCATTAAACCCTCCTTGGGCAAAGATTGTCTGGGTCTCTTATTCCTGCTCTCAGGGAACTTACAAGCTAAATAAAAAATGTAATTTTTTTTAAAAGGCCAAGGACTGGAGAAAAGACAGAGGAAGTAAGAACATGGCACTGAGAGTCACACAAATTGAAGTAATATGTCAATAACAATATGTGATCATGATTAACCTAACAAATTAGAATAATGCATCTTCAGAGACAATATATTCTAAACATGTATGCATGCATATAATCTTCTCTCCCCATATATATATATATATTTATTTGTAGATATACAGATATTACGTACATACACATTGTGTGTATATATACAGGCTATGTATAAAGATCAATCTGCAGTCTTTATTCCACTGGGTTTATCAGTCAAACTGATGTATGATTGGTCCCAGTATATATGAACCTGCTTAATATGGCTGACCTCAGAAGACTTTCCACCTCCAAGAATCAGGAAAGGATGTTTAGGAACTCATTAAATCCTTTTGCACCTTGGACTATTTGATGAATGAGCCCTCATAGACACAATCAGCCATAAAACTTGACAGAGCCTGTCTAGAAATAGCCTGTCTGTGTTTGTTTATTATATACTGATGGACGACCTTGTTAGATTCAAGACTAAACAATTTCACGCTTCTCTGTTCCAGTGACTAACATTTACTAGAGCTAGAGGTTTCATTCAGTCAGA